>NC_084759.1:89462888-89768707 GCF_028858725.1 Colius striatus
TTCGTATGCATAGTTTATAGATACAATGCAAGCAAATGGTAGCGGCAATGTAGAGGTTGAAAATTATTAATAAAAATCAATCATGTTCAGTCCTGATATTAAGTTCTTAAAAATCTTTTGTTGATGCAAATAACTAGTACAGATTTTGTCTGTCATTACAAATAAGTATTGTCATTGCAAAACAGATAAAGAATCACTGAATGGTTAAGATGAGAGGTCTAGGAAGGGATTTGGAGATCATCTAATGCATCTTCCCAGCTCACAGTAGGGCATACCAGAGCAGGTTGCTCAGGACTACCTCGAGCCAGGTTTTGAATACTTCAAGGATGGAGACTCCACAAACTGCCTGGACAAGCTGTTCCAGTGTTTGGGCACTCCTAAAGTTGTGTAGCAGTGCATGGGGTTGTTCTCCCCTGGTGCAGGACTTGACATTTCCCTCTGCTGAAATTCATGCGATTTCTGTAAGCCCATTTCTCCTGCCTGTTGGTGTTCTTCTGAGTAGTCACACAGCCATCTGATGTATCAGCTTGTCCCTCCAGTTCTGTATCAGAGACGACTTTTTTGATAGTGGTGGTTTCAGTACTGTAGCTTAAGTATAGAAGCAGTTCATGTGATGGATTGTGCTTGAAAAACACAGTGTTCCTGTTGAAGTCTTCTGTTGCAAAGTTATAGTACAGATAGTTTTGACTCTTTCAGAGGTGTGTCTTGATCTTATCTGATATTCCAGTTGATTAGCAGGTGTCTTACTGTCGGTTTTTGTCTTTAGTCAGTAAGTTTGATTCATTTTAGATTGGATACATAATGGAATAAGGTAAAAAATGAGGCCAGCCACTAGGAAATCTGGCAAAGATGGCAGTGTGACTGTGCAAATTGCATGCGTTTTACCTGCTGTCTTCATTGCTGGTATCACAGGCTGGCACAGACTGTGAAATTTCAGGTAATGCTTCTTAGAAGTGGCAGATCTTATCTGGTAAAGATAGCTTACACTGTAAGCTATGGTGATACAGAGAAAATGATACAGAAATGTGGCAAATTTAGCCACCTGAGCCACCAGTGGCCTGTGATGGAGGTTGACTAAGGGTAATATCTTAAAACTGTTGCAGCCCAGTTTGCCAACGTTCATTTCAAACATTAAGTCCTAGCTTCTTAACAGACATATTTGCACTATAATGATTAGGCTTATTTTGTATCCACATAGTCATCTGAAATGCATTGCCTTAACACTTCTGGTGATTCCTAGGACTATCTTACTGAAAAGCAGTGTAGCAGAAACACCAGGCTCCAAGCCTTGACATTTCTGTGTGTTTTTTAGCTCTTCATTTCTTATCTTGGTGTTGTTAAATCACCAAAAATGGCACATAAACCACCTTTTCAAAGAAAAAGAAATGGAGATGCATCTGTGAGGGATGCATAGTTTTGGTTACTGGTTTGACACTGGTATAGTTGTCAGAGGGTAGGAACCTTCAGCAGAAGTCAGAGCACTGGGATTTGATTGTTTTATCTGTCAAGCACATTTTCGTAGTCTCTTTGATATCCAATTATTTCATAAGATGCAGACTCTAAGATACATACTCTAACAATAAAAAGGATGATTTCATAGAATACCCTGCATCAAGGAAAGATGTATTTTGCCACAGTAGCAATACTACTTTTTTTCCTAAGACTCAGTGGTTATTCTGCAACCTTCTGAGGTTTTCCTCCCCCCACACCACTTAAGCCCAGTGTTTAGACATCCCGCACAATAGCAGAGCTCTGCATATAGTGTTGCTCTTATTATTACACTGTGCTGTGTCATCACTGAAGAAATTTTATTATTAGAGTGAAATCCTTAGGCATCTTAAAGTTTCGTGGAGTTCTCAATGGACAATGTTACAAGGGCCTATGCTTAAAATATGTGTGATGATAGGGGATGACAGGTATTTCAGTGGCTGGCTTAATTTTCCATTGAGGTTGGCAGCAGTGTTTCCAATTTTGTCTTTACATAGAATTGTAAAGCTTCCTTTATGAAGCTTTGGAATATACAGGTACTTTGGAGTGCCTACAGAGTATGAAAGTGGTGGCAGGCAAAAGTATATGTTAGTTACATAGTCAAGTTTGAGACGTTCTGTCATCTATTCTCAGAAATAGAAAACTTTATGATGTTATACAATCAGAAAGCTTGTTAATTGTAAAATGTGCTGTATGTAGTTGTCTGGTATTATTACACCATTTTTTCAGTCTTACTATACATTAACTATAATATAGTTAATTCAGTTGAAAATAGGACAAACTCCAGTAGACACAGGTTAGACAAAGCTTTTCAAAAGCATTTAATTCTCTTTCAAAGATAGGTTGAGCTCACACTTACTCATGCTAGCAGGAAGCTTGTCAGATAGTAGTTAGCTTTGCAGAATCTCATTTTGTGCTTACTGCTCACAGCATTCCCCATGTAGACTATCTCAAAGTCTGTAGATTTTCTAGTAGTCTTTGGAGATATTTGCTTTATTTTGAGAAGTAATTTTATTTGAAAAGCAAACATTGTGAGAAATAGAAATTACCATTTAGAGCACTAAAATTTCTGTTGCTATGTCTTACAGTTATTGCCATTTGTGAAAAAAAAATTAGAAAAGATACTTTTGAAGTTGAAAAAGGTCGTTTTAATCATAAGCACATTTACTAATTTGTATTTGTTTTGGTTTGTGTTGATTTGTACTCTTAACTCCTGTTATCCATACTGAAATGTGTTTACAATTATTTTAGTTGAAATGGTATCTGTATTTTTTCTTGTCAGAATTCTTGTTAGAATACTTACCATCTCAATATATTTTACTCCAAAATATTTTATTTGGGATTGTATAGCAAATATGTTGCTTTTGAGTATTATCTTTTTATGTTAAAGTGATAAAGGCATGTTTGTATCGTCCTTTCATTGCACCCACATAAACCAGTTAAATACAGAAAGCCTCTGTGATTGACAGCTAGTAGTTTCTAACATACTGGGATTTAATGACTAATAGTGATATAGTGGTCTGTAGGTATCTGTTACAAAGACGAATTTCCGAAAGAAAGAAACCATATAGGGAGCCGATTTTATCATCTTTCAAAGATTAAGTCTTATATTGTAATGTTTGTTTTCAAGTGAAGTCTCTACACCTATTATATTCATAAAAATTAAGAGCTTAACAGTTTGGTTTTTTTAAATTGAGACTATGTATGCATTCTTTGTGATAGAAGCAAAAAAAATAGCTTCAGAGTCTGGTGTTAGGATGAGTGCGCTGCAAATGCACATAAAAGAAATGGTTATCAGGTTCTTTTTTAAAGTTTGACTGATCTGTGTCATCAAAATTTGCTTAACAGAAATTCACATGCAGCTTTCTTGGGAGACTACAATTGAATGCTGCATGTTGGTTGTTCTAATATGCTGTTTCTAGGTTAGATCCACAGTTTACATTCAGTAGCAAAATTTTGGGCACTTAATACTACAAAAAAAACCCAAACAGGCTTGCACACAAGTCTCTGCTTTTATGCTCATTGTTAGAGTAGGTGCAGCTAGTTATACTTAATATGTGAAATTAAGGGAGGATAATATTTTTCTGTCTTTACTCTCCTTTTAAAAATGTGACTTCATTATAGAAAAGCAATTTTTAAACTTAGTTGTGAGTGACTCAGGAGTGTCTGCAGGGGCAGAATGTGCTTGGAGCTGGAGAGCCGGTGGGGAGGCGTCGGGGTGTCCCTTTCACCCAGGGTAGTGTGCTGACAGCAGGCTTTTCTATGAGTCATGGACAGGGCTCAGCGCTGTCCAGTCCTGGCTGCTGGTTCCCAGCTTTGCCTTATCTGAGGTAGACCAAATCTGCTTCCCAAAGACCGTTTACAGACTCAACTTCTGATTTTAGTTCAGAATGGCCAAAGTTTAAGCATAGGCTGAACCTGTAGATCTTTGCTGTGACCTGCATTTCAAGTTTACTTTCATTTGACTAGGTACTGCCACTGTGCCATCTTTATCTTACTTACTGGGATGATATCAAGTTCTGCTTTAAATTGTGCATTAAAGTTTCTAACAGTATTCAGAGACCTGTATTATGAAATATTGACCCTTAAAAACATAATTCCTAATATGTTGAGTCTCTTTTTCTACAGTGTTTCACTGGGGTTCATATAGTCCTTATTTTTTCCCAAGTTCATGTCAGTATTTTTCAAGGGAGGTAAGCTAATACTTTGCCCTATGCAGTTTGCAGACACTTGAGAAAGTGTTAGATGTGCCTTTTACTTTCTTACAAGTAGAGATTGAGAGCTCCCTCTTCAGCCTCTCTGCACCTTACTTCAGCAAGGCAAAGGACTTAGGTGCTGCATAATATAGAAAGATGAGCAATGGGAAAAGTGAAATAGAGACTTGGTTTTTTTAGCAACTTGGAGATTAAGAAATGCTTCAGTTTGGGCTAAGACTGCTTTTACTCCTGTAGTTAAATTATGCTTGCTGGAAAGTGTCTGCATATGTCTTCTAATAATAACAAGAGAGCCTGAGAAATTTTCTGAAACTGGCTAAAAGGTAGCAACTGCTTTTAGGGCAAACCTAAAGTTTTTTCATACTAACGGAAATAATAACTCTATATGATATCACCACTATATTTTTTTTTTGCCTGCCATTCTCATATGTCTTACAGTTAACATGCGTAAGTTTGAGGACAAAGTTATCCCAGCCATGCACCAACTAGTTGATTAGCCTTTGCTTTGTTTTAAATTGTGTGAAGTTTGAAGGTGTGCATGCAAGCACATGATGGCTCAGAGCAGAGCTCTGGGGAGAACATCCTTTCCATACATACAGTGTGTGTAATTGACATAGGGGAAAAATGTTTAAAGGGAAGAAAACTGAAAGGTTCCATGCTGAAAGCTCTCCTTATAGTGGAATTGAAAATGTTTTTATACTAATATATCAGATATATGTACTTCAATACTGCATGTTAACCTTTATTTTAATACAGTGTAAGGTAATGCAAAACAAAAGAATTCTAAGTACTTCCCATAGCATTGTTACATTCAAGTGTTGTCTCTGTAAGTGATATCTTGAGGTACAAAAATGAATTTGTGACCAAAAATGTTGATTTTTAGAATTAATGTAAAAATTGCAGAAAAGATATTCATTAAGGAAACCTGAAAGTAGCTACTGATTTTATTTTTTTTTCCTTAAAACCCCAATAAACGAAACCCTAAACACCAGTCTAAAATAAACTTCATGCACAGGGAGAGGGGAGCTATCCTGTAGTACTAATTTTTGCGTGTTTGTACTACACTGGATTTGGGTTTAAATGTATTAATATTTGTCGGTTGTTACATATGTACCTGTATTAATTTTGAATGTTCAGAAAGACGTTCTGGCTTTGTGTCTAATGTGTTTAATTATACTCTGTTATCTTCTGGCATATTCTTCCTGCTATCTGTCTATACTTACTTGATAGTCTGTTGCCCTATTGTCCTGATGGTATTCTTTAAGGAAAAAAAAGACATTTTTGGCACGTAGGAATGGGTGGGTGCAGTTTGCTTTTTAATAGCTGGAGCTCTAGATAACTTATTTCTGCGTTCCTCCTCATTATTCTGGATTTGTCTCTGTTTACTGTGTACATACTTCAAAACTGTGGGATTTGATGTTGCTTGTAAGTCATAGTGAAATTTCTCAGAAGTCCATTTGTTAAATAATCTTTTTTCCAAATATTTGCAGGTTTAAAAAAATCTTAATCTTGTCTAAGAAAAACCATTTTTACATATCTAGACCCTACAGTTTTATTTGTGCTTAGAGCACGGAAGATCTGAAATTATTAGCAGTTTGAGATTAAGTAACACAGAAGTTATTTCACAATGTAACTATAATTGTCCTACTACAGGACAGTGACCTGCAGTCCAACAGTATTCCTCATCTCACAGGAGGTATTTTATGAGGAAACAGCTTGGTGATAACAACCACCAAAAACTGTTAATGTTGCCACGATTTCACTTGTTGCTTAAGAACAAAGAAGCAGCAGAGATACCGAAGTTTGGTGTTTTTAAGGTGAAAGCAATTACAAGAAAAGCTGTTCAGAAATCATGCATCACAACAGAATAAAAATGGAGAGAGACAAAAAATAGATAGTGGGTGACTGTAGTAGTGTTTTATCTAAAGAAGTGTCTTCTCAATAAAGGCTGCTCAAGTGAAGCCATTCGGTGAAAGGAGATGCCTTGTATCAAAATGCAAAGCTCGTGCCAAATAGAAAACTCGCGTATGTGAATAGCTTGTAGGAGCAGACTTGGTAAGTGGGTTTTTTTGCTAAAGACTAAAGTGAACGCTTAAGTAGGGCAAGATCATCATTGCAGAAGCTGAAAAGTTTCTTTGTGTCCATCTTCCTCAGTGAGAATGTAGGGGAAATATTTAAGAGACCTATTCTTTTAATGCAGTGAAATGTTGTTTAGGAGGCTGAGAAGGGGTCAAGCAGAAAGTGCCAACATAGCGATTGATACTTCTATAAGGAAATTCCCTTGAAGGGCTAGACAATGTTCATTGAAAAGCTACAAGGAATTGAGAAATGCGGTAGCTGAGCTATTGACTGAAATATGCAAGTCTCATTAAGATGCTATTTTGGAGAACAGTAGGTTAACAAATGTACTCATCTTGTTAAACTGCTGTTGGAGTGTATGGATGAGAGTTAAGGAGGTGATTCTGGGAAATGTGTGATTTTGTTAGTCTTCCCTACCAGTAAAACTGATGACAACAGTAAATTTTAAGGTGGTTATAAAACAACTAAATTATCATGTTTCGTAAACTGTCTACAGGGTAAACTAAATTTCCTTAAGCCTCTGAGCAAAATTAGCAGATAAAAGAGTGCACTATTAAATTAATTATCATTCCTTTGATTCCTAGAGAAAATCCTCTGTTGAGGTTGTTAAAAAAATACAACAAAACAGCAGCAAAACCCAAGTAATTTTGAGCATAAGTGAAAACAGTGTGATTAGAAGAAAAATATGCTAGGAATAACTGCTCTGAGTTTGTTACTAGGAAAGCAAATTGTTAATACGTAGGGGAAAAAAAAAGAAGAATGTATTGCTTTGTCTAGGTGTGTATCAGTTTTCGTTAGACTACAAGCAAAAGCTCTTTTCTGTACTCTTAGAAATGTATCTTTTCCCTGCAAGCAATCCTTCTGAAAGGAGAATTAATGAAACATTGTCACAAGGCTTCAGACTTAACACTCAAGTTATTTCTACTGAAGTGAAACCAGCTGACTTCTAGCTCTGTTTCAACTGATGTATCTAATTAACATCTTAGAGAAGTTATGTTAAAAATCCAGTATCTGTCACAGTTAAGAGGGTCCATCACTTGTCCTTTCTGAAACTGATATGGGATCAAGTTCTTCTTTTAAGTAGTACAGAGAAATTTCTGACTTGGTTTGTTTCTCATAAAACAAATAAGAAATAGTTTGAGGTGGATTTTTTTAATCATTATTTATTAAAGCTTTGTCACACCCTTGAAAGAACAGGCAAATCTTCAAACAAAACTGTTGTTTGATAATGAATTGAAGAAATCCATGGCAGAAGTCCTCAATTTTAAAGAGCCTACCTGGATAACTGGCCAACTTTGTGTCAGCTGAAAGTTACTATTGTCATTTTTAGGGTGATATATAGAAAGACTAATCTAAAAACTCGTAAGACATTTTTAAATTTGAAAGCTTTACAAATTTGGCTTAATTGGGGAAGGCAAATGAGAGGTGGAAGGTTGATGGTAATGTGTATTAAAAGGGGTTAACGTACCTTTTTATAGTTAATTTTGCTTGGTGTGCAAAGAGGAGGAGTAGAGAACAATCCGTTAAGAAAAGAAAGTGACAGGAGATGGGATGATCTATTTGTGTCTCAAGGTACCTTGTAAAACGATAAAAGTGTAGTATGGTTTGGGCTAAACAGTGTGGGAAAGGGTCTGATAAATGGCCAGCATGTACCGAAGTGATAGGAAACAAACTTCATGAAGAAGAGTGGGAAAAGCAAAGCAAGAAGCTAAAATGACACACATAGCTCAGTGGGCTCTGGGGCAGAGGCAGTAATACACTGATCTTTCTGAAAGTGCAACTCCCTGGCAATTAAGCCTGCTTTGTAAAGTCAGTTAGTGAATCACTGCCAAGGAGACTCTTCCATGGAGAAGGCAAAGAGCCGAAGCCTGTTTGAGGGGAAATACTTTGCAGAGGAAGGAGCTGTATTAAGTTTGTGTTTTGTTCTTAAAGAAAAAAAAAAAAAAAGCTATCCTTGTCTTATTGGGTTGAAGGCAAAATTGTTCAGTTGCTCTGAAGGCACGTTACTTCTGTCAAGTCAACTTAACCATAGTAAAGGTTTTTAAGAATAAAATTTGAAATAACATGATTTTGCAAGGTAAACTCTATTTAGTGTAAGACATTCAGTTCTCTTTCAAAAGACAAATAAATCTGGGGTAGGAAGCAAAATCATCTGGGAGTAAAAACCATAGGAAATTATATTTGGGGGACGGTAAGCTTATGAAAAAGTTTGATACCATTGGTTATAATACTTTTCTTACGTAAGCCATTCATGTGAGTGTTTATCTTATAGTCTAAGAATAAGGTGATTAGCAAATGAAATAGAAAGGAAAAATGTAAAAGGCATTAAGAACGTTACTTCTCATGTAGCGTAAAATTAACCTATGAAGATCACTGCCAACCTATGCTATTGAGGTCAAAACCAGAACATAATTAAAAAATTATTAGAAATACATTTGCATAATGAGAAAATCCACAATTCTGTTGCAGGAATTTCTGTAGGTTTAAAAAGAAAGATCTCTGGGAGTATTGCCAGCTAGTACTTGGTTGTGAAAGGCTTGGGTAGAGAATGGCATGATAAACAGGTTATATAATTATCTGATATTGCTTGTATTTAAGCATAATATAAGCTTGACTTCACTTCTTAATATTGCGTTTTCAGCGTGTATTTCCCTGCTGAGTGCAAAAGGAGCCAGGGGAGGTGAACCTCTGAGAGACAAAGTTCAGAATTGTGAGCAACTGCCTGTTTCCCAGGGTGACAAATGTTGACAGACGTTTTTTGTGTATTTTTGTAATAACTTGGAGTATGAAACCAATTAATTGTATCTGATAATTGTTAAGAAAGGCCATTTATTTCTGGTTTGAGTCAGGATTTGCTCAAGTACGTAGTGTTCATCCCAGTGCTTCAACTGATTCCTTCCGCAGGCATATTTTTTTAAAATGTTCTTTGTAGATTCATTAATTCTGATAGATTTGACATGAGTATCACGTAAATCCACAGTTTTTTGTGTTCATGTAAAATATGATTTTTATTTAGGAAAGAGAGGGTATTAATTTTGTTCTTCAGACTAACTGTAATCTCCTGAGCGGTAAAACCTTGTTAATTCTTGTGCAGATAATCCTCAAATAATAATTGACTTACAGATTGACTTCACAACAAACATAATTGCATAAGTGCCAGTGATTGTTATTCTGTTTTGGTCTGTAAAGTGTACCTAAAATCAAAAATTATAGATAACTGGAAATTGTTTGAGAACTTTTTTCATTATCATCAAAATATCACAATTCCCCAATATAAAACACAAAGGGCAAATAGTTTTTAAAGTACTGAAGCTAAGAGCTCTAGAAAACTCAAAAATTAAGTTTTTTTGTAGAGGAAAACTACAGACAAGAATCAAAAAGAAGAAATACAAAATCACTAATGCTCAATTACTACACAGAGCTATTAGAACAGTCAGTACTGGTAAGAGTGTTTAGTTAAATATTTCTGTTCTGCAGATACCATGTTTATATCTTAGAAGGTATGGCAACACACTGTTTTCACAGTAATCAAGGAGGACTTTAAACGGTAGTTATACTTAAATTCAGTGTTTTTAAGTCAAGAGGCCTGGATAACATAGACACATGAGGAGTGTTATTTGTCATTCATGCAGATGTTTTTTAAAAGTTCTTGGAAAACAGAAGTTCTAGAGGACTTGAAAAGTCCTATGGAACTGCTTTCTGAGAAGTAAACATAATCCTCTTAGACATTAGACTTGAGCAAAGTAATAAAATTATTGGTGTGATTAAGTTAATAAATGTAAAGGATAGTAATTAATATTTGTGATGTGGCTGAGAGTTTGTATAATAAAATAGTTAAAATTAATAAAGCTGTGTAACAGTTGGCTTTCAGCTTGCATGGTATGTTTTCTTTATTCGACTAGTATGATGCAAAGTCAATACAGGACCTACAGATAGCAACTCCCAGATAAGTGTCGTGTGATTGTAAATGTTTCAGTGATGTTGCCTTGGGATCAGATTTTGGTCTTGTTTTATTTAGCTTTTTATAATGACATATAGCTGTGACAGAGTAGTCTCTAAGGCAGAAGCAGTTGGAATTACATCTTCCCATGGGGGTACAGATGTCTCAGCTGCAAAACAAGCCACTGAATTGTCCATGCAGTGAAAATAGTAACCTCAAAGGAGGAAGTGTGGTAAATGGATGAAGGCATCATCACAGGCTAAGCCATCAGCCTCCGTTTGTCAAGAAAGCCCTAAATAGCATTAAATTATTTGTATTAATGTTTGCTAGAAACATAGACAAGGAAGTGAATGCTATCTAATGAAGAAAATGGGTGACTGTTGCAAAGCAAACTTGGGTCACCCTTCTGCTTCTGTTTAACTGTGTAATTTGGTACACCCAGAGGAAGTTCTAAGACTGGGGTCTTTAAAATATTTTTAGAAGGTGCGAAAATTTATCCTAGAAAGCAGTAAAATGGAAAAACAAAAAGGTAATGATTCTGGTGATTGGTTATTGAAGAGATCCCATAATTACATTAAATATAAGCACCTGTTTCATCCATAGTGGTTGATGTCACTCAAACATGGCAGGTTTAAGTTTAGTCCTCAGGGTAAAGCAGTGGCAATGGTTCTTGCTTTTATCCATCGAGCAAATGGCAGTGGTTCTGACAGCTGCAGCTTTGGCTCAAGACAATAGTGCATATCAGTGTGCACCTCTGTCCTTACCTTTCTGAGGCTGACAGAGGTTGTCCTTCTGCCTGCACAGTCTATAAAAAGCCAGTTCCCTCTGAAAAGTCAATTTAAGTGAATGAGGCCTGTCCTCTTCCTTCCTCCCCAACAGCATTGTAGATGACTGTTTGGGCATCCAGTTACTTTTCAGGGCCAAAATGAGTCTCATTCTTTTCCCCGAGCATTGCAGCTAGCTGTTTTTTTCTTTTAGCTGGTATGAAATCCTTTCATAAAAATATGATCTTGAAACAGAGATCTGTGAGATTTTCCTCACTGTTGCTGTGGTCAAAAAAGATCTTTCACTTTCCTTGAACTGACCGTAGGCTGGCCATACCACTTCATTTCAGGCTCTGGTAGCAGGTCTTTTAGTACTTCTATGGTAGTTTTTGTAATTTCTGTTGCTCTGTTTTGCACACTATCAGTTACAGTGTTATTCTTTAATAGCTCTCTTGCATTGTTATTAATAGTAAGATATTCTGATTCATAGTAAATAAATAAGATGATAGAGTGAAACTCGTCTGTTAAAGACAAGTTTATTCTGACCATCTGTTTCCTGTGCCACTTGAATTAGGACCATTTTCCTATCTTGTCTTTGCTTTTCTTTGGCCCTTTTCCTCCCCTGAAATTTCCACTTAATGGGAAACAGTAGCATCTATTTGGTAGTATTAGCTTCAAGTGATTGATCTATGAGGTACATCTGTTTATCTAATTTTTTGCTCTGTACTGTCTGCATTCTTTTCTATCTCTTTTGCTAATTCAGACCTGTGGTTTCTCTTAAAGTGTACAGGAATTTCTCCTTTCTCTGTTGCCCCTGTCCCTGAAGACCCTACATACATTGGCTTTACTGAGCTTTTGCTGTGGTGATTATCTTATTGTGACTACAGTAGTTTATGTTGCGTTGGTTCTGGGCAGTGTCCATTTTTCTTCAGGTTCGGTCTTTTCTATCTCTCTTGCCTCAGAAATTGCCTGAGAACAGTTTATCAATGCAGACTGAATTTTGTCAAAATTCTCTTTGATTTTTAATACTATGCCTTTTGTTTTCTTGGTTTTACTCAGTTCGATAATGGCAGTATAGTTACTTCTAATACCTGCTATTCGGACTACAGTTTTACTTTGAATGGATGATATAAATCTCAGATTTTATATTGCCTTTTTTTTTCTATGTTTTGTGTGGGGACAATAGGGTCTTTGCAATGGCTACATCAGACATTAAGCGTTGGTCAGTGAGTTTTTTGTTAAATTGAATAATGCCTAATCAAAGCTTCCTCATTGCTCTTTCAGTTTCTTTGAAGTTACAATCTATTCTGGCATTAGATTAACCTTGCATAAGGAAGAAGCTGTGTTTGGCATTTTTATAGGTATGCTTTGGAGGCAATTGTTAAATATATCTCTCTGTATTGCTCTGATCTTCTATCAGGAGAGCAGTGTATGAGTTAGGAAGCTGAGGAAGTTCTGAGCTAAATGTCTGTCTTGTTTGTTGTGGTGTGCACCAGTGTCTCAGGATGCTCATTTTTACTGCAGCCTGGGGTACATGAGATGTTTGCTTGTTTTCTGTAAAGTGTTTGTTTTAACAGTCTGTCTGACTGTATCTCAAACCCTAATTCCATCTTTACTCATGGTGGATTTGACTTGAAGCAGTGCTCTCACGCATAACAGCATCCAGCTCTACAATGTTTCTCGGTTCCAATATCACAATTTCTGTGGTTTGGAGGCAATCTATGTTACTGAGAGTTTCATGTAATGTCAGCTTTGTTTTCTACTGAAGATTGTTGTTACTGGAACAACTTTTTTGTAACCAGTGAGTTTGATGAAGATACGTGAATTAAACATCCCATTTTGTGGAGTGTTGAGAGGTGGTAACAAAAACTAGTGAATCAATTGAGGCTGGAAGAAGGGTTACAATAGTGTTTGATTTGAAGAATTTTGAAGTATTTGAGTCATTTTTTACAAACAAAGATTTAAGGAATGGTTTTGTTAATAAGTACTTTCCTGGTGATAGTGACTGAAAATTGAATATCACCTAAATTCAGAATACAGATTTTTCAGGTCATTCATTATAGGAAGAACTTAACACATGTAGGGTGGATTATCCACGTCTGGACAACTCCAGATAAATGCTACAGATACAACCAACAAGGTTCTCACTGGTGTACATGTACTAATGCTGATACAGTGCTCACACAGGGTTGGTCTTTTGTTGCCCAAATGGATTGCGCAGCAATGGCTCCTTGTGGTTTCAAAATGTGTAAATCAGAGAGGGGTAGGTGGCTATTCAATTTTGTGTCATTAATGTCGTTGTAGTTGGCTTTTTGTGACCCATCAGTTTTTCTGCTGAGGCCTTGTCATTTTTTGACTTTGCGTTCTGCCACAGTGCTGTGCACAGCATTGCTGAACTGTGTTACTTCAACTGCTGTGAACTTAGCATCCACCAGCCAGTGCGGACCTAATAATGTTCTTCTCTATTTCTAGTTGAAACCCGCTTTCTGTGTTAAAATTTGTCCAATGAGTTGTACTTGCTTTTATTTAAAATGGTTATATTCTTAACTAATACTGGTGATGTTGCAGATTTGGCAGGCAAAGGGAGAATTATTTTGAACAATATCAAATTTCACACTGAGAATTCTTGATCAAAATATGAGCTTTATTTGCTTCTTGAACTATGGCTTCTGATGATACGTTGTTATTTTGAAAGAGAGATGACACTAATATGTATTTATGTTATTGGTCAAGTATTGACAGAGGCAGCTCTTCTTTCCTTTTAGGAATCTGGGTAAAAATGGCTTATCTAACAGTAGTATTCTATTGGATAAATGCCCACCTCCACGACCACCGCCTCCACCATACCCTCCCTTGCCAAAGGACAAGCTGAATCCACCTACACCTAGTATTTATGTAAGTAAACGTAATGGTAGAAGTACATTGCTGACTGTCTTTTGTAGTTGTTTGGATATCTGAATTACATAATGTAATTATTTTAAAGATGTACTGCTCATAGCTGAATTCTAATTACAGTGCTCTCGCAACCAGTGTGGAAGTGGGGGAAAAATGCTAACCTTAATGAAGATTTTGAGACATAGTTTGACTCTTAAAGTACTTAAAAGTTAAGAATTTCAGTAAGCAAGAGGAAGACCAGCTTCAGAATAGTTTAAATTTTAATACTGAAAATATTGACAGAGTAAGCAAAGCAGTTCATTAGATACAATGCACGATATTTCAAATATGTATGCAAGTTTTTTCACAAGTGACAATTTAGGTATACATGAGCAAGTAAAGTAATTTAACTGAGCTCTCCTAACAGTCTGCTTCAAAAAAAGAAAGTTAAGGTGATGTTAAGAACAGAATATCATTAGAAAAAGGCAGATTTTAGTTACATAGTGTTTTCTTAAGCAAGCATTAAAAGTTCTGTTCTGAAAATAAAGTTTTATAATAACTTTATTAAGAGTTTGAGCTAAATTCCTTAGTAATAGAAGAAAAAATTGAAGGATATCTCTGATAACAGAAGAATAAATTCTAGTATGTTAGTTTTTTGTCAGCTCAACTTGAGGACCAGAAGTAGTCAACACTTTTGGTCTGATACTGCACAGGTAGTCTTCCCAAGAGCTACAGTAAATTGGAAGCAATAGTATTTCCAACAGTTCTCTAAATATTGTATCTGAATTAATCTACCTCACAACTTTTATCAGCTCTGTACAGACTCAACAGTCATGGTGCTACAACAGACTGCGTAGATGTGCCAGCACAGGTCCTAGTATTTGGGAACTCCGTATTGTTTTGTTTATTGAAAAAGATGTCTTCAGCATTTTAAAAGATTCACAACAACTTTAGGGGGGAAAAAATAATTGAGCT
The DNA here is from genome assembly GCF_028858725.1 of Colius striatus. NCBI lineage: Eukaryota > Metazoa > Chordata > Aves > Coliiformes > Coliidae > Colius > Colius striatus. The sequence goes on from NC_084759.1 coordinate 89,477,723, forward strand.
CATAAGTGCACAGAAGCATAAGAAAATCAGATCAAACTTTCTGGTTAACATGAGGTACACTGTGAAAGCAGTCTTTTTAATTATACTGTTTCTTGTGTACATGATATGTAGAATTAGCTTTTTTTGAATTCTGAAAAGAAAATTTTTATATTATCTTGTTCTTCAGAGAATTCTGTAGATTTAGAGAATGTACAAGGCTACTCTCAGATAAAGAAATAAACAGCAGGAAACCTGAGTTGACAAAGACAAAGCAACCTGGGAATAATTCATGCCAAGAAGTAAATTGGAGTAAGAAATTAGTTCCAGGAGCGAACCTAGCTTTTAAAGTGGAAAGGTTTATATGATGTAGCTGTTAATTCCCCACAACACAAAGAAATGAAGAAAATTCCTATCTTCTTTTTGTTGTTTCTCTTTTTTTAAAAAATTATTCTTTCTTCTTTTACAAATAAGGAGTCTAACTTCATCTGACATATATCCTATTATAATTTTACAGTTGGAAAATAAACGAGATGCTTTCTTTCCACCTTTACATCAATTTTGTACAAATCCAAACAACCCTGTTACCGTTATACGTGGCCTTGCTGGAGCGCTTAAATTAGGTAAGTTGTATGGCTTTTTAATTTGGAAAATTTTTTTTTTCTTTTTAAATAAGTCAGTTCTTAATATTTTATTTGTGTAATACTACATTACTTGAGCATTCCAAGAAATTAGGCTTTGACATTTCTCGATTTGCTACTGTTTCTAATCTTGATCATCTAAAAAATTTCCACCAGATTTCTTTGAGCACGGAATGAAGCTGAGCTGTGGATGTGGAAGCTTACAGATAAACTTTTTTTTCTATGAGAACTATGCTGCACATCTTTGTGCTTAGATTTAATGATCTGTAATCTGTTTATGTACAATGTTTTGAACTCTGTAGACAGAAAACTTATCGTTACTGGTAGGAAATGTGTTAACATGATGGAAGTCCATCCTTAGAACTCTCATCTGAAAAATACCGTATTGGTAATAGATTTAAATGTTATTTGCAGATTTGTTTACGCAAAGCATATAAATGTTTCTTGGAATGTGATCCATATAGTAGCTGCCAATTTTTCTCTAAGCTTGTACTGTTGTGTGCAGAAAATATTTTTGAGTGATAAATACTTATGACCTACAGGTGCTTTGTGTTTATGAAGGCTGACAGGAGGAAAAATGCTTCAGTTTAAACCTTTCTATAACTTTCAAGTATCACAGAATCATAGAATCATAGAATGGTAGGAGTTGGAAGGGACCTTTAGGGATCATCTAGTCCAACCTCCCTGCAGAAGCAGAGTCACCTAGATCAGGTCACATAGGAATATGTCCAGACGGCCTGATTGTCTTGAAACTGTATTGTCTTGAAACTTTTTATAACATTCTGTCATTTATGAATTTTATTCCTATTTACTAGATCTAGGACTCTTCTCTACTAAGACACTGGTAGAAGCAAATAACGAACACATAGTAGAAGTACGGACACAACTACTGCAGCCAGCAGATGAAAACTGGGACCCCACTGGAACAAAGAAAATCTGGCGTTGTGAAAGCAGTAGATCTCACACAACAATTGCTAAATATGCACAGTACCAGGCCTCCTCATTCCAGGAGTCTTTAAGGGTAAGCTCATTGCTATTTTTTAGGTTACAGTTTACATACTGTATACTGACATTGGAAGCAGTTAATAATGGCTGTTGAAAACAAATGGAAAGTGTTTAGGAAAAGGAGACATTGCCATTAGCATGAAGAGCACAGGTAAATTTACAAAGTCTGCTGTGAATAGAGGGTTGAATAGGATATAGGATGTTCCTCCCAAATGTTTAATATAAAACTGAATTTTCTTAATATAAAACTCCCAGCAATTACATCCTTCAAAACCTTTTTAGCTTAAGCTTTCATATAGCAATGTCAAGATATTTATAACTTAAGGGTATTTTTTTTTAACTTGTATTGCTTCTAATTTCACACAGGCTTTGAAATCGTATTTCTTTGTTCTTCATAGTATCCTGAATTAGTTTAGATGTGACTTATTAGAAGTTTACACTTATACTTGTCTTCTGTTGGTTTCCAAACATAACAGTAAATATTTAGTTTAGAACTTGTTAAGATGTAACAGAGTGAAACACTTGATATGATATTTTATCACTATTACTTTTTAATATTTTTTCTGAATTAGTGAGCACATCCTTGGAGCATTCTCTGGCCACTCGTTGGAGGCTTATGTTAGTTGGTTTTATGAAAAGATTAGGCTAAAGTGGAACTAAGACAAAATGAGAGTCTTGAGCAGTTGTTAATTAGAAAATAGGAAAACAGCAATATGAGGAATTGACTATTGCAGTTTTCACTGCTATTAAACAGAAACAGCAATGGTAGAAAGTTAAACAGAAATTCTAAATTTAAAGTTTATGCATTAGAGAAAAGGATTAGAAACAAAGAAAATTAATAAATTCAAGAAAAAGAGAAGGGAAAGTATTGACAATGTTTCAAGCAAAACTGATACAGGATGAGGAAAGGAAATAAGAGTACCGTTGGGAAGTGGGGACCACTGAAGTCATCAAGAGCTTGGGACATATATGGGATTTTTCTTCTACAGTGGTAGTAAATTTAAGTGGGATATCAACAGAAGTTTTCAGATACCCCTTGAAGACTTGCACCAGTATTGTATTCTTATACATCATTCTGGAGGGTCTGCAGAACATTACTTCATAGCAACATTATATATTTATACATGTTTAATAATGTACATAATCAATCACATACCAGCTTGTCAGCAGGAAAGCCTCAGCATGGGGTTTGAACCAAGAAGTGAACTGCAGAATTTTTTTACTTTTTTTTCCCTCTTTTACAAATTGGTGGTAAAAATGCAATATCTAGAATAATTTCAGAATGATGATTTTCATTTTTCCCTTGGAAATCAGAAAGATGATGTACACGTGTCCTTTGACCTGTCTTAAAGTGACCTTTCACAGTGCTCAAAAAAAAAAAGCATTGTTTCGTTTTCTTGCAGAAAAAAAATCATCTTGGCTTGCCCTGATTTATATTTTTTTATTCCTATAACAACTATTACATTGCTTTTATAGCATGGCTTGTAATGTTTGATAAATCCATCATCACTAGGTTCCTTTTTGTTTCTCATTGTCCTTCATTCAAAGGATGAATAAGATTTCTCAGATACATAGGACACTTTGAGATTTAACAGCAATCCCATTCAAGCCAGAGGTCTTTGGATAGCCTCCAAACAGTTCTTTTCTCCTTTTTGTCTTACTTTTATGTCCATATACTTGCCAAGAAAGAAGGCTTTAGTACAGAGTTTTGAGCACACTATGTTAAAAAGATCAAATGATATCATTTAATATTGGTTAGATTTTTTTCCCCCACTGGTCATTGTCCTAGTTACCATGGTGCTAAAATAGCATAGAGCTATAAAAAAATCCAATGGATTTTATAAAATAAATTTTATAAAATAAATTTTATAAGTATTAGTCATCCTAGTTTAATTTCATGATGCCTGTTTTTACTTTGGAGAAAGATAGTCTTAAAAAGTTAACAATATTCCTTAAGATTGGATTCCAGTTGCATAAAGAAGTAAACCAACAAACATTTGCAACTGCAGTGTAGGGTAGCAGAAATGTTTACAGTGTAGACAGTTTCTGTTGGCCTTACCTATGCTTCACAGAGTCTGTAGTCATGAAGAATTTTTTTGCAATGACTTTTGACAAATAACTTTTTAGAAAATGTTCTTAACAATAATATTGACATAAAGACATCTATATTGTAAAGATTTTAGCCAAATTAACAAATGTACTTACCTCTGTGAACATATTGTGCCTATATACCTAAGTATTTCATCTATATATTCTTATTTTATGTATATTTATATATGTAAACAAATTTAAAAACAAACAAAAAAACCAAAAAAATCCTCTCCTTCCCTAAAATCTCAGAAACCCCAAACATTTACACAATTGCATTTTATAGGAGGAAAATGAGAAAAGGAGTCACCACAAGGACCACTCAGATAATGAATCCACATCATCAGATAAGTAAGTGTGGTTTAACTGGTAATTCCGTACTAGGTTTTGTGTGGTTTTTTTGCATCATTCCCATTTTCACATTCACCTGTTTTTTATACTTGTAGCTCTGGGAGGAGGAGAAGAGGACCTTTTAAAACAATCAAGTTTGGGACCAACATTGACCTGTCAGATGACAAAAAGTAAGTTGATTACATTTTCTCCTGCTCACAATGTTACTCTACAGTATGATACTCCTCCTGGAAAACACATATGTTCTTCTCGGACATCAGTCAATCTGTTGGTAAACCCAGTTGTGATTGCACACCTGTTTCCACAATGAAGTTGTTACCTTTGGTCTTTAAACTGTTGTTATGAGACTTTCTCACACTAAAATCTCATTTCAAGATTTTTTTTCACCAATATCTTTATTTTTCTAGAAATGAACTTAAAAATCCATCCAAAATTGTTTTTTTCTAGTCCTCCCTCTTACACATTCCCTTTGTTTCATTCCAAGGCTTTAAATCGCTTGCTTACAACTTCAGTTACTTCTGACAGTACCAAGTTTTCAGTCTTTGAAGAGAAATTGTAAAATTTAAGGGTTTTTTCTGTTTTTCTGGATTTTTGTTATTTGAGGTTTGTTTTCTTTTGTTTCTACTCTCGTCCTTTCGGTTTCCACTTTTTCATAACTCTTACTTGTCTGTCCAGGAAAAGGGTTCAAATTATGTAGTAAAGACCAGACCAGTGCTTACATGTGGTTAAGCCATGATACTTCTCCTATAACGTTAAAAAAATGAGTAAATTCAGTACTTACTCTACATATCTTCTGTGAGTAGATGAAAGTATCTCAGAATTGGATCAGAAAGTATTAAAAATATGCCAAAACATTGTTTTTTATAGTAAGAATTTTTCATATAGGTCAGTCTCCAGTTAGTATATATTTCTGTGTCTAGACTGTCAGTCCCACCAGCTCAGCTACTTCCATCATTAGAGCAGAAGAAAAACTTCTGGTGTTTCAAACTGGGGGATAAAGCCCACTTAAGATGCTGAGGTCTTTTGTGATACAGTCGCTGAGATCATTGTGTATATGTTAGTAGGTGATTAGAGATTGTTACAAAATTCTAAATATCGATGCACTTTTATTCTAAAGAAAATTACATCTGTGGATAGAAAAGTGTTGCTAATAAACTAGTACTCTGAGCAAACCACTGGGAGAGAGACTTTACATTAACATAAGCATAACTAACCTGAGGCCTACAGGGAATTGGATTTTGACACTTAAAATAGTCCTTGTAAGATCTCAGGTAGATGACAGATCTTCTGATCTGAGGTCTCAGTTTTTGCTACAAAACTCTTTCCCTTCAACTAGCCTGTCAGATGTGGGATTATCTTTAGTTCTGAGATTTTTGTCTTTTTCATAGTGCAGATATTCAGTTCCATAACAGATGCATGTCATTAACTTCATTCTTGGTCACAGTAGTTGTGTGCACAGGCTGGGGTACATTTAGATGATCTTCTTGACGTACATTGTAGCATCATATCATTTGGCTCTTGAAAGCACAGCTTACAGTTTCTGACTTGCTCACTTGGAGTGTGGGGAGAGTACAGCTCTGTTTTCACTTTGATATACACTGAGGTGTAAATTGCAAGCAGAATTTTCTGATGCTATAGCAGCAGACCATCAGCTGAGAATAAGTCCTGTCACCCTGGCTTTTAGCTCACCATTAAATGAAATTGTCATTTAAAATTCTCATGTAAGGATATTGCATTGTCTCAACTTCCCTCATTAAGAGATTCTAAGTTACGTAGCAGTAGTTTGTCTACTCCTTTATCTCCTACGCTAACAATTTTTTTAAATGTTTTTATTTCCCAAACTCTTCCAAGAGTTTCAGGGATTCACAGTTTGTTGATTTGCTATTTTGCTGCAGGTGGAAGTTGCAACTCCATGAACTGACAAAACTTCCTGCTTTTGTACGTGTGGTATCAGCAGGAAATCTTCTAAGCCATGTTGGTCATACTATCCTGGGCATGAACACAGTGCAGTTGTACATGAAGGTTCCAGGAAGCAGAACACCAGGTGAGTATAGTCTTTTTTGCATTAAAAAAATAAGATTCTGCTGCTGTGGTATTGATTTAACTGCATTGCAGATTTTGCATCTCTTACAGCATGCCTTAACATGATAAAATTATACATATTCAGTATTTTAGAGTTTCTTAACTCTATGTATACAAAGTACTAAATTACCTTGTAGTAGAAATTTCTGGATTTCTGCAATGATAGATAATTACCACAGTAATCTCTTGCATGCAGTACTAGATTCTTTAAGGGGAAAAGAGGATGAATTTATATAGTTGAACGATATTTGTATTTTACATGCCGTAGAAGTTTGTATAGGCTTCCAAAGTAGGACTCGCAGAAATCAGTATGCTTTTGCTTTTTAAATTCTTTATTGTCTGAGCATAGGACTCAGCCTTCCATAGTGAATAGTGCTGGGCTAGGGCCCTTGACTGAGACTTGAGAGATCTGGACTAAATTTCAAGGTCTGTTTTTCTCTGAAGTACAAGTTCAGAAAATTGTATTAGGGATTACAGCTCAGTTTTTGAGCTGTCAAAACAAGATAAAATACCAGCATTTCTACATTGATTTTGAAAGCTCTTTGGGACAGATTTTCTTACTGCTTGTCTATTCAGTGCCTGAAGTCAAAGTTTTGCTCCTGACTAGGACTGTCAAGAGCTATCATAAACCACAAAATCTAAGATTTAGCATCTTGAAGCGTTTATTTCTACAAAAAGGGAACAGCTGAATTATTGGTCAGATTCACAAGATTGATAAGTCCAGCTTTTCATTTTTCACAAACTAATAAAATCAGAATTCTCTTGTTACTGGTAGCTTGTGTTTCTTAACAACACGAAACACCTAAACAGTATGTTTTACGTGTCATATAAAAATAGATAAAAATACTTAAACTATGATGCTTAGTAGTTGTAATTGTTTTTAGTAATTGTAGCTTTGCATTTTACAGTGTTATTTTGATAGATCAGCCTTACATAAAATGTGTTTGTTTTTCTCTAAATTTCAGGTCATCAAGAAAATAACAACTTTTGTTCAGTAAATATAAATATTGGTCCAGGTGACTGTGAATGGTTTGTTGTCCCTGAAAGCTATTGGGGTGTCATGAATGACTTCTGTGAAAAGTAAGCTGAGCATGCTGGTTTTCATTATTTTTACCAAGTTCTCTGTGCCTTTCTCAGACATCAGGGGTGGGAATTATTGAGGGTGTTTCAGAGAACATTACTTTATGGGTTTTCCATGTAGTCAGAAAAGTCTTTTAAAATAAGTCAAACTGCAAAATCTAGAATTTATACAAAATACAAGATCTGTACAATGTACAGAAACTTGGATTGCCTGTGATAGCTTTGCTTTCATCCGTTATTTGCTTTTTTGAACACAAGAATGAAGGAAATAGGAGAAGTGAGAGGTCAGTAGTAGTAAATGCTCGTTTAGGTTCGGGATTCAAATTCATACTGCATTAAGGGGGATCAGTATTATAAGCATAGGTTGTCCACTGCCAATGTGTAGTACGTCATGTTAATCTGATTTCTGTAGTGGTAACGTTTCCACATCAGAAAACCCATCATATTCCTTGCTGTTTTTCTAGGCACTCTCGTGTATACTAAAGCTGAATTCTACTATTACCAAGTGGTGATGCTTTTGTAATGGCTTCTAGGGTTATTGAAGTGGAGTGACAGAACAAAGCTGGAAGTGAGGGAGTTGGGGTTTTGTTCTGTTTTGCTAGGATTGATGGAGTAAAATATTTTCCCAGTGATATATGGTGTTAATCTTTATTACGGTTAATGTTCGTGTTGTACACAAGCAAGTTCAGATTCATTGGTATTTTGGCATGGTTTCTTGCTGCATCTAGAGGTAGTGCTTAATGTCATGCTTCACATACACTTAGATGCTGCAGCTTGGTGGAAAAGTTGAGGTGCACTGACCATTGGGGGAATACTCATCTGGCCCCAAGACTGAGGTTTCTGTGTTGTGCCATGTGTTGAGTGGACATTTTGAAAACAAATCAAAACACACATACATGCCCCACTATCCTCCCCACCCCCACCTCCCCACCCCCCCCAAATAAAAAAAAAAGGAGGAGCAATTGTGTCCCCTACTCATGCTAGTATTCAAGGGATAGAGTCTGAGGCTTATCTTAGAAATTCTATTTCTTGTCTTGCCCTGTTAAAACTGGACTAAGTTCTTGACTTCTCTTCAGAACTTTTCAAGAGTTCTGCAAATTCATCTCAGTGTCTCTGTACTCTTTATTTTCTGCCCGTCTACTGACAACTGTTCTTATTTCATCCACCTTTGCAAAGATTTGCCATTTCAAAATTATAATTCCACTGATGCAGATGGAATTTCTCTGATGACAGCAGACTTTTTACCTCCATGACATTGGCCTCCCGAGGATGTCAGAGAAACTAAGATCTTGGTAACTTCATAAAATGTCTTAGAGTGCTTGATAGAGGCACTAAATTTTCTTTGAAAACTAAATTGCAAAAGGTCTCTCGTGGTGCAGTATATAAACTGCATGGTTATGTTTTGCATAACCATGGTGGTAGAGTTCTTGCTTAGGACATGCATATGGAGGTGGTTTTTCATGCTTCTCAGGAGGGTCAATGTTTCTTGGCTGAATATAACATAGACCTGTGGATCACAGTTGAGATGATCCCAACAGGTTGCTTGTCGTGTAGACAAGCTTCATAGAACTATAGAATGGTAGAGTTGGAAGGGACCTTTAGAGATCGTCTAGTCCAGCCCCGCTGCAGAAGCTTCATGTGCATACACTAACAGTACAAGTAGGTGGTTGGCATTGTTGAAAACATAAAGTGTTCCTAAGAGCTAGTATGGTCTGTACATGAGATCAGTCACTGGTTAAAAAAGCAGCATTTGTCACCAGTGTCACGCTAGAGCTGACCAAGGATTTCCTCGCCTCAGCATTGAAAGAATACTGTGAAATTTAAAGGAAAGTAGATGTAACTGGAAGCCATAAAACTGACTTCACATAGGCAGCTAGATTGTAAACATTTCAATGTGTTGCAGAGTGTGAAATATGGAATTAGGATCAGGAGTTTTGTAGGTGAAATTTTCCTTTTTACTAGTGTTGCCAGGTCACCGATTAGAGGCAGAAGGCATTTATTGTGGTGATCAGTTTTTACAAGTAATTTCATTGAAGTATCAAATACTAATATGTCTGCTGATAAATGCTGAAGACTTTATTTTTCCTATTGTTTCAGGAATAATATGAATTTCCTAATGGGATCTTGGTGGCCAAACTTGGAAGATTTGTATGAAGCAAATGTCCCAGTTTATAGGTTTATTCAAAGACCAGGGGATTTAGTGTGGATAAATGCTGGCACTGTTCATTGGGTTCAGGCTATCGGTTGGTGCAACAATATTGCATGGAATGTTGGCCCTCTTACAGGTATGGTTGAATAGTGCCTATGCTGGACCACATCATTAGGTAACATCATACTACATATACCGCAGAAACTGCCATTTCTTCCTAAGTTACCAGGCTTTACTAGATTAAATAAGTGAACATGCTGTATTTTGAAACAGTGTTTGAAGCTCTAAATAATTCCATTGGTAAGAGGAAGAGAAAGCAGTGGGAATGCAGTCTTTGTATTAATTCCTTTAATGAGTTTGTAAAACGTATGGCCGTCTAGCAGACGCTAGCAGAACAAAATGTTTATGTTCATTTATCCACTCGGTCTTGTAGGTCGTTTCTTAACTTTTTCATCCAAAATTTGTTCTTTTCAGCAGACTGCACTCTATAGTTTGCACATGAGTTTAAGGACTTGTCCAATCCAACTTTTTTCAGAACAGCAGATTCTAATCGCTGTTTAGTGAAGGCATCAGGAAATGTGAAGAGTCGCAGAATTTTGTTCATGAAAAAATGTTAGCTTTTTCAGAAGTCTCAGTTTAGAACCATGAAGGTTTTTAGATGTGAGAATGGAGTGAAATTTCACAGCTAAAAAGTGATTCTGGCAGGCATTTGAAGAGAGTGCATTTCCAAAAACCTCCTATTTTCTAAAATAGTTTAAGATGTGTCTTTATTTCATTATGGTCCAATAAATAGTATATCTCCAGGATTGTGTGACTGATAGAGAGCTCTCATGTTCAATCACAGAAAATTTCGTAACATTTTTTTAGAAGGGTAGGGTGAGTAGGCTGCTTAATGGAAAAGTCTTGACTCATTGCAACAAATCTCTCAAGGTGCAGTCTTCCTTTTCAAGACAAATCATATAGCATAGCATTGTAAAATAGAATAAAGAGTGAATACAGTGAGATGCAGACATTTCAAATTTAATGTGTTTTTTTCGCCTGAAATATTTGAAAATGTATTAAGTAACCCTTTTTGAAATATTATTCTCTGTTCACCATAGATACTGAACATTTGTCAGTAATTTATTTTCACAAATAGCTGCTGCTACTGTTGTGTGTTCTTTTGTAAAGAAAATTTTATAGAATTCGGTGGACTAGCCCTAAAAAGTAGAAGTTGTTATAATCAAGTTACTTTGGCTCCAATTTCTTGCCTTGACTAATTGCTTCTGTAATTTTGTCTTTGTACAGCCTGTCAGTATAAATTGGCAGTGGAACGGTACGAGTGGAATAAACTGCAGAGTGTAAAGTCCATAGTACCCATGGTTCATCTTTCATGGAATATGGCTCGAAATATCAAGGTGTCAGATCCAAAGCTTTTTGAAATGATAAAGTAAGTTTTATTTATTTGAACATTTACTGTACCCCTTTCCTCTTCAAGCATAAAACAATAATTTATTTGTAAGTAATATAAGATTTTTCCATGCTTGAGAATCAAGACAAAACTATTTAATATTCTGTTTTCTAAATAATTCATTTATAGATATAGCTAACTTTACTATGTTTCATTTGATTTTGTTGTGGCATGGCTTTAGATTGATCTAATTTTTTTGTTAAATATGCCATAGGCTTAATACAGCAGTTTACAGAAACAGTTGACTTTGTCATTATTATTTTCATTTTTTTCCATCAACCACCACCACAACAACAACAAAATAAAATAGAGGAAACTTTGCTTTTGGAAGAAATAGGATTTTTAAATTTTTAGTTAATGTGCAATCAGTGCTGTCTTGCTATATAAAAGACAAAGGACAAAATCTGAAACTTTATCATGATTTTTTTTTAAAAGACTATATAATAACTATACAGTCATGAGCAGGAACACAGACAGACAAAATTCTTTAAAACTTGATTGAGGGAGCACAGCCCTCAAAAGAAGAAAAATTAACTGCAGACCTCTTGTATGGAGGCTAGAAGGACTTTTACAAATGGACGTGAGGAAGAAAAGAATTTTAGAGATAGTGAGAACATAGTAATAAAGGCTTAAAAAATTAATTCCAAAGTAAGTGAAATACTAAGTTATTTTACAAAAATAGACTTAGGAATGTGAAAGAACATGACATGGGAGAAATAGATTTAGAAATCTGAAGGAACATGACATGAGAGAAATGATTTTGCACAAAATCATGAAGCCAGATAAAAATACATTTCGATATCAGTGGGGAAGATGTATTACTGAAAGATACAAAGAGGTCAGTTTTGCATTGCTATTGAGATGGTCTGTATGCTTCTAAAGTTTTACTGAGTATCTAAAGTATTCAAAAAGGTTCCTCACCACCCTTCTAGAATAAATCATGTCCATTTTAGTAATAATAAATGATGTCCATTTTAAAATCTTCTGTTAAATATTTGAATTTCACTTGACATGATTTACTCATACTCTTTATGCTGTACCTGTAAAGAACTTGAGAGAGAGAAATGTTCTCAGTTTTCTTTTAACTGAATTTTCACTGTGCAAAAATTAAAAGCAAGCCCACAATACTGAAAGCTGAAACGTTTGACTTATACATTGTGACTCTGCTAAACACCTTTTTGGCTTTCTTTAGTGTTCCCAAACTTTAGGAAATTGTGGTGCATTACGTCATAATTCAATTGCTTTCTCCCATTCTTTGACAGCATGGAATAGTTAAAATGTACTTTTTCAAATGCTATTAACTAGGTTCTGAATTTTATCCAAGGAGGGGGAGTTGATGTTCTAGCTGGTGTTTTCCGCTTTGTTTGCAAATTTGGCAAACATTGCAACAGTGTTACGTGAGGGTTACATTTTGGGGAATTCTTTTTCACACTGTAACACCAGAAAACTCTTTGAAAGTAACACTTTGAAAATTCCTTGTAAGTCAAGAGTGGAGAACAGTGGTGGCAAGAGTACAGATGTGCTTCTCATTGCTCTTTGGCATACCCAAAGATGTTTCCAGGTAACAGCAGAAGAGAATAACGAGGGCTTTTAAGTTTATTTGAAATTGGGCTGTAATGTGTAAAAGAAAGCTATACCAAAGTTACTGAGCTTGTCGGAAGCACTTTAGCCTGACATTCGGGTGAAAGAATACATAAATCATCACATACCTTAGCATCATAAATTCCGTTAACATCAAACTTGAAAAATGTTGAAGGAGTTACAGCTAGATGAGTTGTTTACTGTGCTTGAAATTTTGTATATGAAAATATAACGTTTAACATAGAAGCATTCAGGCTTCCCTTGTTCTTACAGTGAGGATATTTATGAAGCCATACTTATTTTTAGTGGAGATGAACAGTATGACTGTAAGATCTCACGAGTATCTCAAGGCAGGCCTGAGATTCTATTAACTACTTGGAAACACATGAAAGAAACAACAAAAAAGCAGAGTGTTTATTACATGTTTAAGGCTTTAAAATGGGAAAAGGATCAAGTTGAAAACATATTGATACAACTCTTCAGCTCTTTGTTTTCTGTCCAATGTTTTATTCTTCCCCTGACATGTTTTCAGTCATCCTTCTGCATCTAACAAGCATGTAAGGTAACCACCCTGTGGAAGGCAAAATTAACGGCTGCAAAAGCTGCAGCTCAAATAAATAGGATAGCTGAGAGCTGAAAATTTTTGAAAATAACATTGTACTTTAGAGATCTGGCCACCTGTTTTGCCATATTTTTTTTAAACATTAACTTATACAATGCTAGAAAACAAGTTACGTTTTTCTACCACAGAAGAGAACTGTATAAAATTGTGAAGATAAAGACACTTTTTAAAATCCTTTACAGAAGATTGTTAGGGAATTGTTGATTTTAATATGGTGTCTGACCAGATCTTTTCTCCATTTATAAAATAAGTGTTTAAAATTTTCTTTTACTGATTTTTTTTTTCCTAAGAAAGGATTTCCTTCTCAGTGACCAACCTGTCTATTCTTTTTCCTTTTACATAGAGGAAGACATTTACTGATAGATTTTCATATCCACTGTGTGTAGAGTGATCCTTGTCACAACTTGATTTTCCAAACTTTGGATAACTGAAAATATAGTAGTGCTGTGGAAAAAGTGGTGTTTTTAGGATGTTGGCTAAAGCCATACTTTTAATTAGGCTATATTCATTCATATGAAATGTTAGTATGTGGTCTAATTTTCACTTAAGTCACGAGTCCAGTCTCTGAAATCCCAGAAGAGGAAGAGGAAGCTCCAGGTACAGGGTCTTAAGCATACTTGAATCTTGCTATAAAGTTGGATGTTGAACTGAATATACATCTGATTTTGGTTGCAGGTACTGCCTGTTAAGAACTCTCAAACAGTGTCAGACACTGAGGGAAGCTCTAATTGCTGCAGGAAAAGAGATTGTCTGGCATGGACGAGCAAAGGACGAGCCAGCTCATTACTGTAGCATTTGTGAGGTCAGTAAAAATATGTGTTGGGCTTGTCTACCACTATTATATTTATTTAAATTTCGGCCTGTGTTTTATTGTTGTTGCTATTTTTATTTTACTTTTAAGCTGCAGCATCTACTATATGCCATAAGCTCATGTATGTAACGTAGCACTTTCTTCAAACAGCTTATCAAGCTGTATTTCTACACGAGTTGTATTTTGCTGCAATCTCTTCCACAGTATTTCCACAGCATTTTTTATTTCCTAGGTCGATTTTCAATACTCAGTTCTTATGAAAAGTTATCTCTTCCTGCATATAATTTGATCTGCTGAGCTTCATTTTAAAGATATATCTGTCTTTATTTCAGAAGTCAACAGCAGACTCAAATGAGAGAGAATTTAAGTGCATTTTCTACATGGAACATAACCTTTCTGCTGAAGTTTTTGATTCTACTTTCTGTTAATAATTCATTTAAAGTATTGGATAATAATTTTCATGAACTTTGAAAGAAAATACAAGTTTCTTATCTTCTGAAAATCAGTTTTAGTTTTCTCCTGACTCAGCCTCTTGGGCAGGATTGAGCGTGTGACTGGGTAGTAAGGAAGTAAATCACAAACCTCTTTTGCAGGCAAATTTTAAAGGAAAATTAGTTACAATTGTTCTAAGTCTTCACCTTGCTGAGTAACCCCTCTCCCAGAGTATGAATCCTCCTTTGTCAATATTGACCAAAAGCTTTCCAGTAGCAGTGTTCATGCAGACATCCTAAGTGTAATATTAGTGGTTTTACAATATTTCAGTTCTCTGACTGAGCCTTAGGAGAATAGACTTTCCCTGAACAAATTTAATCTTTCTCTTTGCATGCACAGGGTAAGGTTGTAAGTCTTGCAGAAAATACAGTTTTCGTGGAGTAACTTTTAAAAGATTAAATTGTAACAGTTGACTTTCTGTTTCCTATCTAATAGGTGGAAGTCTTTGATCTACTTTTTGTCACTAGTGAGAGCAACTCTCGAAAGACCTATGTTGTACATTGCCAAGACTGTGCACGAAAGATAAGCACGAACCTGGAAAACTTCGTGGTGCTAGAACAGTATAAAATGGAGGACTTGATGCAAGTCTATGATCAATTTACATTAGTAAGTCAAATTAATAAGTGGGTGCATAAATACATCATTTGTAAAACAGTTGTAGGCTATCTTGGTACTCCATTGTACGAGTACCATGGACTTTCTGGTTCAAATGGAGGTATGGGTTGTGTGTGATGCTTACAGAACAAAACACTGAAGTCAGAATTATGTGAAATAGTAATTAATTGCAGAACGTAACCACTGAGTTTTCAGGAAAAGTATGATGTTACAATTCATAAAGTTGTGGCTTTAAAAATCCAATAGAGATCACCTGAAGACCATAACTGGATCAGATGGAGATGGGAAGAATCAGGACAGTGAAGCTTGGAGAAACTAGCACCAGGTTCAAGAGCATCTCTAATACATTGGTTGTGGTATGAAGTCAGTATAGCAGCAGAGCATCCTATGCACTCAGACCCCTTCCTTCCCTTTCCCTACCCAACCCCTCCCAAATCAGCACTATCCTTCTGCTTAGCAAGTGGATGCTCTCAAACAGTTCTGTCTTTTTGGCTTGGGGCCTCCTTTGCATTTCAATTTTAAGCAAGAAGCCTCTTTGCCATTATAGCTTTGTGCTATATATGGCAGCCTCCTGCTTTGAACTGTGTCAGCACAACTGTCCTAACTTTTCACCTAGATTTCATTGTTTCAGGCCAAGGTGGCTTGTTTGTAATTACAATGAAAGCAATGCTGAATTTATTTATAAGCCTTGCCTTTCTGTCAAACGAAACAAACACTGGACTAAGTGTTATGAGAATTTCATGTTGAATTAAATACAGCAGCCCAGAAACTGCTGTGCCTTCTGATTCATTTCCAGGTGCTGCAGAAAATGTATGTTTAAACAATCACTTCATGCAAGGACTAACATGATAAGTTGTGACCTTTTGAGCCAAGGCCTCATGGTTCAGCAGTAGAGGCTGGTGGGAGTGCAGGACCGTGTCCTCTGAATTTAATTCTCTTCATTGGTCCTACAGAGACTGAGGTGGTTGAACTGCAGTTCGTACTTCTAGGAGCCCATTATCGTTATAGCTTGGGAAATACTGCAATTTTGAAGGATGACCTGTTACAGAAAAGCATATAAATAAACACTTGCTCCTAGTTATGTCATCCATTTGAGTGGAAATGGGCAAAAATGATGTTTTTTCTATCAAAAAGAGGGGGGAGAGAGGGATATTCTTTTGTCTGTGTTTATAGCATTGTACAGGTAATGGTGATGAGACTGTCCCTAGAACAAGGGTTCTCAACCTGTGAGCAGCTCCCTCCTCCACCAAAGCTTATACCTGCAGCCCTAAAGGGCATTAATAATTGTTCTCTTCTGAAACTAGTGTGCACATTTGTGTTTTTTAAAGGGGATACAGTCTCAGTTGAGAAGAGTCTTAGCCTAAAAGTGACACCTCTCAGATCTAGGAGAAGAGTTAAGATTTGTTGCAAGGCACAGAACGAAGACAATCTCAGATGGCAAGGATGCAATAGGCCTAACAGAGAGGTTCTGTGTTTTGGGTAAAATATTGGGAGCAAACATGGGGATTAGCTAGCGTTAGTGCTTCAGAGGTGGATACTGGTGGTATGATTTAAAGTGTCTTTAAAGACCGTGAGCAGCTTCTTGAAGAGATACCACACTAATCATAGGAATGATTAGCAGGAAAAGAGGAGAAGGAAATGCCATTGAAGACTCAGTATTTTGATGGTAATGCTATAAAGGGAAATAGGTGTCTTCTAGACCTTGCCTGCTGAATATAGGCAGAAACAGACACATACCACTCTGGTGTTGTCTTCCAGGATTAAAACCAAAACAAAACTTTGTCCCACGTCAGAGAATCTGAGACCATAGATCTTTCCATAGATATCCTAACTTCAGAATTGTATGTTATTGTTTAGGTAGATGGAAGGTAAAAAAATGAAGCCTGCAAGGCATTTTGAGAGCCACAAATGGACAGTCATGTGTATCGTCTCCCCTCCAGTTTGTAAACAGGTTGAGAATCCCTGTTTTAGAATATATAAAAATAAATCTGTATTGATCCCACATGGAGCATTTTGCTGCCACAGTGGGACTTGGTTTTGGCAGCTCACATGGTATTAACACAGACATCCCCACAGCATACTCCAGTCTGCAGTATAGACAAAATGCTAATACCAATAGAATATCAATTAAATACACATTTGGAGTAAGTTGGGGGAAAAAAAGCGCCAAGTATCCACTTGAAAGAGTCCTGAAGTGTAAAAATGCCACTACACAGCAGTGTGTGTGACTAAACTCTCACGGTTACAATTTGTGCAGGTCTTGGTTAAACAACTGATTTTTTACACCCTTGTAGAAAAGGTAATTTAATGTTTTCTTTTTCAGGCTCCTCCATTGCCATCCTCCTCATCTTGACATTTTTTCATGGACATTAAATGAAAACATTTCTGATATTCAGGAAGTGACCCAGTTCTGCACCACTGATTTTTGTAGCTATCCCGTAAGGCTGCTGGCTGAAAGCTGTGTCTATGCAACCTTCCAAGTGCGGAGTGTCAACCAACTGGACAGGAGAGAGCACTGCCTCCTACTCCAGAACTCAAAACAAATAAAGCTCATCCAGCTGTATTTCAAAAAAATAATTCCATGTTTTGTATATATCTGACAAAACTGGCAACATTATACAGACTACTGACTTGAAGACCACCTCTTTTGTATTTCTCTGTTTCTGGGCTGATGAGTTGGTTTCATCCATTTTTCCCCTTCAGAATTTCCCTTGGAAAAAGTACTAGCTTAGCTGGTCATTTCTTTGTAAGGTAGTTAGAAATTTTAAGTCTTTCTTTGGGCAACTTCTCTCTCTTTTTTCTTTTTTTTTTTTTTTAATGTGAAGAGTTAGGTGATATAAATTTTTTACTGCTTTTATGTTTTTCTGTCTTGTTTTGAAACCATGACGGTTACACTTTCGGTTCCTAAATAAAATTTAAAACAATTAACAGCCAAGTCACAAAGATAAATGGGTTGCACATAGACTAAGGAATAAACTTCAGATTTGTGATTTTTGTTTCTAATCTTGATGTAAATTTACACTATTTATAAATACATATTTATTGCTTGAAAATATTTGTGAATGGAATGCTGTTATTTTTTCCAGATTACCTGCCATTGAAATTTTAAGGAGTTCTGTAATTTCAAACACTACTCCTATTACATTTTCTATATGTAAATAAAACTGCTTAGCATTGTACAGAAACTTTTATTAAAATTGTTTAATGTTTAAAGTTTTTCTATTGTTTGAGTTTTAAAAAGATTTTATGTACAGTGCCCAGTTTTTGTTCTTTTTTGAATCTGATTATATATATTTTATATATACTCTTGTGCTTGTGTATATATATAATATATATAGAAACTCAAATATAAATATGTGTATAAAGATTTAGAGACTAAATTTTTCTCGTTTTAAGTTTTACATCTATGGTAGATTTGAGGTGTCTACTGTAAAGTATTGCTTACTAAAGTATGATTATTTTTAAAGAAATATATGGTATGTATCCTCAAGACATAGAATGACCTTCAGACTGGTTTATTGTTAAATTGCACTTTTTGCAATAACAGACCAATAAATAGTTGCTGCCAAAATGTAGTAGTAGAAAATAAGTAATGGCTAAACTTTAAAGCTCTTCAAGAAAATACCGGCTTCGACAGGAAGTTTGGCACTAGTTTTAGGAGGATTGAAAAGGGTGAATTTGAGTTTGGCTGGGGATGTTCTTTAGAATTCAACCAAATTGCAACTTCTATATTACAATATGTTTAAAAAGTTAAGAGTGAATCTTCTTGGCGTCATTGTTGACCCCAAAAAAGGACGTTGTTTTGTGGTATTCTATTGTATTTTCACATATTTTGTAATACGAATTCACTGGTAAATTTTTGAAGCACTAGGTTTATTTAGGACAAGTTTATAATATATCATTGTAACAGTTTGCAGTTTTAATGATGGTATTTATTTTAAGTTGCTCCTTTCTCATTAGCTTCTTGAAAATGCATTAAATCAAAATTTCAAAATTGATAGCTTTCTTATCGATCAGAGTCGACTGATGCGGAAGGTTCCGCATCGAACGATTTCTCATAATTTCTCATTAGTGGGGTATGTTAGTGATTGCATTGTTAAATTTTTTGTAATCAATGTGAAGTGTTAAAAGGCACAGAGCATGCTAATAGTTCCTTTCGAACAAAAAGAATCGCCTCTTACGTTGTAGCTTCAAACGGAGGGTGTTTTAATGAAGAATCGGTACAGCCTGTCTAACGCTCTTACGACAGTTTAACCGTAGATACAAATGACTTTCTTGCTAGTTCTTACAACAGTTGGACAAAAGGGTATATAGAGATTAAAGAAAAGCATAACCAACGCTCTTGCCAGCAAAATTATCAACTAGCACTTAGGAAGCCAGTATTTGCAGTTCTGTAAAGAAGTAAGTCTCAGCTCTTGATAACAAACTCTACAAATCATAATTTTTTACTTATGTATTTTATGCAGTCATAAATATTGTAATCTTGACAAACCATGCTGCAACTGAAAAGCTACTCCTTTACGGTAGTCTTAAACCCAAATAAAAGCAAGATAACTTACCTCAACTAATGGTAAACAAAAAGTCCTTGTTTCTCAGTGCTGTAAAAGAATATTGCTAACTAGGGAAAGAGCTACTGTGCGCTAATCAAAAGGGCTTTGTACCTTTCCTCCCCTTTGGAAAAGAGGATATGCCATTACCAAGGAAGAACATTTCTCTATCACCAGTGAACAAGCAGACCAAATCAGTAGAGCATCTGGCAGTATTGCTCGTTCTGCATGAAGGTTTTGTCACGAATTTGAGCTGCTCCAGGGCTTTAAGATGTTGCGGTTTTCATACTCCCTCGTTACACTATGCTCCTAACAGTTTTGATCTATGAGCTGCTATGATTTAGAATGCTTTTGTTTTGTTTTATTAAAAAAGCACAAGTTAATATTTTAGCAATTGTAGTTATTACGAAGCACTTCTGCTTCTTAAATTATGAAGCTCATGATGCGAGTGAAACGTTTGTGGTCTCTGGATACTTCCAAGCGTTAGCAGTTGGGTGAGGTGAGGGGACAAGGGAGTCCTAAGCTTGAGCGGAGGGGACTGACTCGCTTTCCAGGGACACTCAGTCTTGGAGCACTTGGGCTCTACAGCTGAGACACACTCCAAGTGATTCTGATTTACTTGCGCCTACCAATTATTGTAGCAGGCAAATTAAAGATGGGAGTGTAAAAGGATGAAAAGAGCCAAAGAATTTATGAAAGATACAGACTAATAAAAAAAAGTAATTTGAGGATGGATGAAACCAGAGATGCAAATGGGTGTTAAAAAATAGTAAAAAGCTGAATTGAATGTGAGAGGGAATTAGAAATTAATAACACTTGCAACGGATCTTTGGATCTGAGAACTGTCCTGGAGGAGCCTAGCAACAAAGGCATCCCATAAATGGGGAGAAAAATAGTCAACATGTTTCTGATCTTAAGTTGTTCCGTAAATATATTCAATAGGGCATTTGATTTTTAAGCTTGCCTTCAGCTACCTGGGACCAATATCTCTTCACTTTTTTTGAGAAATGAAGACCTACCAGCGATTAAATTTCAGTAGCGTTGGTAGCTATGTAAGAAGTATTTACAGAAAGGTCACCAGGAAGTGGGAAGTACCTGGTGACAGAAAATTCCCCAAACTTCCAGGATCTATATGACAGACAATTAGTTCATTGTAAAGACAGAATGTCCTGAGCCTGCACCTTTCTAGTTAGAAGAAGGACATTCAAAGTAGTATTAAAATGATGTTGCTTTGCTTAGAGCACAGGTTGGCTCAGTTCAGCATAGTACAGCAGATTCTTTGATAAGCAAAGCTTGGAGACTCCACAGTTGGTGCCATCCTGGCCACAAATACATTTCTTGATTAGGAGATGGAAGATTGCAAGGATTCAACTGAGATGACAGGGAAGAGAATGCTCATCCTTTCTTGCTACCCTGATCCTGAGAACGTTCTCAAGTAAAAATGTTACTTTGTGGGCTAGGTAGGAAGAGGAGTTTCCAGCCTGAGCTTCCCTAAGTCAGAGTCATTTTGTCTGGATCCATAGCAGAGAGTCATGACCCAACGATTCAATAGCTGAGATGGGGCCAACAGATCAGGGTGATAGGGAAACTTCATTTTCTGTGGCTGCTTTAGCCAGTGTGGGAACCAGGCAGAGGAACCTATCTGACTGAGAGATCAGCAAATGATGCAGCATGGGGAAAGGCTGGTGAGGGTGACAGTTTACCCCAGGGACAGGTCAAAGCCAACCAGTATTGACTGCTTCCATGGTGTTGATGCTGACAGCAGCGATGCAGGTGATGCCCAGACATGCTTAAGCTGAAGACAATGCTGAAGCTCAAGTTCAGGCAAGTTCAGTGCAGGGCTCCTAGCTGCAAGGCCTCATGGAGGAAAGCACGAGAGTCCAGGGAGGAGGCTGCTAGCAAGGCAGGCTCCAGGCCAGTCTCATTCTACTAAAAAGTCATTCCTCCAAGAAAGTGGGGAAGAAGGACACATTTGGTAAGGGGTGGTGGGGGAGAGGCAGAACATGACACATTTCTTTGTTGCTGCTGGGAGCTACATGCAAAGCTGAAGAAAATGGCAGATTGGGAGGGAGAGTGTCTCCTACACTGCCGGGGGCAGAGCTGAAACTGCTGAAGGTTCCAAGGGTTGGGATGCAGTGTGCCTAGGCGAGAAACAAGGGGACAGCCCTTGAGCCGCACAGACTGGAAGAGAATGAGTGGATGCCATCTGCCGTGCTCTGGAGGAGTGGTATGTTACTGGATCAAGCCAGACACAGAGAGCAGGCCAGGCTCTGCCATCACTTGTAGCAGCAGCAGTGGTGGTGATAACGGGGCAGGGATGGCCAGGAGAATTGTTAACAAGATGCCTGCCCGTTACAGGATTCAAAAGATTAGGTATGAGGTGAGGTGCGTGTATCCCTGTTTACTTTGAGAAGCCATATAAGCAGAGGGGAGGGCTGGAGGAAGGGAAAAGGCATCTCACAGTGACAACAGCAGGGAGGGGCTTAGCTTCCAGCTTTGCTGCACGAGCAGCAGCATCAGTATTTTACAGGTTGATGCCAGCCCGTTGTTGCCGTGGGCCTTGTTAAAGCATTGAAGTACAATTGCTGGTGGCCCTGCCTGGGAAACAGTGGGGTACTGGGTACACATAGCAGTTAGGATACCTGCGTGGAGAGAGGGTGGAGGTGGGGTGGGAACTGACTTACCGTTAAAGCCCGCTGCCTCCCTCCTGTGCTGTCCCCAAGGCAATGGGTCCTCTCTCACAGAAAGCAGCACACTTCAGTTTCTATCAGAACAGAGCACCACTCCTAAATGACACATCCTACAATTTTTTTCTGGTAAGAGATGTTTTCAGGTCTGGTTTAAAAGTGCATTGTTGCCCAGGATGTGACACATTTGAGACTGAAGGTGATGATCGAAAAGGGAGACTAAGCCAGAATGGGCTTGGAGAGAGCAATATAAAAGTAGCAAAGCCCAGGCAATTGGTTAATTGATGGACTATAATGGTTAAACAAATGGGCTGAAGCGCTGACTCCTTTAATTCATGGAGCTGGGAAATGCTCGAAAGAATCCCACCCAAAGCCAGGCTGTACAACCCTGACATTGCCAGAGCCCATGGGCACCCTGGAATGTGATATGAAAGAGCTGACTGTAAAGTATATGTAAATATTAATCATTGAAAGGAGCAGAAAGAAGGCCATAAGACTGAGAGAAATAGTGTAAGATGTGTCCAGTGGTGTGAGCTATCACTTTTTTAGCTGCACAGGCACAAGAGAAAGCTGAACAGGAATAAAGAATATTTTTGGCCCTTTCCTCTCTACTTTCATCACCAAATCAGTGGGGAAATTGAGTAGTCCTTGAGGAAACTGGACTTTTTTTGCGGCAGCGGTCAAGCATCTTAGGTTTTGAGGCCATACGCAAAGTGCAACGTGTAGCTCATGTCCTGACTGCTGCTGGAGTTTCAATCTGTTCAGCTGTAAAATAGTTTAAGATTCTGAGGGCTTTTTCTATTATATAACTAACAGCATGCTGTCCCATGGGTTGGATGACCTTTGCAGCAGTAACTTGAAGGTTACAGCACCTGGAGAAGGCCAAGGGGTGGGTAGTGGGTGAAGGATTTGGTTGCTTCCTGTCTGACACAGAGGTTTTTTGGGTTGGGAATGCAGAAGGATTTTTTAAGGGCAGTAGCACTGGGCAGGGTGTCCAGTGCAACATGAGAAGAGAGTCTGCTGCTGTTTGGTTCCAGTGGTCCAAAGCCACCTTGAAAAGCACATATCTTCATAGCTGAAGATCTGGAAACGTATTCCAGGGGCTCAGGAGCTGCTGACAGGCTCAGGGCAGATTTACAGCTATGTATTTATGTGCAGGACCTTGTCTTGGTCATGAGGTGCCAGTGTTATCTCTGCTGTCCTGGATTAAATGCTAATTATCCAGGGATGTATTCATTGCAAACAGAGCAGCTCTGCCAACTCCTGTGTTGGATGTCAGGAGGAAGGAGGAGTGAGGGGAAGCTGGCTCTATTGGGCAGTGGAGAGCAAATTACACTGGCCCTGCTTGAATCCCCTGTGATGTAAAAGCCTTTTAGTAGCACAACAGCAGTTTGTCCCAAGTCCTGCTAGATGAGGGCCCAGAGCAGGGCTGGCTCACCTCCCCTGGGACTAGCTTGGGACTGTTGCTTCTTAAGCTTCCCAGGCTGATGCAAGCCTGAAAGTGTTGTGAAAGTATGTGGTAAGGTAAGTTTTTAGGTGACAAAGAGATCATGATTACACTTGAGGAGGCAGAGGTGCTTGTGTACCTTAGGGGTGCTGATAGGCAGCCCTCAGATAAGGGTGAGGGTAGCTGCCACCTGGCTGGCAAATGCAAAACTAAAAGATAAAGAATGAGTTTCAGTGACAGGCTGACTGAGTATAATGTTGCTGAGAAAAGGTGGTGTGGGCTTCATCCCGAGCACTCACATTGCACAATGCTAACATGTTTTGCAGCAAAATGTTGTCCAAGAATCAGCTTACAGCTAATCATGGCTGGTGGAAATTTTAGGAGAAAAGGGCCTCATCTTTATTTTGATTAAGTTTCTTTCATCATTATCCATCACAGCACTCAAATGCAACAAGAGATTTGCCTATTCCTAAACATGGGTGAGGGAAAATGCTGTGTCAGTCTGCACAGAGTCATGTTTGTAACCATGTGGTTGTAAGTAAACTTGCAGCCTGGCATTTAAATCCTACTTTTTTTAATCCTTCAATTTTCAGCTTTTACCCAGTGTGTGCCAATCAGAAGTTCTACAAGGTTATCTCTGAGACAGGTAAAGCAGAAAGCATTTCCCTCGAAAAAGAAAAAAGAATAGGGGGAAAAAAAAATCAGTGTTTTTGGTAAGTGTACTAGAGGTGCAAGTATACAATTTTTCAAAGGTGGGAAACCAAGAAGAAAAGGAGCAAGGTCTGGACACGCAAAAAATTAATTTGAACAAGTGCTCAGTGATCTGCCCTAGCTGTGGTTAACAGAGAAACGATACATGTGTGAGTAGTTGACAATACCCTTGAAAAGCCACTTCTTCAGTAGCTACAAAGTAAAAAGCAAAGGTAGAATGAGTTTTCCACCGCTGAACAAAATGCGTTGCAATTATCATAAGTGCAACTTCAGCTCCTAATTTTCAAAATCAGTGCAAAATACTGTTTACAAAGCTCAATGGAGCCTTTAGCAATTATTACTGTGTTACGGAGAATACCACAGATAATGCTGTCTGTGGCTTATTTGCACAATTATGAGATGGGAGAACATAAAACAGCGTATGGATGAAGTGCTGCTGTGTTTGAATAGGTATTTGATTGCCCCATGTGTGCCAGAGAACGGTTATTTCAGCTCTCTCTGGTGTTTCTCCAGCCTGCCAGTCCCACTGGCCCCAGCTGAGTAGGAGCCCGAGGGCCTACCAGCATAGCCCACAGCTTGTCTTTTTCCCCTCTGGGCCATAGCCACAAGATGTTTTGGGGTGATTCTGGACAACACTAAGTCATGCATTAACGTGGAGACCATGTTAGAAAATATCAATTTGGCTTTCAGTATGGAAATGTTCCAAGCTCCTGATCTCCCCACCTCCTCACCAACTCCTCTTTCTCAGCAGTTCACCCAGGGGTGCTGGCTGCTGAAGGAGGCTGCTGGGGCAGCTCAGCACCTTCTCCCCTCACTGCTAACCACCAGACAGGTCGATGAGTGCTGCCAGGCAGAGAACACAGAGTCCTGTGAGGAAAAACACTGAGTTCTGCCGAGAAAGTGTCTTGGGAAGGAATAGGGAAGCTCGTGCTGGCAGATTTTGGCACCTGGAGGGAGGATAGAGGGGTGGAGAATCTTGCTTGATTGTTTCCTTTCCTCCCTGCCAGTGATTACCCATATTTAACACTTCTGCCTTCAGAGCAAAGCCCCCGGGAGCTACAAGGACAGTGGATAGAGGGCATCAGTGGATATACAAGTTAAGAAAATGGGGGTTTCTGTGGCTGGGGATAACAGAAGTGCATTTCTTCTCATTTTCCAGAAGCTGGGTGGTGAAAACACAGAAAAAAAATCTTATATATATAGAGAGAGCTGCTCACTGCTCTGTGACTTTTTTTTTTTTTGGACCTCCTTCCTCCTCCAGTTACTTTGGCAAGCTATTGATCTGCCATAGAAGAAACCCTCTTTCTCTCTATTCTGGCAAATCTCCTTGCTTCTTGAATGTCTTGTATGCTTTATGTGCTCATTGTGGTGCTTTACAGTGGTTGTACTCGTCTCTCCTCCTCAAAATATGTTACCTTCTCTCAACATTTGTCTCCATACTGTCACTGCCAAGCAGCTTTAGTGTAGCCTTTCTATGCATTGACATTCTCCTTGTGTCAGCTGTGCTAATCACCTTTTCTCCGTAATTAACACTCAAAGGGGAGGAAGAGTTTGAGTTTGAGGAGTAGTTTGTTATTAGAAGAAACTTCGAGTCTGGAGGATATAATGAAGCAATTAGCTCAATACCATACACAGATCTGGGCCTGTCACTGGCAATGGCAAATCCACTGGCAGATAAGAAGGAGTTATTTTAAAAATAGGAATTTATCTGTTGTATTTCAAGGTGACTCATTTGCTTGGGCTGTCTGAGAAAGCATTGCCTTAAAGTTTTAAAAACCATGAAGGCTTAATGTCCCTCTGATGCTCCTCCACCTTAGTCCCCATTACTGAAATGCTGTTTTAAATGTTGGTTTAGTTTGAATTACTCTGTGATTCTTTATTTGTCTTCTTCATGTTTGCCTCTTTCCATACTAAAATGCTCTGACTAGTGTCATCACTGCCCTGCTTCACAGGTCACATCTTTCCCTCCCCTGCCTCCATCCTTTGCACTCCAAGTTATCAACCTGAAAATCTCCATGCTTCATCCTCACTTGTTCAAATGGAGCTTACGGTCTTACACACACATGTGCATGGCTACTTTTCCTCCTCTCCTACAGCCCTTGCAGCGTGCTCCCTTGTCTGGGATGTGCTCCACACATGGGAGAGCATCTTCTTCCTCTTGGTGATCACCTATGGGTGCTCTTGACCTGCTTCCTCATGTCTCAGTTTGGGTTTAGATGACTTAATGGTTCAAATCTTTCCATTTAATATGTGCAGTTGCTGGGTAGTGACAGAATCTGAGCTCAGCAGGCACAGGCCACTCCTGCTTCCAAAGAGGTTGCGAAAGGGCTGTGGGATACGAGCTTTGCCACAGGAGATGTTGTTTTATTATGGCCTTTTTCCTCTGAGATCTGCAGTAGTTATCAGGTTAGCAGGGGAAGGAAAATGTGATCCAATTAATAGAAAATGGATTAAAAAGGGTTGTATATGCATTTTTTTGCAATGCAAACTCCTTCACAGTTTTTGCTCCTCTAATGTATTTGCTGCTTCCCTCTGGAAGGCAAGTTCCCCTGAGCAAGAGCTTATATCAACTGACATGGGATAGGACCAGCAGAAGCCCTGCACCTTGTGCCACAAAGTCCCTGCCACACTCCCTTAATTAAATTGGAATTGAGGACATAACATTTTGGGTAATTACTACTTTTTCTTCATTAGTCTCTTCATAATCTGCTTTTGTCTCCTCTGGTGTGCATCCAGTGAAAGTTTCACCCCAGGCACCTCTACAGGCTTGGCAACTTCTAGGAAATAGTTTGTCTTCCCACTTATAAGCTGCCAAAGGAGCGTGGGGCGAGGTGATGCCTACGAAGAGCTCCTCTGCAGCCAGGACCCTGGGGGACAGCAGTGACCTGGCAGCTAATGCTGATGGCAACAGGGCCATTCCCCTGGAGCAAACAGGGTGACAGCTACACTTCATCTCAGGGTGGAGAATAGTGGCCTCCCTTCCCTGGCTGTTTGCCCCAGGCAGAGCTGGGCAAGCATCACTGGGTGCTCATAGAACTCCTCTTTCTTTTCAGTTCAGAAAACAGAGACCTCTGCTTCTGGAACAAGTAATTGCCTCTTAACAAGCAAGCTGAGTTCTCAGTGGCCCTCCTGGAGAAATGACTCAACTTCCATGAATGTAGGGGAGTGAGGATGGTTGAAGAAAAAGCAACCTTACAACCACAAAAAAAACTCCACAATTGTCTGGGGTAAGACATCGAGAGAGCAAGACCATGGTAGCTAATCTCTCTAAACACCCAAGGAGGACATGAGGAAACAGGAGGAGAGCCAGGTTCCTGAGGTACCAGCTTTCACCAGGGAGGAGAGCAAATTGCCCCAGCTCGAGGTTTCCAAACACTAAAAAGTAAATAAACATCAGGAGAACTCTCTCGGACCTTTTTAAATCTATGAGAGGAGACAAACTTGTACTAATCCATGTACAGCCACTGAAAGTTGTTTCAGATGTTGATATGAAAGGTCTCTCAAGGGGAAACCTTTGAAGTTAAACCAGAGTCATTTTTGCCTGATGACTTGCTTTTGATTATGATGAAGGTTTGTTCTGAATGAACATTTCCAGGCACACAAAGTGACTAGGCTGGCAAACTAACACTTTAATGGACCTGGGATCTCAAAGCTCCCATGCACCATTACATGGTGCGGTCTCCCTCCCACTCATAACACATGTTAAGATGGTTTCCCTGAACCAGAATAAGCTATTTCCTTCAAGTCAGAGGGTTTTGTTTTTTTCTCTAAAAGGACATATCAGTGGAAAATTAGGGTGTTTCCTTGAGAAGGCAGTGAGTCATAGGTACCTATGTTGCAATAGCTTTATTCATAAATATTGTTATTCACATATTTAATTTTATGGACATAGCAAAGCTAAAGATTTCTTTTCCACTGAGGAAGATGCTTCCTTGGTCATCTTAAATAGGCACCTGGCCACAAGCGGGCACGTTGCTTCAGGAGGACCAGCCCTCCCATTTGAAATTAATTTAGGCTCACATATTGGGGCAAATCTCTGGTGCTGTATTTGGGGAGGAATGTAAGAACCAAGTTCAAGAAGGATCCTGCTCCTGTTGTGTCCTCCCATTACCCTACAATCCCTGACATGAGGATTACCTCCTCAGTCACCTCTCTTCATAATCACGTCTTGCAAGGCTGACCTCCCATGGGAAAATCCTTCCACACCTCTGGCCATCTGGTTATCCCATTGTAGTGGTTTTGCCCAGGCCAGATTTTTGGTAGCCAGGGGAAGAGATACAGGGGTGGCTTTTTTAAACAAAGCTCTGCCAGAAGCTTCCCCTGTAGCTGATAGGGCTAATGCCAGTCAATTCTAAGATGGACCCACAGCTGACCCAGGCCTTGCCAATTAGTGACTGAGGTAATGCCTCTGTGAATGACATATTTGAGAAGAAGAAGAAGTTGCTGTGCAGTTGCTAAACTGCAGCAGCAGCAGGGAGTGAGAATGTGAAAACATCTCTGCAGACACCAAGGTCAGAGGAAAAGGAGGGAGAGGAGGATGCTTAGGCCCTGAAATAAAGACTTCCCTGTGACCTGTGGTGAGGACCATGGTGAGGCAGCTGTGCCCCTGCAGTCCATGGAGGCCACCAGGGAGAAGAGACTCACTTGCAGCCCATGGAGGAGCCCACGCTGGAGCAGGTGGATGCCTGAAGGAGACTGTGACTCCGTGGGAAGCTCACCATGGAGCAAGTTCCTGGCAGGACCTGGGAGCCTGTGTGGAGAGGAGCCCACACCAGAGCAGTTTTGCTGTCAGGGCTTGTGATCCTGTGAGGGACTCAGGCTGGAGCAGTCAGTATCTAAAGGACTGTTCTCCTGGTGGATGAACCACATTGGGGCAGGGTGTGAGGAGCTGCTGCTGTAGGAGGCCCCATGCTGGAGCAGTTCGTGAGGAACTGCAGCCCATGGGAAGGACCCACACTGGGGAAATTCACGAGGGACTGTCTCCTGTGGGAGGGACCCCACAGTGTAGCAGTGGAAAGTGTGATGAGGCCTTCCCCTGAGAAGAAACATCAGCAAAGTTCATCTGTATTTAACCTACCACAACCACCATTCCCCATCCCCTGCATTGCTGGGAGGAAAAGAAGAAGGAGAGTCCTGGGAAGAGGGAGGGGTGGGGGGAGACGTTTTAAGATTCAATTTAATTTCTCAAATCCCTATTCTGATTGTTCATTAATAAATCAAACCTTTTTCTCCCTCAGTTGAGTCTGTTTTGCCCATGACGCTAATTTCTGAGCAATCTCTGTCCTCAACTCACGAACGGTTCATTATATTTCTCCCTCTCTCTTGTCCAGTTTAGGACGGAGAGTGATATTATGACTTGGTAGACACCTGGCTAAACCACTACAGCCATTTTCCTCTGTGCAGTGCTGAAAACCCAAGTCTTTCCAGGCTCCTTTGGCAGGCTGAGCTCCCCAGAGCCCCTGCTCTTCCTTTGGTTTTCCCCCCATGACGACCTGCTGTCCACACCCTGCTCAGGGTTTCTCACTCACACCCACTAGGTAGTTTTGTCATCAAACCCATTATTTGCCAGCTTTCCTACAGAACAGCATCAAAGGTGAGATGAGGTGAGGTGAGGTGCACAACCCCCCACCTTCCCTTGTGTTTAGGCTCCTTGTCCTGACAAATGGAGAGGCTGGGGTGGGTGTTACCCGATTTTGCTCTTAACAGATTCACTTAAGCTATTCTTCCTGTTTCTTCTTTCGGACACTGCCTGTGAATATCTTTGCTAATACTAGTTTCTTTGTTCCTTGGGCCTCCTTGCACTGAGACTGTGTGCTTGCCACAGCAGCTCTTCTGGCAGATTTTCTGTTTCTGATGTGCTTGAGAAAGGGTTTATTGTCAGCCTCCATGCTGTTAGAAAGTGGATCCCTGGATTTCTCTTCTGGGGCTGCCTTATTGTAGTTTCACCTCTAATTTGCCTAATTTCTGCATTTGATTGCTACTTTTCGGAAGATGTCCGTTTGCTATGAATTGCTCCATTGTGCTGCTGGTTAGCCACCTGGGGTATGTGTGTACATATATATTTAATTATTTTTTGGTACATATTTACTGTGAACTTCTAATGTGGTGTCCTTAAACAGATCCCACTGTTGCAAGGCTCTTCAAGAAAAGCTTGGGCGGACATCACAGCAGACCAGGCTTTTCTGTCAAACTCCATATGTGGCTTAAAAAGTTAAGCCATGAAACAGCTCACAGCCGTGCTTGCAACCTGCAAACCTGGCCTCCATGAGCCTCCTCCTGAGTAGGTTCACTTGTCTGCCATGCCGCATCCTTCCATCCTCATTTAGCAGCAGGAAGTGATTTCAGAGGCTGCATCTAAGGCTTCTGTCTTCACCTGCTCCAGAAGAAGCTGACCGATGACTCAGAGTAGGAATGGGTGTGCCCACATATCAGGGTCTGCAGCGGGGAGAAGAGGAACTTCACAACTTTTCCAGTAATTCTTAATTTTTGCCTCTGTAGTGCTGAGAGTACTCTGTCCTTTAGTTCAGTCTGTGTTTCTCTCACACTTATGAACAACTCTTCTAATAAAATCCCATGAACATAGGCATTCCTGGAGATGACAATCTTTTGAAGCCTCTAGTCTGTTTAGAAAAGTCCTCGTTGTTTCCACAGCTTTTGGCCTTTTCTATTTCCTCCTTCATTTGCCAATGCTGATGAGTTGAACATTTTGGTTTTGGTTAAATATATATATATTAATGGAACCTCAAGGTCATATTCATACTCTCCATTCAGAATCTACTCTTGTCTGCTTTCCTACTCTGGTAACTTTATATTGCTGTACATACAATCCTTCAGTCATGTGAAAGTTGTATTTTTAGAAAGTTCTCCTTAGCTCCTACCTTGAGACACGCAACCATAAATTTCATCACTACCTGACCAACCCTTCCCTGCTCTCCCTGAAGCCAGACATCTCCTTGTGTTAAACAAAATATTTGGTAACCCAAACACTACTCATGGAAAAAAAGAAATAATCTGGAGGAAGAAAACCTTTGGAGGTCCTTTCTCAAAGCACATTGACAACGTAAGTCAATGGCTGTTTGTTAGATTTTCTGATAGTTTTGCTCACAGAATTCAACAAAAGTGCTTCCTATGTGGCTTTCTACTTTCACAGTCTTGCAGACAGAAAGAGAAACCTCTGCCAACCTGTGTCCCTGGGCAACGCTGCCATGAGATGGAAAGCCCTTGAGCACTCGGCTTCACCCCTGGCCCTGCTTGCCAGGTGGCTACTGTGATCCTGAGGCACCTGAGAGATTTCATCCCACTCAGCCTTCACAAGGCAAAGGTTTCCCATGGAGTCCCATGGGAGAGAACAGACAGAGCAAGCAGTGCCATGAGTGAAAATGGGAAAGGATAAATAATTTTGTTTCCTGAAACCTGGATAACTGTTCCCATCTCTTGCCCACCTGCTGAAGGAATTTCCATTTTGAAGTACCAACGGTGATGTAGTGACTCCTTGCAAGGGATGTCTGAAATGCTGACAAGTGCCCTGACTGGGAAAAGAGATGTTTAATTCCTGCACTTCCTCTGCAGCAGCATCATTTTTCTATCACCTTTCTCCTCTTGTCCTTCAACAGACTTGAACTGTACATGAATCCCCACTTCGTTGTTTTGCTAGTAGAAATAGTGCAAACACATAAGGGCACTTTCTTTTCTCCATCTCCAGCTTGAGGCAGTGGGAGGGAAAAAAGGGTGTTTACAGGTGCTGCAGCCAGATCAGAGTGAAAAATCAAAGGTGATCTTCTCTCTTGCTCTTTCTGTACTAATACAAACTGACTGAGATTTTCATCCCTGTGAAAAGTCTCCAATTATTACTAGGGTCTTGTTTTTTCAGAGCATGAAAAAAACCACCCTTTTAAAGCATCACTAAAGGAATGAATGTGACAAGCCTTTATCCAAATGGAAGTTTAAATTTTGAACGAAAAAGAAATAATCCAGCATGACTGACAAGGCCCTATTTTGGAACATATAATACACTGAACTTTATGTGACACTCCTGTGGGTGTTTGTTTAAAAAGCTCTCTTTACCTGCAATGTAATGAACTGTGTAAGGCAAGGGTTGTTGCTATATGCATCCTTGCTGAGTAGTACTATAGGATTGTGAAACCTGACAAACTTATTATCTTAAAGCTCTGTCTCCCCAGGGAAGGGGTTGGTGTATTCTTGTTCTTCAGACACCTGAAAAGTTCACTTTAGACTAACTATTGCCTTTTATACCCTGTGTTGCAAGAAACAGAGCTTGGTCTTTAAGAAAAGTGCTAGTCCCAGGCAACCGGTCCCTAAAGAAGTTAGAGGCTCAGGCTTGGAAAGGTGCTGCAAGGGAAACTGGTAGAGGTGAAGGAGATGCAGCTCTGGCTCACACCAGAGCTCATCATCCATTTCCCACTAAGGAAACATTTGCTCTTTCCTCTTGAAGGTTAGAAGAAGGCTGAAGTTCATGTACCCAGATCCATCCCAGACTGCTGGGAGAAATAGGTGAGAAAGTGAGTGGTGGGATTTTGATGGCCCTTAGAGAAAGAATGAGGAATCCTGTCAGCAGCAGGGGCTACTTTATAGTGCAGTTAGCATCCTTCAGCTCCAACTGGAGACCTGTGGAAAAAGCAACTCTTCCTCTCATTACTCCAGAGAGCAAAAATGTAAGATGCTGTGAGTAAAACTATGCCAGAAACACAGCAGGGGGAAGAGGGTGGGGGGGAGGGGGGAGAATGGTTTTGGTTGGGGTATTTTTAGTGAGAAAAATA
This sequence comes from Colius striatus, assembly GCF_028858725.1. NCBI lineage: Eukaryota > Metazoa > Chordata > Aves > Coliiformes > Coliidae > Colius > Colius striatus. The sequence goes on from NC_084759.1 coordinate 89,510,835, forward strand.
AGGTTATTGCTGCTACCTCTTCCCTTCTGTTTGTCTATGCACAGAAGGTAAACCCCACCATTTTATTCCCTGGATTCAGCTACCAAAGAGTCACCTCTACTCTCTCCTCTTTCAGAAGGTCTTGCCTCCATGCAAGATGCATGGACTGCAGCTTTAGGGCCTGACAGCTCATCATGCATGATAGAACCAATGGGGTCTGGCCACCTCAGTGTCCACCCCTTGTACAGGGAAGGAGCTCTGGCCAGTCTCAGGGCCAGTCTCCTGCCCAGTACAGTGCCATATGCAGCTATGTTGCTGTTGTTTCAAGTGTCCCAATGCTGGAGGCTCTGCAGCATCTCTAACCATTTCCATGCTATTCCTATTGCCTTCCACCTAGCTCGCTACCACATAAGCTCACATGCAGAATGGTTTACCCCCATCCTTTAACTGCCTCTTTAAAAAAGAAAGTTTGAAGATCTCTACTCCTTCTGTCTTCTCGCTTCATTTTTTCTGGACCTCTGGGTCATCCTCACTCTTCCTTGGTGGATCTCTTGTCAGTTGTTCAAGTCTTCCTTAAGAAGTAGTGCTAAAATCCCACCAACACACTCCAGCTGAGATCATCCCCATACAGAGGAGGCGAGATGAGTCTGGCCTTTTTTTTCTACTCCCTAAGGAAGAACCTGTGCATGCCTCCCCCAGCCCCCCTACAGCCTTGCCATGAGTAGCTGTTTACATTTGATTTTCCTTTCCCTGAAATTCATGTTTGTTTGTTTTTAATTTCAGGATGGCTACCAAGCTCCCTTCAGCACTGAATTAGAGAAACAGAGGATACAGTAGCAGCTAGACTCATCTATTAATCAAATTAATGTATCTTGGTGAATCAACTCAGAATACAATGGTGCTGGCTCTTGTGATTTTGAAACATCCCATGACATTCAATATTTTTGTTAAAGCTCTGCTTTCCAGATTCATGTGATAATGGAAGACACTGAGGTTTCATTTAGGTAAAATTAGCAATAAAATAGCTAGAGCACCTGGCCGTCGAGAGTACTTGGCAAATGGGTCCCAAGTGCATCCTAAAGTCTCAGAAAACCAGAAGGCAAATGAAAAGCACCTGCAAACAACTGTTGTTGGCTGAGCTTGCTGGAAAGATGCTTGGATGAAATGTGCTTGTCTGCCTGCTCCTGTGGACAGAAGCTTCTGAGTGCTGAGCTCTCGAAAATGCTGTGATGTTTTCTGGGTAGGCCTTTGTGGGGATCTGGGAGTGGGACTGGGGCAAAGGGACACAAAATCATCACCCAAAAAACTATGGAGCAGGAAATTTAAACCTCCAGCCCCCTAGGACTGATTGTAATGAAAATGCTTGCTGCTAGAAGGTTTTAAATGCTCTGTGTGTTACCAGACACTCTGGCTTCAAATACTTGGACACATCTTCCCAGAAACACACAGAACATCCCATTCCCTTTGAACATGCAGCGTCCTGGCCAAAGGCACAGATCAGGAGGTGCTGGGAGGAGCCAGACTCAAAGGGCACAGAAGTGCCTGTGACATTTGGGAGCTCAAGGCCACTTCAGAGTCGGTGTCATTTCCCCCATACATCAGCCACGCCTGAGTAAGAGGGTGGCTAAATGAGGATGAGGGTGAGGAGTGAATAGACATTGGGCGCATTACTCATGGAAGGGAACCAATTTTTTACTAGTTTTCCACTTTCTGTTATGAGGCCCTAATTCAGACAACACTTCTAGGATGATCCCTCTATGGTGGGAAGAGTACATGAAAAATCAGTTTAATGCCACCATTGGCTGCTGTTCCTTGCCAAGGGACTGTGTAGGGCAGGGAGCAGAGATGTGAGCACCATGGACAAATGTGAAGGCGCTGACTGAAGATGACACACAGAGGACTGGGTGAGACTGGGACTGTCATTTGCTATGGGTACCCCATATGCAGCTGCCATCTCCTGAGACATGACAGCATCAAAACACACTGCTGGACAAAACTACGCAGTTTTACAAACCTCTTGACATAAGAGCTTTAAAAATATGTGGCAGTAAGAGAGAACCAATAAACAGGTGGACATAAAGGCAGCTGCAAACTACTCACAAATAAAGGAAGCACTGAGGTTGACTGCAAAACTAGTAGACGACTTCTCCTGCCATCCTTGTCCAACTGTCGAAACGGTTTAAGTTGTTACCAGGAACGGTTTACAAAGGCTCACAAAAAGCTACCATCAGAAATAACTCAAATGCAGAGAGGAAAAAATTTCTTGAGAGTACTTTTGGGAAGGATTAAGTTTAAAATAATTGCCATTTATAAATTAATTTCACATCCTTTGGAGCATGGTCTACTAGAATTTCAAGGCTTGACTGGAGCTGGCAGACAGGGTGGGCACCGATTCCAGAGCCTGACTGCCAAGATAAAGGAAAATATTAAGAGAAAAAACTGGCAAGGAAAAAAAATAAAAGATCAGGGAAATATAGGGAAATGAGCTTTAGTTTAGGAAAATTATTGTTCTCTGAGCAATGGACTGATTTTATGACTGACGTATTAGTCACAGTCTTACATGAGCCTGGTCTTTGTAACTGACATCTGAAGAGAAACTGGTGGTGAACACAGCTCCTAATGATTTAATAATTTTTAAATCCATCATTCTGTTATTTTTAATCATGGGATTTTTAATTTAAATTCATGTAAAAGTCAAATGAAAGCAGCAGGGAGACTCCTCTCAGCTTTAACAACTTTCAATCAATATGCGTAAAAATCGATGCCACTTGCCTCAAAACTTTTGCTGCAGTCCTGACAGCTGAGTCCAGGTAGCAAAGTAAGACCATGACTCTTCTGTTTCTTACACCCATCATTTTAGGATCACAAGTTATTGAGGTCCAGATAAAGCCTGTGTGACATCTCTCAATCCTTTTGTCCCATGCTGGATTATACCTGAGGGATCTGGGCTTGCTCTTGCCATTCTCTAAGGTGCTGAGCAAATGCATTCTCTTTGTGTTTTGTTTGACAGCAGAGAGATGCTCTACTGCCCAGGAGACACTTTGCACAGAGCCACATCATAGATGAACAGCTCATTTCCAAAAAGAAAATGTGCGTGGTGCAAAAGAAAATGCTCAGAATACAGAGGAGAGCAGTGAAGCTAGTGTGAAGCCCTGGTGCAAGGGTTCCTCTTCCTTTCAGTGCAAGTTAAGCCACTGCTAAAACAGAGAGCACTGAATCAGAGGCCAGCTCGAGTCACAGGGCAGCTACCAAGACATCTCCACAGACCCATGGCTTGCAAATCCCTTCTGCTGGGACATGAGTGGACCAAGCTTGTCCTTCATCTTAGCTCTTTTTGGACATTTAAGAGGATGGGGTGGCACTTTTTTCTGTTCTCTCAATTGACAAAGGGTAAAATGGACATAAGGTGGAAAACAAGAAGTTCCACTAATACAAAGGAAAAAACTTACTTTGCTGTGAGGGTAAGGGAGGCCTGGCACAGGCTGCCCAGGGAGGGTGTGGAGTCTCCTTCTCTGGAGGTTTTCAAAACCCAACTGGACACGTTCCTGTGTGACCTGATCTAAGTGGACCTTCTGGAGCAGGGGGATTGGACTGGATGATCTCTAGAGGTCCCTTCTAACTCCGATCATTTTGTGATTCTGTGACTTTGTAGTGTGCAGAATAAGGCTGCTCTCCAACCCTGAGAAGACACTGGCAGCCCAAGGTGGCAAGCACCTCACCACTGAACCCAACAACAGCAGAGGTAAAGTAGGAGCTCCTCCAGACCCACGTGACACAAGCAGCATCCAGCATGATGGCAGCACTCAGAGGGGAAGGGGCCTGGGGCGAACGCACAGCTATCAGGTGAAGTCACAGACCGAGGGAGTGGAGACGCAGACAGCTTCAAGAAAAACTGTTGGAAACAGATTGTCAAGCAGCCTTATGGATCACAGCGAAGGACATGTTTTTCTTACTGGAAGGGAGCCATGATGTAGAAATAGACTGAAACCAAGAAAGAGGGCTGCAGCCGTAGCTTAGGCTGTATATTTAAACATTTTTGCTGTCGGACCATCTGGGCCTGGAGCTAAATTTACCTACAAATTATTTTCAGTGTTTCTACTTTTTGAAAGGTGAAAGGTGCACTTGATACTTTATGCCAGAAGGAAAAGCCAAATGAATGTCCTGGGTCAGATTTTCCCAGTGTCAGATCTATGTGTGGTTTCAGATGCCTGATCTGTCTGTAACACTTGCCTTGAACCCCTGGCCAGGTGCTCTGCACACCCAGAGCCCCTCCACAGCCAACACAAAACCTTGACTTGCATTCCTGTTCCCCATAATTCAGTACAAGGATTAGCAATGCAAATGCACTCACATCTTTTTTCTGTTTTTTTTTTTTCTGCTGTTACTGATTTCTTCTTCAAACTGTGGCTAGAAGACAACTATTTCCATGATGAAAATACTTAATGTTTGAAAGTCTAGTTTCTGACTCAGCTCAGTCAAATCTGTTTGGTGATTCCTGTGCACTTGGATCCTAGGAGAAAGATTCAAACCCAGGTGAAGTCTAGCAGTCCTTTAGACATCAGGGAAGGTTTAGCATGGCCACATGATGCCCCACAGGGAGCATATGGGACGGGGACTGACAGGTGCTGGGTGACAAAGTTGTGTTTTGCAACTTAGGAACATTTGCAACCTTCCTCCACAAAATGAGACACCTGTGTTGGCCACTGCTGTGAAGAGAGTCCACCACTGTAAATTTTAGATGACTGAGGCACTCCTTCAGGAATTGGCTTACTGATTCCACCTTTGAAAGACAGTGGCATGAGGAAGGCTGTACCGATTTCTGGTCAGGACTTAAATCTCCCCAGCTCCTGATGGGGTACCCCAGCATCTACATTGGAGCATTGAGGCTTCAGCAAGTCTCATCTGCCTCAAGGTAAACTAATCTCTCATCTTCTGCCTCTGTTGTTTCTCCTTCTAAGGTAATTTCCCCATTTGAATGGGTTTGTGCAAATGGTTCCTCCATTTATCTTTAGAGAGAAAAATGTGATAGTATATGCTGGACAATCACCTTCCAGAGCTTTTTCTGATCTTAAAACAAAAACCTTCATTAGTCTCCAATTACTGCCTGTCAATTTGGGAAAGACTAAAAGTTATTATACTTGGGGATTAGAGAAATTAAGTCTCAAGAGACATAGGACCTCTCAGCTTTTTAATGCCGTTGATTGCGTCTTTCTGTTCCGTGTGCCACAGTAGCAATAAAATAGAGATATTTTATAAAAGTGATCTGTGATGGTACAGAACTGATCTGGTGGTTCAGTTTATTTATGATTTTTAGCACATTAAATATCCTCCCCAAGGAAAGTTTTAAATGCTTCCATCCATCCCACACTAAGCATATATCATCTCAATCAGAAAGGCTTGCTTGGTAATAAAGATCCTCTATCTAGCTAGTTGTGAGCCTGCTGCCTTCAGAGAGTTTCTTTGTAATGAATGGCATGGAAAACTCTTCCAAGGCTGAAATACGTGAATGAGATTTATTAATCCTGTAGCCCCTGTCACTTATGATAATGCTAATAATCCATGAGCCTTACGTCTTGCCTAACATCCCAACTAAGAAATGCATCTCTGGGAGATGAACAATAAATCCCGTGTGCACTCTCTTCCCTCTTCCTCCACCGTGATGAAGCAGCCCCAGATTTGGAGCAACATTTTCCAGCTACCCTTGTTCTCTCTTGCTTCCTGCACCGGCAAGGGGCTGACATCACCCCAATCCTTCTTGGGGGACTCCTCCTCAGAAGCCATCAGTATTTGTCACTGTATTTGCAGTCAGGGTAGCGGTAGGCAAACCTGGAATCACAAGACCGCAGTGGTTTCAGGAGCTCTGCCAGCTTTGTAACCGCCTCTTTGACACCCTGGTCATCGGTGAGGCCATTGGCGCAGTGCTGCAGGAAGCTGTCTATTTTCTCCTGCACTGGTTGCCGGAATTTCCCCTTCAGCAGCTTAGGCAAAAGCTCTTGACACACCAGGACGAAGCTGTGCTCCTCTCCGATGGAGTTACAGGACAAAAATGAAGACTGGCAGTCCACAGTCAAACAGCTAAATATATCTTTGTACTCCTGTTGGCTGTCAGTCAGCTGGCTCCCTGTTAGAGACAATTAAACTGGTTTTTAGGAACATAGCAGTGACATCTCAGATAATTACAGGTGTCTGTACCTCTGTATTAACATGGTGTTTGTTACGTCTCTTTCACTGTGCTGTAGCAGCGTATGGGACAGATTTCTCACTCCTGAAACACGCTAATTTTTCTGAATGGCAGAGATCTGCAGAACCACCCACCAGAGGAACTGGAGAGTAGTCTGTCAAGTCCAACTGATGCAGAAAAAAAAGTGACAAGAACCGGAGTGCTAACCTAAAATGCAGAGTTCCTACAAAAACCACCACAAATAGCCAAACCCATAGTTTTACCGTGTTACCAAAAAATCGTTAAATTGCAACAACAGCTCATCTAGCCGGAGTCAATTTAACAGTAATAGCTGTTGGGACAAGAAAAAAGAACCTGGTGGAAAATTCTCTGACAGCTGCTTCTGAATATTTGAGATCTGCTCAGCTGAATGTGTAAGCTGAGAAAAGGCCTTCTGAAACTTTGAACCTTCAGAATGAAATTGTTAGATTAGTAGAGGAATAGTCTTTGACTGGCTCTACTTCGAGGAGTAGACAAATGTAATCTGTGAAAAGTGACCCTTGATTTTATGTAAAAAATGACAAAAAAGGTGGATTTTGTCACCAAATCCCTGGCAACACAAGCAAAATGCCTGTCACCTTGCTGACTCAGAGCTAGGGCGACAGGAGTTGCTGATGCTTTTGCTGTCAGTAAATCATAGAATCACAGAATGGTAGGGGTTGGACTTCTAGAGATCATCCACTCCAGTCCCCTGCTAAAACAGGTTCACCTCAATCAGGTTACACAGGCACGTGTCTAGGTGGGTTTGAAAAACTCCAGTGAAGGAGGCTTCAAAAAACCCCTGGGCAGTCACTGTCAATGCTGCCTCATCCTCACAGAAAAGACATTTCTCCTCATGTTTAAGTGGAACTATTTGTGCTCCATCTTATGTCTGTTACCACTGAGGGGTTGGACTAGATGATCTCTGGAGGTCCCTTCCAACCCTACCATTCTATGATTCTACAGTCCTCTGACTGGAGACTACAGAAAAAAGTGTTGCCCCATCCTCCTGATGTCCACTCTTTAGATACTTGCAAATCTCTCTGTGAACTTTTCACTGTTTAATTTAGCAAGCAATGTTTAGTTGATGAAACAGAAACCAGATGAGCTGTTTTTTTCACCACAGCAGGTGAAAGCTTTGCTTCCCCTGCCTCGCTAAGCCCTCCTGCAACAGACGTGCAGCCACCGAGCCTGCTGCGTACCTTCCTCCTTGTCAATGATGCCCAGCATGCTGGCATCCCTGATGAACAGATGCCCGTTGCTAAACACGCCAAAGGTGCCAGCATCCACGTTGGTGAAGTAGAAGAAATAGTTGAGGTCGTTGTTGCCCATGGAGCGGAGGACGGCGAGGAGCTGGAGGGCCAGGTCAGCGACCACCTCGGGGGCCGCGCCGTAGAAGTCGCGCAGGGGCCGGGTGCTGGCACTGACCACCAGCCGCCCGCAGGAGCCCAGGTACCTTGGGAACGGCCATCCCTCCACGTCAGGGAAGATCTGCCAGGGAAAGCAGGAATGAGAGGATTGTCCCTGCCCTCCAGCCCCTGCACCCTGCCCATGAACCCAACTCCCTCCAGAGGACTTTAGAGTGCCCTAGTTGGCCTCAGGCAGCAGCATCAGCACGGTGTTTTGGTTTCTAAAGCAATCCAGCACCCTTCCTCACCTTGGCCTGCCCTAGGTTCCAGGGAAGGCTCTGCTCCATCCTGGGGTAGTGCTTTTTTTTACCTTTTTCTTTTCTTTTTTCAATTAAGGAAGAAGAATCTGGTGTTTCAAGATTCATTCTGTGAAGGAGACTAACCAGAAAGTCCAAGATAATAATAGATTTCAGATTCATGAAAATTTTACCCACAAAAGAGCTAATTTTAGTTGTCTTTATGGAGCCTTTGACGGGTCCCTCACGAACACTGCATAGCTGAAGTCACAGTTTGAAGGTGAGGTGGACCTAAAGCAGCTTTTTCTAATTTGTAAGAACTGCCTGGCTGTTTTGTAAGAGACTTTGCAGTGTCAGGGACAGTGATGGGTGTTTATTCTGTCTCAGGGACAGAAGTGCTCGGTGTTTGCTAATTTTAGGTGTCTTTACAGAGCCTTTGATGAGTCCCTCATGAGCACTGCATAGCTGAAGTCATGGCTTGGAGGTGAGATGGGGATAAAGCAGCTTTTGGTAATTTGTAAGAACTGCCTAGTCTCTTTTGTAAGACACTTTTCAGTCTCAGGGACAGAAATTCTGGGTGTTTGCTACAGTGGAGACACCTGGGCTGGGCTCCTTGCATCACTGCAGCTTGTACTAGCAAGGCAGTTATCCCAGGTAGAAGCCAACTTGCATGACTTCCAAGCCATGCCAACACAAAGCTTTCTGAGATTTACATTGCACCTTGTCTGTCTCCCCAACTCCCCAGCCCCTGCCAAGGCACAGTTATGAACTCATACAGTTTCATGTTTAAAGTTGCTTCTCCTTTCTGTTGTGAAGGCATCTTGGGCACCTATGTAAAATCAAGCCATTTCTTTTTGTCATATTTTACTTCTTTAAGCTGCATCCCCATATTTTTCCAATGCTGAGAGCCACAGCCTCGTGCCCCAGCGAGCTGTGCCTGGGGTGGCTGATTGACCTCAGTAAACTCCCAGAGCATGAACATCATTCTCCCTTCCTGGGACCTGGCTGAGCCCTTTGCGCTGCTGAGGGCAGCAGTGACCTGGAGCAAGAGATGGATGCTGTTGCTGCCTCTCTTCTTCATGGAAAATGAAATGGTTCCAAGAAACAGCAATGAGGACTAAAGATGGGGTGGTGATGGGGAAAGGTGAGAATATTCCCTCAGAGGCGTTTGTAAGGAAAGAGAAGAGGCACATGCCAGGCATGCCAGCAGGGGACCAGGCATGAGGCCTCCCAGCTTTCTGCCTTCAAACTCAGAGCTCACTTGTATTTGTGATTCCATCAAACACCTCTGCAAAGCAGCACTTTACCATGAAGCTAGTTACCAGCAGCATGCAAACAGAAAAAAACCAGCTCTGGCACATGGAGTCTGCTAAATCAGCCCTCCCCATGTACAACCTCAACACTCTGCATCTTGATCCTCCCATGCTAAAATATGCTCTTTTTTTATAAGCAGACTGTGGTTTTAAGTAATATATTAGCAATGTAAACATACCACTGTGAAGTATCGGGGATGTGTAAAAAACCTGGCTTTCACAGGGCATTAGTGCAAGAAACTGCCTAAGTTCTGATTTACTTAAGGGGCTGGGCATCCGTGACTCTCTGCAACTTCACAGGCTGATGAAAGGGGCGCTGCCAGACTCTGCCTGGCTTCAGCCATCCAGCCCTGTAGAAGAAACAAGATTTATGAAGGCTTTGTAGCTTGCCAAAGGGTAGGGCTGGGACTTCACAGAATCACAGAATGGTGGAGGTTGGAAGGGACCTCTAGAGATCATCCAACCCAACCCCTTGCTAAAGCAGGTTCACCTCTATCAGGTCACACAGGAATGCACCCAGGTGGGTTTGAAAACCTCCAGAGAAGGAGACACCACACCCTCCCTGGGCAGCCTGTGCCAGGCCTCCCTCACTCTCACAGTAAAGAACTTTTTCTTGTGTTCCTGCAGGGCTTTTTGTGTCCAGCTCATTTGCATTACCTCTTTTCCTGTTTGTGGACACTACAGAAGAAAGTGTCACCTCATCCTGTTGACATCTACCCTTTAGGTACTTATAAGTGTTGATGAAGTTCCCCCTCAGCTATCTCTTTTCTAGGCTAAACAGCCTCAAGTCACACAGTCTGTCCTTACAGGAAAGATGTTCCAGTCCCCTGACCATCTTGGTAGCCCTTTGTCAGCTTCTCTGCAGCTGGGGCCCAGTGACCGTCTCACGGTAGGTTTCTCTTGCGAGGGGCTTTTCAAGCCAGGGCAAGGTGGTAACGCACCTGTAACAAGATGGGGTGTGAATTCACTGCCAGGGTGTACAAGAGGCGCAGTTTGTCCCGGTCAGTGAGGTGGTCCATGTAGATGCTGCCAGCATCTGGCACTTCAGCATAGCGCCTCACTATCCTGTCCAGGAGACGCTGGGATGGGCAGCGCAGCATTGGGCTAGACAGGCCCTGACAAAAGAAAACATGACAAAAGTGTTTATTTTCCAGTCTGAGATGGCGCAAGGTGCTTGGCCTGTGCTGAGGGTACACACACCTCTGTGCTCTGCCCTCTGCACATGAGAGGGATCTCTACAGCAAACACGTCCTAGGAAAAAAAACCCCGCATCACCCAAAAACGCTCATTCACAACCCAGGTTTCCAAAATGGCAGCCGGTCTTCACTGCAAACCCCACTTCCCTACATCTCCTCTGACTGTGGGCCTCCTCCCTCCACCTGGGTTTTCAGCCCTGGCATCCTGGCTCGCTGGTGGAGGCCACCCCATCATTAAGCCAGTGAGTCACTCCCCTTGTTAAATAATGTCTTCAGATCTCTTCGCTATCTGCTTAACCCGTGAGCAGCTTTCTTGGAAATACTATTTGCTGAGGTCAGTAAACATGCTTTAAAAGTGTAAATAAACACAGTGTGTGAGTACAAGCACAGGATATACTCTCTCTTTGATAAACTTGTGTATTAGCTATCAAAACCAAAGTTGAATAGCCTGTGCATAATTTTTGTAAATACCAGCAACAAATTCAGAACTGTTGGAACAGCTGGGCTAACAGAGTCAACCACCACTGTATTTCCCCTTTCTGATTTGAAAGTTGGGCTCGTCGACCTGCACAAGCCATCTATGGCTGGGATAAATGGCACAGAAATTTATATCTTCATAGTCAAAAATGACCTTTTTTCTGAAGTCAGCCTTCCTTAATAGCCACAGAGAGTCGATGTATGATCTCTAAAAGTCCCTTCCAACCCTACCATTCTATGATTCTATGATGGACAGTTGCCCATGGTGGCACAGAAATGCTGCCCTGCCATGCCTCTGCTGGGGAAGGGAATCAGATTTTTGCTAAGTTTTTTTTCTTCCAAATGATCCCAGCAGCCAAATTTACTCTTTTGTGTTTTCTTTATAATTTCATGGCTGAGAGCTGTGTTTTAGAGAAAGGGCACTGGAGTTCACTTTGCTCCCTGCCACTCTTCATGCTGAGAGCAAAGATTTGACTCAGCATCTCCCGAAGTCATTTGGTAACTCTGAGGTAGGTCTCTCTCAGCCCTTCCTGTGCGAGCTGTTCATTTGGCATAAAACACTTGACTACCCAGCCACAACAAAGAAATGAAGAACAAGGAAAGCAAGGAGTATGCCATTTTCCCAGTTGGAGGTAGAAAGGGGACTGGACTTCACACATCCCCTCTTCTGCCTCCCTGCCAGCCTCAGTGAGTTGAGTTCTAACCATTCCCTCCTTGGCCATTGGTTTCATGAAACAAGTCCTAAATGCCAATAACCTGGGAAACTCAACTTCAAACTGGAATGTTAGAATAATAGACTTGTTTTGGTTTCAAAAGACCTTTAAGATCATTGAATCCAACCACTAACCTAACTCTGCTAAGCCCACCACTAAACCATTTCTCCCTAGGCACCTCATCTACACAGCTTTTAAATATCTCCAGGGATAGTGACTCTACCATCTTCCTGGACAGCCTGTGCCAGTATCTCAGAACCCTCTCAGAGAAAAGGTTTTTTCAATCTAAACCTCCCCTGGTGCAACTTAAGGCAGTTTCCTCTTGTCCCATCATTTGTTACCTGGGAGAAGAGACTGACTCCCACCTCACTACAACCCCCTTTCAGGTAGTTGTAGAGAGTGATCCTGTCTCCCCTCAGCCTCTTCTCCAGACCAAACAATTTACCCCAGTAAATTACCCCCATTACCCCAGTCACTCCTCATAGGTCTTATTCTCCAGATCCTTCACTAGTTTCAATGCCTGTTCTTGGACACTCCCCAGCACCTGCATGTCGCTCTTGTTAGTGAAGGGCTCAAAACTGAACACAATAGTCGAGGTGTGGCCTCACCAGTGCTGAGTACAGGGACACAATCACTTCCCTGGTTCTGCTGACCACAATAAAACAATCAAAGAATCCCAAGAGAATAAAGCAAACAAATAATGCCCCCCCCCCCCCCCCCCTCAGTTCTAGGTACAAGTCTTTGTACAGTTGTCTTCTCTGGTGTAGCCTTGTGGAAGAAATATTTTTTCAACTAATTATCTACAACCATAGAAGGAGGAGAGAGAAGGGATGGCTATAGATTTCCATATCTCAGTACTAGCAGGCACATTGTGGCTGGCTCTATCACTTTCCCTTTGAAGGAGAAGTGAGAAAATGAGCAGAACTGTGTTGAGTAAGACAGAAATGGTGGAGAAAATCTCTTGCAGCTCAGTGTGTATGCAAATATTTGCAGACAAAGTTAGGAAGCCTTGCTGTTTCCAGGAGTCTGCAACACAAGAGCTGAGACCTTTAAGTGTACACAACAGGAACAGAAATCAGGATGACAGAGAACCCATGAAAGTTGTAACTAGGACTTTTTCCCAGATCAGAGTTCATCCTCTTAACACAGATGTGGCCATGAACTGCACATGGTGATCACGGCTGCTTATCTCTTGAAAAACCATTTCAGGCAGACTAGTGGCAGTGTGGGAGCAGAGGAGCAGGGCTCATTGTTGCCACATTTACATCAACCATTGGCACAGCTTCCTACAATTCAAAGAAGCCTTGATCCACCAGAACTGGACAATGAGGCCTTCTGATTTCAGCTCAGCTAATAGTCAATGGAGTCAAAGCTCAGCACCTGCTCGAGTGTTTCAGAGGAGTAGGGCCTCCCCTTCCAGTAGACAGATGGAGATGTCCTTACAGCAGACAAGGAGACAAGAGTTGTAAAACAGACAAGAACTATCAATGGAAGAAAAATTTGAACTACACATACTCAAAACACTGGAGATATCGATTTAGCTGAGAATCTCTTAAGTCCTTTGCAGCATCTTATCTCCTGAGAGAATAAGACCTCGTAGTCTGATATTTTGTTTGCTATGGGAATAAAGAACTGGTAATTGGCAAAAATGTAAACTGACCTTCAGAATATGAGACTGATTGCTGGTGAATGAGGCAATGTTATAGAATGCCCGATTGTGAGCGTGAGAAGCTGCAGCATGAGAGTGGAAAACAGGCAAAGCCTGAAGGTCAGTAGGATGTAAAAGCAAAACCAGATATTGTGCAACTTTGACAATAAATTGGGGGCTTGCATATAGCAGAGCCACATTTGCTTTTGGGAATGCTCTCCCTTCAGCAAACCAGAGTGGGTTTTGTATGTTTCAGCATGTCACCCCGATCCCAGCTGGCCTGAGACCGGCAGTTTGCGATTGATATTGAAGGCTTCTTATTTACTTTGATTAAATACCCACATTTTTATATCTGAAAATCACTAGTTCCTGCAAAGTTGACCTACACTCAGCTGTGATTCTTCTTTCCCCTCACTGCACAGTATGTGATATATTTTAAAATCCCATGTGTGCATATGTATGCACATCTAGGATTCACTCTGATGTAAAGGCAACCTCTGGAAGACAACTTCTCACTCTGCTTCCTCTTCAGCCAACCCAAGGAGGGATGGTACAGATCAGGAGCACAGCTGCCTCCTGCCCCCCATGCAGTACCATGTGCAACTTCACGGAACAACCAAATTTAGGGTGGGCTCCAGGGTGAAACACTTGGATGTAGGTGTCAAAGCACCTGCAGCTTCTGGCTGTTTGAATCCAGAGGTTTCACTCATCCCCACAAGAAAGAAACTAAGGATGTCTTGTGAAGCTACGGGGATGAAAATGCCTGACTTTCCACCTTGGCATTCTTTTCATCTGCCTGCCTTCAGCATTTTCCAGGCTGCACTTTGTATGGAGGACTGTAAATTTGCCCTGTGGGTGATCTGTGCTGAAACTAACCCACTTTGTTCTTGTTCCTCCTCTCTCTCTCCAACAGGAAGAGCACACAGTATGGATTGAGGTGATGAGCTCCTGAGTGAAACAGCATGTGTCTGGGGCTACCATGCAGGCTGAGCCCCAGCTAAATCCTGCTCATCTCCAAGACAGGCTGAATTTGAACACTGAAGACTTTGCTGCATCCAATAAAGTTTTTCATTGTAGCAGATGAAATAATGACTGTGGCAGGCAGCTTGGCTGATGGCTGGATCAGGAAGGACGGGCAGTGTACAGTGAAAAAACATTACTTCATGGCCTATCATTTTGATTCAAGCATGTTACAGTTTGTCGGAATTCTTTGCTCTGTAAGACAAAATTACCTGAGCTCATTAGCTTTCCTTGGTGCAGCTGTGTAGGAAAACTGCAGGGAGCAGAGTACAGAGACTGCTGAGTGACTGCAGCTCTGTGAAACAGGGTGAACATAGTGTTAGGCACCAAGAGTAGTGTGCTGTTAACACCTCCAAAAAGAAAGAGGGAGGAAAATTAAGACAGAAGAGCTGTGCTGCAGGTTAAGTATTTGCAGTGACATACAGTACCTCCAAGAAACACTCTCCTGCAATAGCTTGTGCTGGGTTACCAGCATGTGCTTTCCCAGCAATCATTGCAGAGGGGCAGGAGCGCTGGGCTGGGGTGCAGGCAGAGGTGCTCCTGCAGCTTTTGGCTTGGAGGAAGGCATGGGGTTGCGCAGAGAGGAAGGACATCCCTGGCTCTTTGGGGCTGGGCAGCCTGGGGGGGGGGGGGGGGGGGAAATCAGCCCCTAACCTGTGGTGACCCATACAATGAGGCTGAGGAGGGCTCACATACAAACTCACACACACTGTATAACTAAAATGTTGCCATAGGGTGCTTTCAGTTCAGACCCCTGTAAGACATGCAGACATTTTTTAGAGCATATGCCCAATCTTAAGTAGCAATTGCTGCCAAAATTTGGACGGGGTGATGGTAGGCCTCAGGATCTCTGGATTGCTATGCTCTTCTGTGTATTCAAGCCTATATGCTGTTAGAAGGGATTTCTATCCGGGTTTAGATTTCTTTCCTTGATTTACAGAAACAAAGAACCATGAAAACATGAGCACAGCAGTCCCGAAGCCGATATGCAAAGCTTTGGGCCTTCCTGCAGCCTCCTGTGCCCCCTCCAACTGAATATCTGCAGGAGTTGCTGAAACATCCCAGGGAGTTTGTCTCTAGGTGCATCTCCCCAGGTTGGTCCCCAAATTCACTTTGGAGGCAACTTGGAGCCAGAGCCAGCTCAGCTTCTCACTGATGCATGGGCAAATTCAAGTGCCCCGGGAGAAACTTGAATCACTGCAAGGCCAGGGTGCCACAGCCCAAGTGTCTGTGTGGTGCTGCATGTGCGTGTGTGCATGCACATGTGTGTGTGTGCGTGTGAGCAATCCAGCCAGCTCAGCCATGAGTAACACTTCAGAGAGGATGAGGCACATAAAACTGTATAGCACACCAGGAGCCTTTTAAGGAGAAGGATTTGGGCTCAGCTAATGATTTAACTTTGCAGCAGATCTGAGATATCACAGAACCTCATTTCTCCAGTTATTTTTTCACTCAGCTCAGCAAATGGAAGTTTTAAGCTCTTGACTCCTTCCCTTTCACATAGCACTGCTGTAGGGGCAGTATAGTTTTGCACAAACCCTTTGGATGCTCCAGCAAGGCTGCCTTGGAAGACAGCAGTGGCCAGCAGATGCCTGGGAAGCTGCTGCCTGGCATTCTGGGGAGGAGTTTTCCCTGCTCATGGCCCATAAGCTCAGGATGCTCTGAGTGGAAGTGATGCAAATCTTTCTCCTCTCCCTGGTGCCTCATCTGAGGTTACTATACAAAGTACAGTGTAGTTTTGCTCCAGAAAAAATGTTTCCCTGTCTGGCACATGTCAACCTGCACCTCAGCTCCCAGGTGTGTGCCAGCTTCAAGGGTGACTTACCATAAGGGACTGTCAGAGATTCAGGTGAGTCTTTCTCAGTGCAGCTCAAGCACTAGCCCTGCCACTGCTGCTGCTGCTTCTGAAGCATGGGATCTGCCACTCCTCTTCCTCAGGCATGCTGCTCCATAGGGTAGCAGCAGAAAAACTAAAGCAGCATAACTTTAGCACTCAACAAAGCTGAGCAGATGCAGCATCGTGCAGGCAGGAGGAGGCAGCCATTTCTCTCTTGAAAGCAGGAGAAGTACTGGAATAATCGTTCTTTGCATCTCAGGGTCTTGTTGAGAGAAGGCCTTGCTTCTGGCCCCTGCCCTTGCCACTGTTATTGCAATGCTCT
Organism: Colius striatus; assembly: GCF_028858725.1. Taxonomy (NCBI): domain Eukaryota; kingdom Metazoa; phylum Chordata; class Aves; order Coliiformes; family Coliidae; genus Colius; species Colius striatus. The sequence goes on from NC_084759.1 coordinate 89,527,184, forward strand.
GGTGTTGTTTGGATGGGGAACGCATATACATTTGAGGAGGGGACTTTTGCTCTCAAATGCAAGACAGCAGCTGTAAAACACACTCCCCAGCCATATGGCCATCCCTAGCTGCCCGTGGCTTCTCTTGGTGTGGGCAGCACTCAGATGCCAACTTTGCTCTGCTCTGTCCCTGCAGCACTGCCTGTGTGTCCATCTCCCCATGCCACAGCTGTCTGTCTACCTGGTGGCAGCAACTCTACTCCAGCATGCCTGTCCTGGCTTCAACCGTGACACCCCAGGACTGTGACAGAAAGGGCAGCATGCTTCTTAGTGCCTGAAATCATTTGCTATAGGTGACAGGCAGATAAGGAATCATGACTCTGCTTTCAACCACCGTGCCACTTGCCCTGCAGCCACAAGCAGAGGGGACCAAGTTGTCCTGGTCCCCAGCCCATAGCAAGATCACTCTCAAGGCATGTGCTACCCTTTTGTTTATGACTTTGTGGCAAAAAGAAATGTCTCATGCAGAGACATGATAGAAAGCTGGTTAAAACCGCAGCAGAACTACCCCTGCTCGAGCTGTTGCCATATTTGAGTGCATGGGCTCATGCTACTCCATGCCTGAAGCCAGTAAAGGCTATGGCATTCCATGGGCCTTCAGCCTCAGCCTAATCAAGACGTCGGGAGCTGGTGCCCTCATTCCCAAGGCTGAACCACAGCCCTGCCCAGGCTGTGCCACAGCATTACCTAAGGCTGGTGAAAGCTTGATCCTGGGCTTCAGACTCTCTTCTTCCCATTGAGGCCTCAGTTTATCTCTCCCTCATGGTGAGTGGATTCAGACACAGGGAAAATAGTACTGCTTCCTCTCCACCAGCCAAGGCAGAAAGGAAAGGGTCAGCCATTCACCCAAACTCCCTCTCCACCCTGTAAGACACAATCATGTCTCCTTCAGACCCTTCTTCCCCTCTCAAAAACCACACAACACCCCCCGTGGGAATCCCTTTCCCTTTTACTTCCCCCTGCTGCATAGGGAACAGACCTGGACCAGGTCAGGGGTAAGGCGTTTGGCCTGCAGCCACTTCTGGAAGCGGTGCGTGCGGCGCAGGGCATTCTCCAGGCTGCAGGTCTTCGTCTTCATCAGGGAGGTGCAGATGCGCTTGTCAGCCCGATCATGCTGGTACTTGGAGGTCAGCCGGGTGATGTCAACCATCCGCCAGCTCTTGGCATCGTCGGTGTAGTTGCCCGAGTAGCTGAGCAGGTAGCTGGGGGGCAGCTTTAAATGAGAAGAAAGCCAGGTATCAAACCTGCCAAACCAAAACGAGAGCCCCACAGAGAGCGGGTTAAGAAGCCACACGGACACCCGCACAATGCCAGAGCCACCGCAGTTGCTCCCCTACATACAGGCCCCAGGGCCTTTCTGCCATTGCATGGCAAAGGCCCAGTGGCCCTGGGCAGGCAGATCTGAGCATTGGGGTGAGGCAGGTGGGGCAAAGACATCATTGGCCGAGGAAAAGCACTTTGGCAAAAATGCCCATCTTTGCTTTCCACTTGAGCCATGCCTTGTCATGAAGACTGCTGTGGGGTAGGGGACAAAATGCCCAAATGGAGTCATTTGGGCCACATACAGAGAAGGATGGAAGGGAGAAGGTTGCAGGGTTTTGGTTCACAGGGAATCCCTAGTGTTTTTAATTTCCCTTAATCCCAGAGAAAGAGGTCCAAAAAAGGAGTTAAGACATGTAAGGGACGCCGCAGAATGAAACCTCCTGACAATGAATGTATTTGGGAGTACCAAAATGACCTCTTGGCTTGAGGTGGTGGCCTTAGTACTGGGGTTGGCGGATCCTGGCCCCCAACGTCACTGGCTGTAATTTAGCATCCAGGATGAGTGACCTCCTCAGTCATCAGTGGAGTTTGAGGTGTCATGGGGCAGATATGTGCCCTGGGCAGATGGCACCACTGTAGCCATGGAGATCTTGCACCAATTTACTCCTCCTATACAGGCACCAGAGAGGAACATATGGGCCAGATAATTAGGCTGTGACAATTTTTTGTGTGTCTCGGCAGCCTCCTCAGCCCTGCCCACACACGCCTTGCACATGTAGGAGCAGAGGAGCGCGGTGCTTGTTTTGTAAGTGTGTCTGTAACCTGCTCTCAGAAAGCAGCTGAACTCTGACCTTTGGTTTGGCCAACGTCATGCACCCGCTGCCTTTAAGATCTCCTAACGATACTCTTTCCCGAGTGTGTAAGAAAGCATATTCTAATTTAATCTCGCCATAAATTAAAGCTGGTAGCTCAGACGTGAAACAGGAGAGGCAAGAAGTTCCCTGCAGGACCAGCTAGCTGGAGTCAGATTAAAAGATGTTAAAAAAAAAATCAGATAGCTGAAGCTGATCTTTTCTTTCAACTTCCAGTTGGGAAATTGGCACAAAGAAATTTTAGAGGGATTAATTTCCTCTGATTTCAGACCAGTAATTGACTCAGTGACGTCAGCTGCCCTCCACCATCAGAGACTGTCTTTTCTCTCCACAGCCCCTCTTGAAGACAGAGCTTTTCTCCCCTTCCCCACTATGGACTCTGTGTAGCTCAGCTCCAGGGAAAGGACGAGTGGATGAGGTGGAAGCCAGTCTCCCCAAAATTTTGGTGCTTGTGCTGCTTCAGCTCCCAGATCAAGCCATATTCCTCTTTCAAAAGATTTGCCTTGGATATGTAGGCTGACCAGAAGTGAAAGTGCCTGTCCCCTTGCATGAGCAGATTGGAGAATTCAAGCATTTCTGTCATTTAGGCGTTTTGCCCAAAATGACATTTAAGCTTCTCTGCAATTAGGGCATCTGAGATGAAAATAAATGCCTTGTTTGGTTTGGGGTGGGGTTTTGGTTTTTTTTTTTGGTATGCTTTTGAGCTAGGACTAAAGAGCGGAGAATAATTGCTGTGCCTCATTGCAATTTGCTGTGCACCACGACCCCTCCCAGTGCCTAATCTGCAGAGCAGGCACAGTGTGCCAGGCACGTACAGGGAAGAGATGGCTATGGGCTGAGATTCTCTTTCTTTAAGTTCAGCACAATGTGCCTTGTGATTTGGCTCAAACGTGTGCGTGCGGGGAAGCTCATGCCGGGCAGATTCCAGAAAGCACCGCCTCCTGCATGCAAGCAGCGTGTGGATGTGTGAAATCCAGGGCTGAGCATGAATTTGAGTGCAGATGGAACGATTTCCTCTGCAGAGCTCCCAGGGGAGAGCCACGCAAGCCTGGGAACCCGGCATGGGCCGTGGCAATTCTGTATTCGGCATCATTTCTGGGCAGCACAGCACTGGCCTGGCACATTTGCTAGATACTTTCAGGATTCCTCATCAAGTTGTGCTGTATCAATCACTCTTGTATGAAGCCTTTCAGCTAGAGTCCCGAATGTGCTTTAATGAAGGCTTTCAATAAGATCTGTGTGAACAACTGAGTCAGAGATTGCAGATTTTAAATCAACCCAGAACTAAACATTGAAGAAAATCAAACTTGCTTTTCTTTCTTTTTTTTTTTTTTCCTGGGTAGAACAGAGTATTTTGTTTTAGCTAAAATAATTTTGCTTGCATTTGGAGTTTTATGGTGAGTTTTTGTTGTTTTTTTAAAAACTAAGTCTTAAAACCAAAAATAAAGAATTGTCATATAAAATCGCAGCATTCAAAGTTTTTCAGACTTCCTTTCCATTACTTTTGGCTGAAGCCCATCACCAGCATTGGCACAAGTCTTCAAATAGTTTTGATCAGCTCAATTTTGTGGTCTTCTGAAAATCTAATATTTCATGAAACTTTTGCTACCCCCTGCTCTCTGGACAGTTGACAGGCAGGGTAGTTGGATTTACAGATGGGTAAAGTTGGGCAAAGATAAGGGAAGTAAAGAACATTAAAGCACAAGATGAGTCACCAGCCGCTCTGGGAACAAACCCCACATCTTCTTACTCCTTAGTGGAGTGTGAATGCGTGTCACAGCTCCTAGAAATGATGGAGATTTAATGAAGTATGTTCTAATGAGGATTGACACAGAGAAGCCCAAGTGCCATCCACCTTTGTGAACATGTGAAAAGGTACACAGGGGTGGATCAAAGAGCATAAGTGCTACTGAAATTTCCCCTGTTTAACCTTCTGCTTGCCAAAAAATCCTGGCTGTTTGAGAAATCAAGTAGGAGAACAAGTTTAACCCCTTCAAAGGAAAGCCTGAAGCTGACTGACTGCTCAGGAGAACGTTTTTAAAAGTTACCCTTCCCAGAGCGCCCAGAGCAGAACTGCATTTTATCACGTACTTGTGTGCTGCACTGCTTGTGGGAAGCTGACTGTGGGCTTGCAGCATAGAAAAAAAAGTCTCCTTTTGGAAGTCCCTCTGCCTTCCCTGAGACAGAAGCATCGTGCTCCCACACATTTGGGTCTCTGTGATCCTGGACACTGCTCAAATCATCTGCACACCCACACCCCTTTCCCACTGTCCCTGCTAGAAATCCATCATGGAGGCCTTCTGCTTTCACCGGGGTAGCACCTCTTTATTGCACTCTGGTGCAATGTGCCGCTGGCTACCAGACAGCCAGAGGCAGTTGCTTGCTGCAGAAGGCTACTGCTATTTTTGGCAGGGCTGAAGGAAGCCCCAGCCTCCCCAGTGGCTAAAGGAGGGTAACTGAAACAGTGCACCTGCAGCGAGCTATGCGTGTGGAAGCTGTGTTGTACCCAGTGGTGGGCTCCTAAAAACCCTGCACAGGTGAGGAGAACAGGGTCTACAGTAGACTGGGATGTAGGCCAACCGAACACACCCACACATCAGCCCACGTCAGCCAGGTGAACATGCTGATTGTACATCAACCCAGCTTTTTAGGGCAGGAGCCTGGGCTGGGCTGGAAGCACTGCTGGTCTGGTCCTTGTTAGTGCCTCTGCATGCCCTGGTGCAAGCCAGGGGAGAAAGAAAGCCAAGAGGGCAAAGCATTGAGGACCAGGTGCACTATTATGCCACAACAAGCAGTTCTCTGGCATGGCAAAGCCACAGGCTTCCTTGCTCCAGAGGAAGTAAGGAAAAGATGGATGTTTGGTATTACAAGTCCATCTCAGACAAACCGTTATGGTTGTACTCTGCTACATTTTATAGGATATTTTAAGACAAAAATGGTAATTTGTCCAACATTATACCACTTACACTATAACATTAAAAATACAATTTCACTATAACAATTTTTTCTCCCCCAGGCTTTTATATCTATAAAGGAAAGTGCATATGGCTCTATAAATCATATCAGACCCAATAAACCTTTCCTCTGCCAAGCACTGCTTTTAACTTTTCCCTCAAATACACTGGGAACATTTTCCCTGCTGTCGTCAGATACGCTCTGCTTTTGAGCCTAAAACTGATTGGATCAGTCTGACAACCGCTCAGACAGCGTATGTCTCATCTGCTTCGAGGCAGAGGCAATTTCTGCCTCTGCCTTCAAGTTCTCACAGAAACCCCCAAAAGCGTACTGATAATTTAACCCTGTCTATTTTCAAGCATGTAGATAACCTGATGTGCAAAAGTCCTCATGCCTCAGGCAAGTTTAGATCATTTTTGATCTTAGTTAACAGGCACGTGAAATTCTGCATTGGAGTTGTTGCACCTGGTACAAAATTATATAGCATGTTTATATGTTTGTAGTTGCCATAGTCTGTTGGGAACATACCAAGATAAACCTCCTTTGCCTTTACTCAATTTCTCATAATAAAATATTTCCAGTACTTCTAAACACACTGATTCCTTTCTTCCCCCTTCCCTTCCCCCATCACTGCCTTGAATTGTTTCGGAACAACTCTCCGTGCAGAAAGTTGTGCCCTTTACTGCCGCTTTCAAATTGTAATTCAGGACTGAAGTCTGATCATGTTTGTGTGGCTTTAAAAGAAAAGATACAAACCAGCAGCTTATAGATATTAATTAAAATACTAAGAGCTGTAATGGCAACCTAATGCTAGGTTACTCCTTGCATTGTCGTCCACTAAAGTACTTGGAAATACTAAAACAGGCAACTTTCAAAGTAACTATGCAGAATGCTTTAAAAATTACTGTGCTGAGTTTCTGACCTTATTTCTTCCTTAAAGAATTTCTTGCAAATGGATGTCCCAATGCAGGCGTTGCATTTATCAAGTCCCAGGAAAGTCCGGCCAAAACTGTAGCTGGATGTGCTGTGAGGTGCAGACGGAGAAGTTGTTGCTGCTGTGGAAGGTTTACAACTCAAAGCCAAAACCAGGAGCAGCATCAATGAATCTGCAGCTCTGGAGCAAAGGCAACATATCCAGTGCTCCATCTACAGTAGCGGAGAGCTCTGCCCTTTTGCAAGTTACCTCTTTCTATGCTTTTAGTCTCTTTTTGATGACCTCAGATTGCAGCAGTGAGCCCTGAAACACGGCAAGACATGCTGGGTGTGTGAGACCCCACCACAGTCCCCATCCTGCCAGCTGGTCACTGGCTCTGTCGGCTTGAGGTTTGGGTGGGAAAGATACGATGTAGGGTGGAGAGAAGGAAATACATGGAGGATGCAGATAACTTGGGTTGCCATGGCTACCTTTCCTTTACTTGGTGCAGCTGCTTTGGCCCCTGCTGACCCTCCCATCAGCCGACTTGGAAAACAACATGAAGAAGCTCTCATCTGCACTTTGTGCAGACAAATGAAGGATATCCTGTCGCTGGAGCAAAGGGCATGTGTGGGCTATTTAGTAAAAAGTGATTTGGAAGGAATAATAGCATGGCAGAAATGCACATTTTACCAGAAGCCAAACCCTTAGTGCTGCGTTATTCCTGGAGATTTGTGATGGTGCATCGCTTGACTTCTCGGATGCTTCTTGGCTTGATTTCCTCTTCTCCCAAAAGCACTTAAAAGACTGTCGAGTGGCCTCATCACTATTTTGTTTCTTGAAAATAGTGTTGTTTAGAAGCAGTTGCACCGCAGTACTTCATGCCATGGAAAGCAGAATAGCTTGAAGCTTTCCAAAACACCCAGTCAACATAACAGCTCAGCCTCTAAACTGCTTTTGAGAAAGGGGGCTTTTCAGCGAGAATTGCCTACTTTTGAATACCTTTTCCTGATGGTGCTGGTACTGGAAATAAGGTAGAGGTAAGGACATGGGCTAATGCAGGAACTTGCCAGAGGTTTCAAATATGCTGAAAATCTACAGTGATCACACTCAATATCTGTCCTCATTAGCCAAAGACTTGAGGCCAGAAAAACATGTCTGTAAGGGGCATCCCTTGTTGCATCTTGTGCACTGCTGTGGTGGCACCAGGCTTTGCTCCTCTCCTAACCCAAGCTGCCATGTTTTGACTGATGCAGGAGGTTCTCCTGGGCTGTATCTCCTCATGACAGAAGACTGAGGCTTTGAAGACTTCTGTTACCGCTCTCACCATGTGGACAAGTAATTTCCTACCACATTTTTTAAATGAAAAAGTGCATTGCAGCTATCCTTTGTTACCCGCTCAGCATTTAACTGCAACCAGATGGGACTAAGGGATATGTGAACCAGGGGTTCACGTTGGGCTCTGCCACCACTCCTTGCCTTCCAGAGGGGCAGTCAGAGGATAACGATCCTAACAATGCAAGGTAGCTCTTTCAAGCACAGACACCCATTAGCTGTGGCACACGGGAGATCTGGAATCTCTCCTCAGCTCCCTACCTTTGTGGAACATCGCTTCATCTCCCATGCTCTGGTGAATTCCCTATGTGCAAAATGGAGATATTGATATTTAGTGTTTGTCTACAGGGTACAGCACAGACAAAAGAGGACAATGAGCCCTGCTGAAAGGGAAGTGGGATGTCAGTGTAAAGTAATTTGAAATACGCTGGTGGAATTAGCCCTACAAGAGCTAAACACCAGAATTAACTATTTCCCACATTGAGAAGGTTGTCCCTGGCATTTCCTGTTGCTGATACATTGCTTCTTTCCCCTCTGCAGAAATCAGCCCTTCCCAACTGTTTCCTGACAGTAGCTCTGTGACACTGGCTGTGTTCACATTGCTCCCTGCCCAGCTATTCCCGGGACGGTACCAAAATTAAATGCCAGCAATCTGTCTTTATCTTCGTTACATAATATAGAAGGTACATATCCTTCAGTTTCTTTAATAATTTAATCTCCTGCCTTTGGTCTTCAATTTTCCATTGTAATTTTAAAAGCAGAGTCTCAGACTCCTGTCTCCTGCTGTCTCAGCCTGCACTGACCCAGGGTGACCCATGGAAAAGGGAGGGCTTCAGCCTCTGGGGCTAGTAATCAGGCCTTTACCCCTGCAAACCCCTCTTTCTGGCATGAAAAACTACTACATGGATGTCAGGGTTTCTGTTCCATTAATGATGCCTTGATGGCTGTGTTGGTCTTGCGCTTCAGCATTGTTCAGGCGTGTGTAAAGCAATGCTTATATTTTCCTAGGAAGAGCATGTGTTGTGCTTTCTTACAGTCTATCATAGCTATATCATATTGAAGTGTTATAAAAGCAACTCACCTGAAGTTTGCTGCTGGCCTTACACTTGCCCTCTTGTTCCCTCAAACACTTTTTTTGCTCAGGCTGGCTGTCCCCAAGCAGAAATGTGTGTAGGAAACACTCAGGCACGTTCACGCCACTGAAAACAAAGCTTAAAAATGAGTACACATACCTCTGATATAGCCTAAAATGATGGTCAGGAAACTGCAGCTTGCTATGTGTTGTGAGAGGGCCTGTGCTGCTGAAATCAGCCTCTCTTTCAGATGGTTCAGCAGGTAATGTCAAGCTTGTTTTCCTTTCCTTATGGTAGGTATCGTGGTCAGGAGGTGAATGGCCAGGTCTGCAGGAGCTTTGTAGATCTGCTTATGCCAGGTGGGAGTAGCAGGTTGGATTTTCAGGGCACTGATGGTCTACTAGAGCTGCCAATGGATTGGCTGTAACAACCCCACGGGACCTTCACAAGCCTTGTAACAAGACACTTCTATGCACCACCATTAACCACTTGAGAACATGGAGCAGGCAGCCCTAACGGAAAGGCCTAGTTAGTATTCTAGAAGTTGTAATTTCTAATCATTCCTGATACGGACCAAGATGCATATACTGCCCTATCAAAGTCAGAGCAGGCACAGAAAAGCTTTTGGATTGGTTTCTACACACAGAGGTAAAAGGGTCTGTTTAGCCTCTGTGTCCTGATCTCTCCTTTCTCTGTAGGCCATGAAGCATGTGGGTACCCATACAGCAGCAGAGCCCTGCTCCTGGCCACAACCCTGTGGGCAGTGGAGCTTCCAGGTCCCAGTCTCTAAAGGCCTCAATGATTGTGGGTTTGGAGGTGTACGGCTGTGGTCTTCAACTGCTCGTGGAGGTGTGAAAAGACTTGCCCTTCCCTCTCCTCCCTGCTGCTGGCTCTGGATGAGCTAAGCAGAGGGCAGGCTGATTTTCCCAAGTATTTACAGGGTGAAATACACTTTTTGCTTAGCCCACTTCTCAGTCTCTAACTGATCTGCTAATGTAATCCAGCTGTTTCCTTTTCCACGCCAGTCTCCTGCCCACCTTCCCCCAGGCACCTCCGGCTGCCCCCAGGATTAGGTTTCTTGCTGGCTAAGCCTTGCAGATGCCCTCTTTCCATCTTGTTGCTGTTGGCTGGCTCTCCCCAAGCAAAACATGATGCCAGCGACGTGCTCTGGAACCAACTGGGACACTGGAAATGGATTTGCAGAGCAGGAGACCTTTTTAATTAATTCATTAGTTAATTAATTTTGGGTAATCACCTCTAAAAGCTGCAGAGCCGATCACATGCAGAGGAGCAGAAGATGAAGTGCTGCCACTCCTCAGCTGACATTACCAACAGGGTCCTCGCTGTTAGTGACCTGCTTCTGTTCATAGGGGCCTTGCTGCATGGGCAACCTAAGTGACAGATTTTTAGTCTGACATCACCTCCTTTTCCAATTCAGCCCAGAGTCACTGCTGCAAAAGAGCCTTCTCAGCAAGTATAGGGTTGCTGAGCAACAGAGTGTTGTATGGTGGGTTGCAGAAGAGCTGCATCTCACTGCCACGCACAGATGAGAAATAAAATACAGGAAAAACCAAAGTTCTGTTGGGAGAAGCTCCTGCTCTTCCTGAGGTCCTCAGTGGGCTTGCTGCCTGCAAGGCCCGGATAAGACCTTGGCTGCCACTCAGAGTGGCTTCACAGGACAAAGTGGAAGTCAGCTCAGGGTGTGGTGCAACATGATTATTCTTAACAGTATTTTTCATTAATCACATCCAAGATAATCATTAAACTATTGCCAAGTAACCAGTATAGACTTGATATCAAGCTTCTTAACACTTCAAGCCCAATTCGGGCTGGATGTATGGATTAATAGTGAGAGTGACTTGACACATTTTCAATTCTTTCAAAAGGAAAAATGTGCCTTTTTGAAATGCTATAAAACTCATAACATTTGGGAGGATGTGATCACTTCCTTTCTCTGTATTTTCCTCCTGATTGCATGATTATGAAAGAAACATCTGTTTTGAAGTGATCTACAAGAGAAAATTTTTGTTCCAGTTGGATTTGTAATGAACAACTTCTGTTATACACTCTTATTCTCCCTACCCTGTTTATTTCCCTTTTACTCTTGATGAAGGATGAAAGAGAAAGGGAGAGGAGGTGGAGGAGAAAAAAAAGCAAGCAACCAAACCCCACTGCCCAGACTACGAATACAGAGAGAAAAAGGGGCCACTGAGGTGTGGGTGGTGTGAAACATCACAGCTGAGCTGGTAGAGCATGTTTACACTTCACTACGTGAAGATTTGACAGGCAATGTGTGTGTGTGTGTGTGTATATGGATTTTTTTCTACATTTTGAATCAATGAAAATACTAAAACAGGAATAAAAAATTGACATATGCTTGTCTCACCAGGAAATACTTAGTATTGTTTGATAAGCCTGGATGTAATTTATCAGAAGCATTGATAATCTATTCTATTAATAATGTAAGAAATTGGGTACTGTTCTGTATCTGTGGTATTTTTTGATTCTTCCTGATTCCATTCTTCTGCTACTGAAGAGGAAACCTGCTGTTTGGAAATCTATGCCTCTGCATACTGGTAAGGCAGCTGGAAATAAAAAGCCAGCTAGAAGAAAAGCTTCAGGCACTGTGGCCAACAGATAAGGCCAGTTTTAGTTTGTGAGAGGCTGAAATGTCAGTACAAAAGGCCACCAAATGCTATCAGCTACTGTGGTGTTTGCAGAATTTGCGGGAGATCATGCCAAGCGGCAAAAAGTGTGGATTCCAGATTTCAGCTCATCAGTGTTCACAGACAGAAAATGAGATACCGACATCCCGAGCCTAAGGGAAAATGATAGTGAAAAATAAAACTGGCTGCACACCAGAATGGGGTTTGCTGGTCACTTCCTGCACAAACCATGCAGGAAAGAGGTGAGGAGGAGCTGTCTGGAAAGGGAACAAAGCTCCTTGTTAAGGAGCACTTGGCCCTCTGTCACTGGTGGCCTTGCAAACAGAAGCATCAACGGCAGCGCATGTGCTCCTGGACCACTGGCTCAGCAAAGCAGCTCCTTAGTCTGAGTCCACGTGATTGCCATTGAAACACTGGCACATGCGTCGTGGTTTCCTTTGACAGTACTGCAGCAAAGAGACAAAGCATCCCTCCCCAGGCAAAACAAATAAATAAATAAGATCCTCTTTCTATAGAAAACAAGAAATATTTTCACATCATACAATTCTCCAGAAGGGAAAGACCTACCCACAATATTTTTCTTGGATATGTGCTATTGATTCTGTGTCCAAACAGTTAGAAGGATTAAAAATAACGTAGACTTTTTGGTGTTGTAACTTCAGACTTTCTATCAAATTCCTCTGTGAGGCAGACATGGAACAAAACAGGGTCATCTGCAACAAAAATGGCATGGTAGGGAGACACTCTTGGAATGGTCTGGCTAACAAACTGAAGCTGTTAAAATGTCAGCCTGATTTCCAAGACCAAAGTGAAACACATTTAAAATATAGGTATGGAAAGATTCCTTCCGAAACAGTTACCTGGTAAAGGAAAAATATCTTTTAAAAAAATGTGTCCCGAAAGAATAAAATGTGACAGATGTTTGACCCAGTGGCAGACTACTAACTTTGTCAAACCACGCCTTTCATTCTAGATACCAATTGTTTGATCTCATTTGGGTTTTGTATATCAGATTGGAATATCTGGTTAATTATTTTTGAGTAGGATCATGGTAATCCAGATTTTTCATTAGCTGTCTCGTTTGAGCTGTCTGGATGGAAGGAAAGGTGAGGTACTTTGTGAGAATGATGTGTGGACTGCTCTGTCTAAACTTGCGAGTCTTCTTGACCAATACTTGGAGCTAGGACTAGGGAATTCAGGTATGAATTCTAACAGTACAAGTGCACTCTAGGCAGTGACCTTTGTTTTTCCCATGTACCAAAGGATAAAATGCATATAGTCTTCAGTGTACTTGTAATCATGCAACTGACAATTGCAGGCAACAATAGCAGCGACACTTTTTCCACTTGCATTAACAATGTTTGATATTCAGGCATTGATTCCTGTTCAGGTAGAATCAGAACTGATATAAACCAAGTGCTGTTACATCTGATGTAGACATGAACAAGTTCATAAAAACTGGCCTCATCTAGAGGTGTATTAATTGGAAGAAAAAATGAATCAAGACATGAAACATATTGATTTTCTTTTTATTTTTTTCCCCTCACTCTTAAAACCCTGACTTCTATTCTCTCTGGCTGTAAATCTGATATTTTAATGTTTTGGTAACAGGATGTGTGTCCCTTCTCTTTAGCCATTTTCTCCCACCAGCTTCCTCCTTGCATTTTATAAGAAAGAACAATCAAATGAAGTATACTCCTCCAAAGCCCTCCAGGCCTAAGCAGACTGCTGCAGTCTGGAAAACCTTTGCTACATGTAAGCATTAGTGTCTGGGGTCCAACAGTGTGAAACAGTAGATTGTATACATAAACTATATTTGTTTTGGCTTGTGGAGGACTCAGGTACATATGATTCAATGCTTTTCTACATGGGGATTTAGTTGTGTGGATCTAGGTTTTCTAGGATAAACACCAACATCCCTGTTAATGAAGCATGGTAAGTGAGTGAATCAATTCCCTAAACGTGACTTAATCTTGGATCGGATTCACTTATGAACTCAGAACCTGAATAGCTCACGCTCCATGAATAGTGGTCAACCCCAGCCTGTGCAAAATCTGTAATCCAGTCTGTAATGCCTTGGCTTCACATTAAATTGCATACATTTCCAGGGACTTTCGAAGGCTTGTGACGTGCTCCAGCACATTGCCAGATAAAAGACAAAAAGAAAAAAGAAAAAAAACCGAAAAAGATATGTTAAAATCTGAGTTTCAAGGGGTTTAGCCTAAGTGGACACCATATATGGCTTCAGTGGAGAGATATTCCAGAAAACTCCTAGAAAGCAATTAGCAAGGAGATATCATTTCTTTTCATCAAATTGCTTTGCTCCCTTGCCTTTAACCTCCACAGGGGGCAATTGTCCCTTATATCACACACTTCTTTTTCTTTCCCCTGCTGCTTCTTTCTACTCCCATCTCTGCTTTCCCACTTGACATTTTCCCTGTGAAATAGCCTCATGACACAGAAACCTTTGTGCTGACTGGGATGCCCTGAGGACTGGCATGGGCTGCAGAACAGAGCCTTATGGAGCCCGTTGGAGGCGGGATACCTTCGTGAAAGGCTCCAGGACTCAGTATGCTCCTCCATCCTGGATACACCCATGCAGGAGATGATAAACCTGTAGCAGAAAAGTGTGCTGTCAACTTAAGGACACAACCAGTTACTCTTTTACTACTCTTCCTTAACTCTCTTGTTCATCATTTCTTTGTCATTTTTAGCATCCTTAAAGTAAATTGATCACTATGAAGATCCATGTTAGAAAATGGAGTGCACACACGTGCACACGTGCAACACACATGCATGCACAGATTCATGAAGGTATGTGGGCTGATCTTGCTTGCATTTCCCTAGACTTTGTATATGCAGTTCTGGCATCAAATGAATCTGGAAGGGGAACATCAAGCAAGGGTTAATTTTTGTTTTAAAAAAGCAAACTTTTTCTTGTTTGCACTGATCTTACATCAGTTTCCATGGAAATGGAAATAGAATAAGCCAAGAGCAGTGTTGTAGCCAACTTCAGCTACTGGCTTCTAGTTCTTACTTCTGTTTCCATGGAAATAGATGCCAAATCAGCAAAAAATAAGGTAACTTGTTTTAAAATACTTGCGTTTTAAAGGCTTGTCCTTAGTTAACCTCAGTTAGGAAGAGAGCTGGTGAGGGAATGCAGCCAGCAATGAAGTGAAAACTTTCAGAGGCATTTTCAACTGCTGACTGCTTGTTGAAATCTGTAGGGAGTGAATTCATGGAGCAGCTACCAACCTTTAGAAACTTTTTGTAGCTTTCCTTCATGATCTAAATAAAATGCATTTTCTTCTTGGCTTGGATGGTCACAGGAGCCTGTAGGAGACCAAACCAACAGCTCTTTGCAATGCAACCGGGTCCACCTCTGCCTCCAAGAGTTCGGAAAGAGTCATATTTTTCTGAGTTACAGAATGCAAACTACTCCCATTCCAAAAGCAATGTTTTGTGTCTCAAAGTTTTGGGAGAGAAGCAAGAGAGGATTAGCTGGGGGAATTCCTGACAATGTTTTATAACAAACATCCTGCTTTTTTTCCTAATCCAGGAATGCAATATTTCACCGAGATAAAAGAAGTTGACCATAACCTATTGCTTATAGCAAAATGTTGATGAGCAATCGGGGACACGTGAGCAGAATCCAACAAAAAAAAAATTCTGCTGTAACTTCAAGATCTGAAATTTCATCCAAAGCTCATTTTATTAAAACCAACTTTAATAGAATGTTATTTCAAAGGTGGAGGACTCATTTCCATCCTTAGCTGTTGCAGTAGTGGAACTGTCTGTAGGGAAGAGTATTTCTTGGTGGGATGTTGTGTGGGGATAGAGATGAGAGTCTCATCCTCAGCCCCATTGTTCTTTGAGCTGCTTGTAAATTGGGATTTTTTTCAGATATCCCCCACCTCTCTCTTCTCTGACAAGAGCTTTTCTTATGTGTTCCTTAGGCATCTAACAGGCTGCAAATGTACCATAAGACAATGGATCATATCACAGGTGACTTGAGAACCCTTTTTTGGAGAGCAGCATATATCTGGAAGCCAGAAATGCAGTTACACATTTTTAAAAAAAAAAAAAGAAAAAAAAGTCTTGGCTGGCATTTGTGGGGAAGTAAATGCAATTCTAATGAGACATTTCTTCATTTGCAGTATTACATTTTTCCTTTTAATGACATAAAATCTGCTCTGGCAAAGGCACATGCTTCACTTCACACACTAAGTATATTCCCTTGGGCTGCTGTGGGAGTAAATAAATGAAGAGCGCAGGCCAATCTAATTTTAAAGAAGCGGATCAGGCCTGGACTGGGACCTCACAGTTGTTCATCTTAGGTATTATAAGGAATGCATTCATTTTCTGACAGATTTCTGCTGATCTTCTTTGAAGAAAACCCAAGAAACATCAAGACCTTCAAGAAGCTGCCAAAAAAAAGGTAGAACTTGTTGCATAAGGAACCTTTTAAAACATGGGGAATATTTTTTTCTTTTCTTTTTCTACTGTACATGTGTTAAAATTGAAGGAACTTGCTCTGTTTGCTTTATCAGACATTTATTGCTGCTGTTGCTGCTGTGATGTGACTGCTCTGAAGCTGGTTTTGAGCTGTTGGGATCCTGCTTGAAGGGAGAAACCTGGTGCCATGTTACCTATAACCCTCCATGGCATTTCACTAATATTTCTCCTGGAAAAGCTTTAGTCTCTGCTGGAAGGGAAACCACCAGAAAGCCAATTCATACATTTTAAGGTGTGTGGGGAGAGCTGAGACACACTATTCCCCAGGTGTTTGTAATTAAACTTACAACATATCCTTTTTGACTCTCCGTTACACAACAGTTTGTCATCCTTCAGGCTGGCACCAGAGCTTCCAGGCCTCCAGGTCACTAATCCATGTAAATGGCATGCCCCTCAGCTTGCGATGGTTAAATCACACAAGGAGTGAAACGGGAACTATTTACCAACTCTGCTGCGAACGGCTCATAGCACCATAGCATGACTCAAGGGATCATGAGAACAAACTACAAGGACAGCAAGTTGTGGAGCCATAACCAAGAATAAAAAGAAAAAAAAGATAGAAGATAAAAAGAAAAAGGAGCAAGGCCTGACATGAGGTCCTTGAGGCAAAAATCACACACCTGCACTTTTCTGTGAGTTTCGTAACGTTGGCAGATCAACCAGGCACAATGCAGTGTGCTGACAGGCCTGTCCTGAGCATCCTGCTCTGCCAGGCCACACAGTCCCCAAGTTGCTGCTGTGGGTGGGTACAGAGCACAGTGTGGCAGGAGGGATGGAAACATTCCAAGTGTGTACAGGCTGTCCTCTGCTTTTCCTGTAAAGTGGCTGTTCTCAGAGCAGAGACAGTTCCCATCAGGCAGGATGTGTGGCCGTCACTGCCTGTTGGAGCTGACACCCGAGGATGCTCCTGGCCTGTTCTCTCTGTTTGGGAAGCCATCCTTTCTTCCTAGCTCTGGTTCCAGGTCATCATCCACTTTGGGTCAAATTCCCTCTCCTCCGGGATACTCCTTGCTCTCTTACTTCTCAGTGCAAGAATTTTTTGGGCAAGTCATAGTGGACAAGCATGACACCTTGTCTCATGACAGCCCCCTCTGCAAATGAGGCAAGTATTAAAAAAAAAGCAAATGTGACCGGCATGATTGCTTTGCTCCAAAGCTCAGTCTTGACTGGGATGTGACCTCCAAGCAGACATCTTGCCATTAGACTCCTAGTGCTTGTGAATTTTCTCAAGGGTCTGCAAAATTTTTAGGACAGAATACAAGGCATGTCACCTGTTTGTTTTTCCTTCTTCATCCATGACTGGATAAGGCTGCCTTATGTATGACTTGTATCATGTACCTGTACAGCTTTTTAATCTTTTTATTGTTAGTACTAATGGTTTTAATCCTGGAGGTTTTTGCATTGGAAACTGAAGGCCTGTAGGTTTTGCAGCACAGATGGGAGATAAAAGCACCATAATCACAGAGCAGGGTCAATGAGACTTTTTCCAGGAAGATGCTAAAGGCATTATTTGGCATTAACAAAGACAGGGATAATTAGAAAATATGCAATGAAGGCTTTATTTCTGTAATTAATTTCAAAGCTGGAAGTTCCCTAGTGCTCTTCTATTCAAAAGTGACAGCATACGAGCCATCACGGAGAAGATGTATCTTAATCATAAATCAGAAACAAGGAGGAAATTGACATTTGTGTTTCCAATGACTTTAAAAAGAAAAAGCTGTAGTCAGGAATTAATGTGCATTCTGACTCTACGTGAAGAAAATATAATTACAAGCAAGTATTGGCACATTACATGAAAGCCAAGAGGAGGATGTATCCAGACTTGGTTTCCTGGGAGACTGGGCATTCCTCTCCAGAGAAAAAAAAATGTTCAGAAGTCACTTTGATAGCTTGAGGCTGTGCCTATGTGTGCAGCTGGTTTTTTTGCACTAATTTCCTACAATTAGTATCAGGCCCACTGATGGTAGCAATGATGGAAGAAGAGTTCCGCAAACTTCCTCTACCTCCCATAATTTTAACCCTGTCAAAACTGTTTCTGAGCAAGTCTTCTTTAGGAAGACCAGTAGTCACAGATACCTTGGTTACAGCCTTGTTCCCATCAGAATCTTCAACTTTTTAACAGGTAACCTTAACATCTTGCCATGCGGTAAGATCAAAAGTAAAGGAAAATGGCATGCACAGCTCGCTCTATATATAGTTTAACCCTTTTCTGCAGTAGCATTTGGTGCAAAGTGCCCCATTTGAAGGCCTTTCTGTTGTTTTTACTTAGAAATCCTGGATCTCCTCAAGGCAGCTGATGTTGCACACAGAACCATGCATTTGATACCAAATTGTTTGAGGTGTTTTAGTTTAGTGTGGGTTTTTTAAAAAAATTGGCAGCTTTACACTTAAGCTTTTTTGTTTAATCTGGGTTGAATTGATATTGTTGGCTGTATATCATGGGTAGTACTGTCTTGGCTGGTGACTGTTTTAGGTGAACATAACTCTCATAGTGTCTCCTCACATCAAGAGGAATTCTCATCCTGCACTTACTTGCAAGTTCCCAATTGTGTACATACATTTTAGGATTGGCTCTAGAACAAACATGCCTTTAGCTGCAATGTAGCATATACATTTTATATGTGCCACCATTCATGTGGCAAAATTTTGCACGTGCACACACACTCTCATGCTTTGTGATGATTTTTGCACTCATTTGTTCATGAGGTTGGTTAGATCTTGTTTACATTCAATTCCAGCTTTGTCTTGAGACCTTCAGCTTCTTGGCAGATGAACTTGGCATCTTGCTTTGCAATTGGATCAGAAAATGAAGGAAGGTAAGAAGATTACACACAGGTTCTATATAGCTTTATTTTTTTTTCATAGTTCAGTCAGGAATAATCCTTCATTTAGGTCCTACTCCTTAGAGTAAATCTTGCTCTAAAGTTTATTTGCTTAACATAGAGAAATATGTTCATAAGTTTATCACAGAGCTATACACAGCAATTCCGAATATGCTGCTAGCTATGACCAATGGCAGCACTGATGGTACACTGTATTTCCCATTGCACCAATACAATGTTTTTAAACAACAGTTTCCTCTTTTATTAATTGTTAATTTCTACATTCTATGGTCATTTCATGAACTTCAACACTGTGCTTTCAAGCAAGGGAAGCTATTTAAATTCTCCTGTAAAAAATTCTTACACATGCAGGTATTAAAAAATGATCTGTGTCTCCCTTGCAGAAATACAGAACTGCTAATGGTTTTCCTACCTCAAAACTGTATCCAGGGGAAGTTCCTGTATTCACCATTTCAAATCACTACAGTGAGGGCTTAACTCAAGACACATGAGCTGCTTTCCTCCTTCTAATGAAATTATTTCCTCCTGTCATAAGTGATTTCATTTTGTCCCTGAATGTGAGCTGGGAAAGCCACTCTGTTCATCGTTATAAGTTAGCCTGTGGCCAGCCATTGATCCCTGCATACATCACTTTGGGTACACAGCAGATACCACAAAGGATTCAAGTGCTAAAATGCTGACTCCATCCCACAGCTGAGGACAGCACTTCCCCAGCTGGGCAACATCAAGATGGAGATGACCTTTCGGTGAGGAACGGGACACCCCTCAAAGTCCACAGACTGGTGAGTAAGATCCAAGCACTTGTCATTAAGAGAAGGACTCTAAGGACTCACAGAGCTGCTTTCACCTATAAGGGCATTAAACCACTAATTTCTCCAAGCTCTGATCAGCAGCTTTGGTGTCTAATTTTTGTTTCTCTTCAGTACATAGTGGTTGAAGCTCCCCTCTGAACTCTTCCCAGCACCCTTTTTTTTCTTTGCTTGTTGTTCTTGCCAGTTATTTTGTGTTTTGTGAAGGACTTTATTCCTTAGCTTCTGTTATTTTCAAGACAGTTATAATACAAACCTTTTCTCTCTTTCAGTCATTTATCTATTAACAAAATAAAGTTTATTAACTTTGACAGAAAAAAAACCAGATTTAAATTTTAAATACGTGTTTTATTTTATAAGGTAGTACCAATTATTTTTGAGTTATAACAATAGATGAAGTTTGCAGAAAGGCATAAATACAAATGTCAGGTGCCTGGGGCATCTTATAAAAATTCAGAATAAAACAAAGGTACAAAAGGCCTGGGAGGAGAAATATCAATAGCAATTTTAAGGCTCCAGAATTACAGTTTTCCAGAATATTTAGATTTTATATTAACACAGGCAAACAGTTTTGTTTAGCACACAGCATAAAGATGTAACAGGGCATAATATCCATGTAAGATGTGATATGTAACTCTAAAACAAAAATCATCAAAGGCAACTTAGTAATACAAATGTTAATGTAAATTCTATGAAACATTTGAAAAGATATTAACAGATTAGTTCAAAATATAAAACTTTTTTATTTTTCAAAGATGTACACAAATGTCATCCCTCTTTTGCAATGACAGATGTAACATTTGGCTAAACAATTATCAAAATTTCCACATTCAAAATCTTTCAGTAGTTGATTAGACTGTGGAATTAATTTTTGCCTAAATCTTCTCGAACCTTTTGATTGGCTTCCTAGTAGTCACTGGGAATTCATCATAAAAGTGACAGTAGCAATTTTAACATTATTGGAATGTTCCTAGACTTAAGAAGTAACTACATTTTAATTTCTTTTTAGTTGTTGCACTACTCCTGCTCTTTGCCCTTCCAGAAGACAGGGAAACATATTGTCTTGTCCTAGAAAGGACTCCCGCTTGACTGCAGGCAACTTCTGCCTATGGAGGGACCCAAAATAGATGCCTGGCTCATACCCAAGCAATAGTTTCCAAGTGAAGCAGCTCACAGTCTCAGCAATCTCTTAGTCACACAGAGACAGATTCTGCCACCTTGTTCATGCTCAGCAGCATGTTAATCCCCGAGAAATAACACAGACTACTTCTAGAACAAAACATTGTTTTCTGAGAATAGACTTAACATGATCCAGATCTTTGAAATGGACTTTGATCATGGAGACGGACCTCATTGCTCCAAACCCGTTGTCTGTGGGTGTCCTATTCATCCTCTGTTGGGCCAATGCAAATATCTTCTTTCAGCCTGAATTATCCTGGTGCTGCTGGGGTCGGGAGGCTTGGGACAGATCTCTGTGGAAGCACAGCCGTAGGTTGTTGTAGGCTGTTCAGAACATCTGACTTACCTCTACACTTTACTGGCAAGGTATTTTGGACATCAAAGCAAGAAAAATGATTCCAATTCATGTTTTTATTTGCCATGAAAGGGAAAATAGTTTCTCACCAATTCCTCCTTCAGACTGGGATGTGACTTGGTCCCTAATAGCTTAAAGATGATCAGAGCCGATACTGAGTTTCTTTTGAGATATGTCGTTGCTGACGATAAAAATACCTTCTGCTGCAGCCTGCTCCTACACTGGAAAACAAGCAGGATTTCTTTCTTTAAGTTGACTGTTGCGTAGCTGGAGGTAAATTGCTTTTCATCTAGACTTTAGCCAAATGTATAGTTTTAGATCTTCCCATCTAATACAATTTAAAATTCTTGTAAAAGGGAACAAATATACTTGTGCACTTTGGGTAGTGGTGATAACTGGGGAACATATATCATGGTCAATGGCTTCAGAAAGGTTTACTTTCTGTTCTTGGCTTCAAAATGAAAAATAACACAAGGAAACACAGGTTATTTGTGGTGCTAACAATGCATATTTTTGAGGGTCTCTGGTTTCCTGTGGCGCCTCATCCTTAATGCACTTTATTGTGAATTTGTTGGCACACATCCTTTTCCCAAGCCAAAAGCCACCTGGCAGTTGCAAAAGGAAGAATGAAAAGAAACATTCCACTTTCAATGGCAAATTCTCAACTTATGCATGATCTGCTGTTAACAATCTACTCATTTGCTCTTCTGCAGTAATTTACTAGTGTCTGGACAAAGCCGTAGAAGGAAAAAGGTTTCATTTTCCTAAAGTTATACTCCAGAGTATGGAAATGTCTTCTTTGTTTTAAATCATGAAAATATGTAAAGCAATATACTCCCTGTGTAGATTTTAAATATTTTTGAAAGACATATGTTTATTTTGCCTCTGACACTACCTTTATTTTCAAGTAAGAATATAAGCAAGCCTGTATCTTAGAGAAAAATTAAGTATTTGAAAAACCATAATTTGTCATTTTGGGTGCCTGGCTTTTGAAAGTTCATTGATTTTCAGATATCTAGAACTGAGCATCAGATGAGTCCTCAGGTATTTTGAGATATATATATTTTTATTTATATTTATATATCTATATATATATCTATCTATCTCAGAACAGAGCACTCACTGTTATTACCTTCTTTTGAAAATCTTGACTTGGAGTGACATTTCTGTTAGCTAGATCCCTTAATTCCAGGTAATACACAGGAGAAGTGAACTGGCTCTCTCTACATATGTTCACACCTTTTAAAAATGATATTTGAAATGCTAGGTGCTTGAGCTCACTAGTAATTCCTTGAATACTAGTTCAATCAACATGCTAGTGCTTATACATAGCAAACCTCAAGATGGCAGTCTTGAACTACAGAGTTTTTCAAGGAAGCTGATTACGAATTTCTTGCAAGTTTAAAGAGGATTTGAACTGTGAGTGTGAACCTATGTAGGAATAACCAAAGCAAATATCAAGTAGAACAGCATTATCAGACTATGACATCAAAGCCTACAAGGATTCACATGGCAACCTTTCCTTGAAAGCATTAGTTGCAATAAAAACGATTGTTGATAAGCCCTGAAAATTTTGTGAACAAATCAATGTTTTTTTTGAAGCTTCTTCCATTTTTTTCCCTTGCTTACTGTCACTTACTCACTACTTCCTTTTCTCTCGCAGAGGATGTTTTCATATTTCCTCATGAATATCCTGAGGTTTGCTTAGGTGTTGCCTGGGTTTGGTACAGACGTGAGGCACAATGACTTTGGGTTCAATGTTTATGCCAGCAGCAATGATTTATAAAGGCTGTACCTCCCTGTTCTTCCTTCCACAGGTGAGTTGTCATCCTTGATGGGCTGAGGCCAATCACATGTGATTCAACAAGGCCAAGTGCTGGGTCCTGCACTTGGGTCACAGCAACCCCAGGCAACGCTACAGGTTTGGGACATAGTGGCTGGAAAGTTGTCCTGCAGAAAAGGACCTGGGAGTGTGTGGTGGTTTACCTCTAGCTGGATGCCAGATGCCCACCAAGTTGTTCTATCATTCCCCCTCCTAAACTGGACAGGGGAGGGAGAAATATAACAAGAGGTTTGTGAAATATAAGGACAGGGAGATTGTTCAGCAATTAGTGTCAAAGGCAAAACAGATTCAACTTGGGGAAAATAGTTTGATTTATTAATGAACAATCAGATCAGAGCAGTGAAATGAGAAATAAGACTGAATCTTAAAACCCCATCCTTCCCTCTTCTCATGATTCTCCTTCTTTCCCCCGCAGTGGTGCAGGGGATGTGGGATGGGGGTTATGGTCAGCCCATTTACAGATGGACTTTGCCACTGCTCCTTCTCAGAGGGAAGACTCCTCACATTTCCCACTGCTACACTGTGGGATCCCTCCCACAGGAGACAATTCCTCATGAGCTTCTCCAGCATGAGTCCTTCTCATATGCTACAGTTCCTCATGAACTGCTCTGGCATGGGGCCTCCCATGGGGGCAGCTCCTCACATCCTGCCCCATTGTGGGTCATTCACCAGGAGAACAGTCCTTTTGGGACAGACGGCTCCAGCCTGGGTTCTTCATAGGATCACAAGTCCTGACAGCAAAACTGCTCTGGTTTGGGCTCCTCTCTCCCCACAGGCTCCCAGGTCCTGTCAGGAACTTGCTCCAACATGGGCTTCCCACAGAGTCACAGCCTCCTTCAAGACATCCACCCTCTTCGGCGTGGGCTTCTCCATGGGCTGTGAGTGGATCTCTGCTCCCTGGTGGCCTCCATGGACTGCAGGGGCACAGCTGCCTCACCATGGTCCTCACCACATGTCACAGGGGACTTTCTTTCAGGGCCTAAGCACCCTCCTCTCCCTTTTTCTCCTCTGACCTTGGTGTCTGCAAAGGTATTTTCACATTCTCCTGCTGCTGCTGCAGTTTAGCAACTGTGCAGCAACTTCTTCTCCTTCTCAAATACATTAATCACAGAGACGTTACCTCAGTTGGCCAGGCCTGGGTCAGCTGCGGGGCCCATCTTAGAACTGAGTGGCATTAGCCCTATCAGCTACAGGGGAAGCTTCTGGAAGATTTTTGTTTAAAAAAAAGCTACCCCTGTAGCCCCCCACTACCAAAAACCAGGCCTAGGCAAACCACTACAGGGTGCTATTTGACAGCCACCTGAACATGAGCCAGCAATGTGCCCATGTGGCCAAGGTGGCCAACAGCAGCCTGGCTTCTATCAGAAATAATGTGGCCAGCAGGACCAAGGAAGTGATTGTCCCTCTGTACTTGGCACTGGTCAGGCTGCATCTCGAATACTGTATTCAGTTCTGGGCTACAAGAAAGACATTGAGATGCTGGAGCGTATCCAGACTCTTATGAGAAGCAGCTGAGGGAACTGGGGTTGTTTAGTCTGGAGTAGAGGAGGCTGAGCAGAGATAGGATCATTCTCTGCAACTATCTGAAAGAAGGCTGTAATGAGATGGGTTTTGATCTCTTCTCCCAAGTAACTAGTGATAGGACAATAAGAAATGGCCTCAAGTTGCACCAGGGAAGGTTTAGATTGGATATCATGGAGAACTTTTTCACTGAGAGGGTTGTTAGACACTGAACGAGACCGCCCAGCAAAGTGGTGGAGTCCTCACCCCTAGAGGTATTTAAAAGATGGGTAGCTGAGGTGCTGAAGGACACGGTTTAGTGGTGGACTGGGGCAGTGTTAGGTTAGTTGTTGGATTCAATGACCTTAAAGGTCTTTTCCAACCAAAAGGACTCTATGATTCTGTGATCTCACTGCCTGCAATGGATGGTGCTGTGCCAGTATCTATAACAAAAGTCTCTGACACCTTGACCGTGACTTTTCCTGCTTCTCCTCATACAGCATGGGCACAGAGCGAGGAAGCCCTGATGTCCCTGAGCACAGAGTGGGAGGAAGGACACCTACCTGCCCCTCATTAGAGTGCTGTAGAGCTAACTTGCTTTTTAGCAGACCCATGTGAGCTCCTTGCTTTTCTTTCTTGCTTTTTTTACTTTTCACAGGTTGTAGCACCATTCCCTGTATTCCCACCAGGCTCTTGGGTGGGAATCTTGCACATGGTTGGAGAGAGGCTGCCATCGCAATGAGTGGGGAAATGCTGGCCCTGGCAGGCATTCAATCACCCTTGTTTTATAGGGTAAAGGTAGCTCCTTCTCAACCCAGGCTTATTTAAAAGTGGAGCTGAGAGTAGGGACAACTGCTCCCAGGCCTCCCAGAGCCTTTCTCCCTCTCTTCCTCTTCCTCCTCCTTCTCCTCAAGAGGAAGTTTTGTGGAAGTCAGAGAAATGCAATAGGGGACAGCCATGGGGGAGAGGAATGAGACAACAGGAAACCTATCCTGGCTTACAAAGGAGTATTTCTTCCACAACTCTTTTCATAAGAGTCCGTCCTCCCTCAGCAGTTTTCCTCAGCTGCTGATTCTCTCCGTGTTGACTTTGGAGACTCACAGTCTTGGCTGTGTCTCACCAGAGGTTAGAGTCACAGCTGGCACCCACACAGACCACCAGCCAGTCTGCCTTGCTCGCCACCCTTGTAGCCACCACATTGGAGCCAACTGCTGAGCACTCTTACGAAACCATCTACTGACTCACTCTTCCCTTGCTTTCCTAAGTGAAATCATACCTGCCTTTAAAAATCACATTGCAGCATTACATGACATATTTATCCATTTCTTTCACTGTTGTGAACTGCTTCAGATAAGCAGATGTAAGGTTTCTGGAAAAGACAGTGAGGGGGTTTTTTTTGCCCTAGGGCCACTGAAAAGGCAGGACATTCGTTTCTGTTCTGTTTGTCGGTATAAATCTAAATCTGTTGAATCACTGTGATTGTTCCTGTAAATGCGGGGAACTGTATCTCTAGAGCTGGTACAGGTGGGTCTCAAGGTGGGCAGCTCTGGTTTTTAGTGGTGTCTGTGTCTCTCAAATAGTGTTTCTCTCAGGCATGTTGTGTGAGCACAGTGGTGTAGCTGCTTAAGGCAGCAGATTGATGTCTCTGAGGATGTTGTATCATGCCAGCATCCCTTCCTAATCACTAGCCTCCACTGCAACATGGACCCACACAAACAAATCTCTCTGGGCTAAGTTTGGGTTTGGTACCAGTACTGCAAGGTTTTTCAGCTACTATGCCTAGATCAGGGACCCTGTTTACTTGCACCCTATTTTGCAGAGCAGCTGTGTCATGCACTGAATCATTGTCCAAGTCGAGCTTTGGTACAACAGGGAGATTTGCTACCTAAGGCAAGACTTGGATGGATTTTGATGGATTTTGGAGGTGGACAGACAAGGGAAAAAATGGGTAAGGTTTTGCTTCAATTGAGCCAAACCACAAAACTTAAATTATTTTGACTAATGAATAAGCCATTACACTACATTTTGATCAATCCAGGCATTAGGGTTGACTCCAATTTCATTACTTTTTGATTCAGTGTTGGTTTTGTTTCTGGTTCATGTGATACTTTTATAACTTTTTTGCTTTGTAAAATAGGTTAATTTTTAATTGGGAAAAAACCCTAAAAGCTGAAAGTTCTGGTATTTCCAAAATTTAACAAAAAGAAGTAAAGCATTTCAATCTGACTTTAAGAAAAATACCACCTACTTTTCTTTCTTCAGGAAAAACTGCCAATTATGACAAAACTTATTTCTTTCATTTTGTGATGATTAATAAAACAGTAACAAAATCATGCTTTGGTAAGTGATATGCTACACTTGTCTTTTTTTTCCCCAATTCTTCAAAGCTGAGTAGAGCAGAGACGTGGATACTTTGGGCTCTTCACAGATGTTGTCTCAAATGTGCTGAGAAAACCTTTTAAGCACTACAGTCAAGAGGATACTTTCAATCCCAGAAGTCTTTGTTCTAACAGCACTTAATAGCACTTCAGTAGGTAACTTGGCCAGTTTTATGATG
The DNA here is from genome assembly GCF_028858725.1 of Colius striatus. Lineage (NCBI taxonomy): Eukaryota > Metazoa > Chordata > Aves > Coliiformes > Coliidae > Colius > Colius striatus. Next base: position 89,553,901 of record NC_084759.1, read on the forward strand.
TGGCTGGCTATCTAACAGCTAGATGCTTTCAAAAAGACCTATGTTGCCAGCCTCTGCCTTCCCCAGGCCAACAGTCATTCCCTCTGTGCCGGCACCAACACTTGGCCAAGCCTGCAATGAAGAGATCTGAAGAGTGAAACTATATATATATAAAAAAAAAAAGGTCTACCAGAAATAAGGAGACTCTTTCTGACAGTTTAGCCCCCAAAGACTGCTTTTCATGTGATGTCTGCCAGGTATCAACACCAGTAAGAGAAGCAGACCATGACATTAAAAAGCTGCGCAGTACCAATGCAAGGGTGCGATTAATCAGTTCAGGTTGCTGATTTTTGAAGGAGGCTAAAGATTTCTTACTTACTTTTAGAAGGTTACAAATAGAGGCCTTTAACAGTCTTCCAAGTGAAAAGCATCATTTTTCTATCATATATCAGCATTTTGTATATCCAGTTATGCTGGTCATTTCCAGACGTCAAATATTTATATACCGCCACATTTCTATCTGATGTGAATAAATTCTGTGGTTTGTTTCCACGTATAACATCCTCAAAAATTGAAAACACTGTTTGAGGTTTGACACCAGAAATTTGTGCTTTCTCTAGCTGCAAGACGAAAACTAATGCTCCCGTCTGCCTTAGCTTAGAATACTGATTTGCAGAACTTCTCACTGGAGTACAATGGCAGGTATTTTTAAATCTTGCTTTCTCTTTAACGTGGGGAACCATCTCTGAGAAAAGTTTGCAAGATCAGGCCCACGGTCATCGTTTAGTCAAACTGCATAATTCTCCGGTCTTTTAATCTTTTCTCATAAATCAATCCTCCAATCCCCTTAATCGTATTTGTTGCTCGTCTCTGAATTCCTTCCAATTTTGCAATTTACATTATAATTAGGGCTTAGTGAAACTGATGAGAAAGTGATTTTTGGGGCCAATTTTTATGCTGCTTGTAATATTCAAAATCTTGCTTTCTGTAGGATTGTGAGGGCCCCCAGAACTGCGTGACAATGGCAGAGACCTGAGGAACTCCCATTCCTGGGGCAAGGACAGATGTTTTCCCATATTCTCCCACTGTGAGTTGCCACTAATTACTATTCATTATCCCATTGATTTCTCTGGGACTATAACTGCCTACGGCACAGTTTGCAAGAGGATCTGCCCCAGCTTGCACCTAGTATCGCTAAATCACTGCCTAATTTTACGCAAGGTAGGTAGTGTTAGACAGCAGGCAAGGAAATGGGTTCTAATAGGGCCGTTTGAGGGAACATAAGGCAGCAGGGAGAGATGTTTGCTGAACAAATGGCTGTGCTGGTGGTAGATGTTGCTGGGCACAACACCTTCCCAGGGTGTTTTCGGCTGCAATCACATGCTCCGCAGGCAGCTGGGAAAAATGGTGAAGTTGGAGTCTGCACCCTGCTGTTACTGCCACATGCCTTTCCTTGCTCTCGGATCTCCTGGGACACTGGTCACCCATGCATGTTTAAACAAATCCAGTGGGACTGAAGGTGGTTTGCAGATAGGAAGCTTGAAGATGTACAACTGGCTGAAGAGGAGCTGCTGCCACAGCAACCACCTCCCATGCTACTACTGGCTTGCATGAGGGATGTCTGCCCACAGACAAACTTGTCCCCATGCTGCACATGGAGCAGATGAGAGAATACACGTGATCCTTCGTGCTGGGGAGAGAAGGTGGTCAAAATAAAGACACGATGGATTGAAACTTTCTCAGCCAGCACAGATGACTGGGATGTATGCTTGTCCATAGCTGAAGGAGGTGGCTCAACATAAGGCCATCTGTGAGCCTTTGTAGGAGAAGCCTGTGCAGAGACTCCTTGCTGTACCTCTTAGATCAGCTGCCATCTACAGCTCTCAAGAACCCAAAATTGGTTTCTGATTCTGTTTTTCTACATTAAGTTTTTATTTTCTTATGTGATGGCTGCAAAAAATTGGAAATCTGCCCTACTGGCAGCAGACTAAAGACTCCTATGAGGGTCTTATCTCAAATGCAAGCTACAGAACAACCATTAGGAAATAAATAGCTGAATCCTTGCCTGCCTCTTTTGTGCCCATAGCTGTACCAGCCATATTGTCATTTTGGTTCTGCATCCTCTGGGCACACATGCGAGAAGCTATTAGCGTTTGTTTCTAGTCTCAGTCACATGGGTCAATGAAAATGAAGACTTTCATGTGCCCTTTGCTCACTTTTCTTCAAATATTTTGAAGATTTTTATGGGGAAACATCTCATATTGCTCTTATAGTACTGCTTTATAATAATAATTATTATTATTATGTTACATGAAAATACTCTTTTCCTTACAGTACGGATGCTAGAACCAAGTTCAGAATGAATATTCCCATGTAAACAGAAAGCAGAAGTGGACACTCCAATAAACAGTCAGTAGAGGTGAGGGAGAGCAGTGTTATATTCTGCAGACAGGAACACAGAGAGGCACAACTCATCCAGCTGATGTGGCATGAAAACTGGGCATAGGGAGGCTCTGGGACTGAGTCAGACCCAGCTCCTTGACTACAACCCAAGCAATCCATTTTATAGATACTTTCTCATGCATCATATGCAATCCAGCCCTCTCAACCTTCTCAAGCAGAAAAGTCACCAAATTCACTGAATGATGCCCCAAATAAGGACTGAGTGGTTCTCTCTGTGCCATGCCGCAGGGTAGAGAGATCAACAAGTATATTCACTGTCCAAATCTATCACCATGGCAACTAAAAATTATAGTCAGGACCACTGTAGTTCCTTGTTTTCATCTTGGCCTTTGGGTTCTACTTAGTGATTAACGCAGTCAATTGGTTTAGTATTCAAGTATGGATAACAGACTAATGGTAAGAGCACTCTGAATTTGTGAAGCTGAAGAGCTTTTCTCATCTATCTTTCTTAAGTCAGCCCCAGAAGATAAACAACAAAAAGAAAAAAAGCCTCTCTTAATACAGTAGAAACCAAATATTTTTCTAGAAAGAGAACTTAGTCCAAAATTTTTAAATGCAGCTATAAATTTTATGTGATTCAGTTTTCTTATGTACAAATTGAGGCCTCTCAGCAATGTTTTCTGAAAACCAGATTTTTTTCAACCTGCCTCATGTCAATTCCCAGGAACTCAGTGCTGGAAATCACTAATAGCTTTGAAAACTGAGGATACTTTGTCACTGTGCTGTGACTACAGCACTTGAATGGGATTTAGGAAATTAAGATTTAGTCCTAGCTCTGCCACAGACCTACGGTGTGGTCTTAATCAAGACGGGCAACCTTGTCTGAGATCCAGTTTGAGAAACACAAAGGTAAAATTTCATTTTTCTTCTCCATCATCAATGTAAGTGCTCAGTGTTGATGACCATCTGTTTCTACAATGTGTGTCACAGTAGCTTCTTTGTTCTGCAAGATTAGTCACAATTAGTAAACAATAATGCAGTTCTGTGCCTAATTAAAACTTATAGGGTTACTTAGGTAGGTTTGGCAGACCTCACTAAGCTTTGCCCTGTGATGTCTGCAGCATTATCTGTATGAAAGCTATCTAGATAGTGCTCGTTAAAGTATATGAACAACAGCTGCTGTCCCATTTTAAGACTGTGGTATAGATATCAGTAGGTGCTCAGGATGAGCAGTATGGATTTTCTTTCTATCAGTCAAATTAGCAGGGGTAAGACTATAAGAGACACTCAAAAAGCAGAAGGGGTAATGACACACACTGCCTCAACATCAAACTTACATTTATCTGAGCTTATAGAAGGCTGTCTGAACAGATCCATGAAACTCAATAACTACCATCGCTGAGACAGTAAAGAATAAATCTTAGAAAGTGTGTGTATATGGTGGTGTGTAATGCTGTGTCCCAAGAAGAGTCTTTGACAATTTGAGGCCCACTTCCTTCCTGGGATGGTTGTGAAGGGAGAAGTATTCCCATAATTTCTAGTTTCTGGTAATTTGCTTTTCATGAATGTGTCCTGTCAGCTTTCTCAACTCATTTTGATTTTTTGCTCTTTCAGACCTGTCTAGAGAGGAAGTGGAGAGGAGGGAGGCAAAGGTGAACTGAGGAAAAGGCTAGGTACTCAATGCTGCTGCCTTAGCGGCCCTTGCAAGTAAGACCTACTTTCAGCAATCCCAGCTCTCTGAGATCACTGAAAAAACCTGGAGCAATGAGATTCACTCTTGATGGAGGAGGATCAAGCTAAGAAATATTTAGGCAGGTTACACGTATATACATTCATGAGACTTGATGGGGTCCTTTGATGAGTGCTGAGGGAGCTGGCTCATGTCCTTGTGAAGCCCCTCTCAGTTATCCTTGAAAAGTTATGGTTATAGATTGATGTTTGGTAGAAAGAAAATGTTACTCCTATCTTCAAAAGGGACAAGAAGGAGAATCTAGGGAACAACAAGTCAGTTCACCTCACCTCCATCCCTGGGGAAATGAGGGAGAAAATAACCTTGGAAAACATTTCCAGACATGTAAAGGATAAGGTGACTAGAAGTAACTGGTGTGAATTTATGAAGAACTCATATATAACCAACCTGATAACCACTTATGATGAGATACCTGGCTTGCTGGATGAGATGAGAGCTGTGAATATTTCTTACTTTGTCTTTAATAAGACATGCTGTCTGCTGTGATATCTTCACTGACAGAATGATGAAATTTGGGTGAGGTAAATGGTGAGTGTAGTCTGAAAATTAGCAGAACTGCTCAGATGAAAGAGTTGTGATCAGCATCACAAATTCCAGATGGATGCCAGTTGCTGCTGATGTACCCAGGAGCTGATACTAGCACCAGTACTGTTTAATATCTTCATTAGTGACCTGGATGCTGGGATTGAGTGCATCTTCTGCAAGCTTGTAGATGTTACAAAACTGGAAAGAGTGATTGACACTCAAAATTATTGTGGTGCCATTCAGACGGACTTCGACAGGCTGGAGAAATTAACTGACCAGAACATTATGAAGTTCAAAATAATGGAGTCCTGTGCTTGTGACTGAGCAGATGGAAGGTAGCTTGGCAGAAAAAGACCTGGAAGTCTTGTTGAACACCAACTTGCGCATGTGCCAGAAAAGTGACCTTGTGATGAGAAGACCAATAACCTCTTGGGCTGCACTAGACAGAACATCACCAGCAGGTCAATCGAGGTGATAATTTCTCTCTACTCAGGACTGGTGACACGTCTAGAGTCCAGTATTGAGCTCTCCAGTAAAAGAAAGACATGGATATACTGGAACAAGTCCAGCAAAGGGGCATGAAAATAATTAAAGGATTTTGATCATCTCTACTACGAGGAGCAGAGAGACTTGAGAGATCTTATAATTGTTATAATTATTGAAAAATATCTGATGGGATAGTGCAAAGGAGACAGAGCCAGCCTCTTCTCAGTGGTGCTCGGTGACAGGATGAGAAGCAATGGGCAAAAAATGAAACACAGGAAATTTCAGGTAAACATAGAATAATTTTCTTACTGAAAGGGTGATTGAACATGGGAACAGCTTATCCAGGTAAATAATGGAGTTTCCATCCTTGGAGATATTAAAAACCTCTCTGGAATAGCCCTGAACAGTTGATCCTGCTTTCAACAGGGTTTGGACTAAGAGATCTCTGAAAGTTCTTTCTGCTTCAGTAGACTTGTGATTCTGTAACAGAAGAGAATGGTCTTACAAAATTCGCAGTGCTCCTTCAACATAATTTCCTATATCCAACCAGTCTACTGTTTTCACTGTGACATGTGTTTTGCTTTGGTTTTTATTACTATTAATAAATTAAATTATTATCACCATTTATTGGTGATAGCAGAAGTAGGTAGGCCTGGAAGACAACTCTTGGAAAGGATTCCCCAGATATCAATGGCTACTTGTATTTGGATTGTGTTTTTAGTTTGCTTAGCATAAGTCCCGTAGTACTCCAGAACTGAGCCTCATATGTGAGCCTAGGTCCATCAGTCAATGCTGGGGTTATGATGAACCACTTCTTCAATCTTGTTCATCACTGCTTAGATGCATCTTGAAGCTGGTGCCTTCTTTGCACGGTGACAGACAAACATGATACAGGGTGAGCAAACAGCTCTGTTTGCACCCAGAACTGACTCATCATGGATCTCCTCCAGTTTCTTTTAACTATCCTGTCTGCCAGGAGAGCCGTTTCACTCATCTGCTTCAAGCAAAACAAGCTGAAGTTGTAAAACCCAATGGTTCAAGCACTGGTTTAAGCCTAATGGTTTAAATTGTTATGATTAAGGAGGATTAGAGGGGACTCAGACGACCAACTCTGCTTGCTGGTGAAGAGGGTTGGAGCCTTTGGCCTGAAGTGGTGAGAAGGAGCTAGGGAGTGGGTGAGAAACAGTGGTCTCCCAATGGAGGATATTCAGACCCTTGGGACAAATTCCTTCTATATGCATCTTTGTAATCTCTTCCATCCAAATAGATTTTAATCTCTTCTCTATGCAAGGTGCAGAAACTTACAAAGAATATTCTTCAGCAGAGCAGACGTATGGAATACGTCAGTCAAAATAATGATTGCAAAGTTAAATTTTCAGTATTTTTAAGTCCTATATCAATTTCTTCTGATCTTCTGGAGAAAGGCTTGAATGCACAAAGCTGCCTGCAGGTGCTCTAATGAATTAAAACAGGTGATTTAGGATGAAGAAAATATAAGCTGGCAAATCGCTCTTTTGTTACTTTTTTCCTAAGAACAAGCATCCGTACTGGTACCTCCTGGGCTAAATCAAGGTGCTGTGTTAACAGCTACAAAATTACTGGAACCAACTTTTGAATTAGCCTGTATGTGCCAATTTGCTGTAGCTATGCCTTTCTCCAGAGCTACTATCATAATCTCCAGAAACTCTCTTTTCATTTAACAAGACAGACTGGATCCCAGGTGCTGTGATTGGAAAGGAAAACTTCAAAAAAGAGAAACGAATGTAACCAAGGCAGATAGGAGTCTGCAGACAGACTAGGACTATAGCTCCATGATACGTGAAATGACCCATTCACCTCATTGAGATATTCATTTAGAGTGTTCCTGGGGCTGATACTAATTAACTCAGTGTTAATAATTGTGAATTTTCCTGTAAGAGAGGACAAGATAATACCAGATATCCCCATTTCAATACCAGGCACATCTTTTTTGGCCTCATGAGTCAGTAGCCTTTAGGGAGAACAATAATGTATTACCCTGCTCTATCTTGTTCAGGGCTGGAAGAGACTAAGCCCAAGAAGCCTGAGATGTGCCTTGACATTCAAGAAGAGCAGATCTATTGGTCAGAGTTGGATGTTTCATAGGATGTTATGGATGAATATAGCTGAGCCTTAAAACTCCTTCTCTCCACCTCTCCAGGAAGAACTGTCACTTTCAGATCAGCTAGTTAATAGATCAGTTTACCTATGATATCAAACAACAAAAGGGAGATTGGAGCAGCTCAAAACATGTCACGACAACATTTTTTTATCAAACAAACCATCTACTGCAATGTGTCACATTGGCGGCCCCAGCTGGAAGCCAGTGGAAGGAACTATATACAGTGTTTAAACACATCAAATACTGAAGCCTTTGAAATCCTGAGATGGTCTTGAGAAGCAACTGGCCAGCAGCTCAGACCACAGAATCACAGAATGGTTAAGGTTGGAAGGGACCACTGGAGCCCTCAGCTCAAGCATGGCCACGTAGAGCCAGTTTCCTAGGACCATGTCCAGAAGGCTTCTGAATATTTCCAAGGATGGAAATTCCACAACCTTCCTGGGCAGCCTGTGCCAGTGCTCGGTCAATCTCATAGTGAAAAAGTGTTTCCTGGTGTTCAGATACAGCCTTCCACGTTTCAGTTTGTGCCCACTTACTCTCATTCTATCACTGGACACCACTGAGAAGTGTTTGTCCTCTTTGCATCCTAACTTTGGGTATTTATATATGTTGATGAGATCTCCTCTGTGCCTACTCAGCTCTAGGCTGAACAGTCCCATCTCTCTCAGCCTTCCTTCTCAGAAGAAATGTTCCAGTTCCTTGGACATCTTTGTGAGGCCCTTTGCTGAATTCTGTCCAATGTGCTCAGTGCTGAGAGGAAGGTTCATCTCTCTTCATCTGCTAGAATTACTGTCTAACGCAGCCCAGGATACCTTTGGTAGTCTGCTGCAAGGGCACACTGCTGACTTGTAATCAATGTAGTGTCCACTAAGACCCCATGGCCTTTTCTGACAATTTTCTTTCCATCTGATTAGTCTCCAGCCTGTACTGGCACATGAGATTGCTGCCTCCCAGAGAAAGGACTTTGAACTTCTCCTTGTTGAACTTGATGAGTTTCCTGTCAGCTCATTTCTCTGGCCTATCAAGATCCCACCTAGATGACAGCACAATTCTCTGGTCTATCAGCCCCTCCTTCCAGTTTTGTGTCATCATCAAACTTGCTGAAGGTACACCCTGTCCAGTCATCTAGATCATTAATGAAGATGCTGAAGGGAACTGTACCCAGTATTGACCTCTGGGGTACACCACTAGTCACTGGCCTCCAACTAGACCTCATGTCACCAATCACCACCTTCCAGGCTGGCTTGTTCAGCTAGATTTCAATCCATCTCACTGTCTGCTCATTCAACACATACTTTATCAGCATGTCTACAAGGATCTTGTGTGAGACAGTGTCAAATGCCTTACTGAAGTCTAGGTAGACAATGTCCACTGCTCTCCCCTCACACACCAAATCAATAATTTCATCAAAGAAGTTTCTCAAGTTGTTCAATCATGCCTTCCTGTTGGTGAAGCCATGCTGACTGCTCCTGATGACTTTACTTCATGTGCTTGGAAATGGTGTCCAGAAGTAGCTACTCCATTGCCTTCCCAAAGATGGAGGTGAGACTGAGTAACTTACAGTTCCCTCAGTTCTCTTTCTTGCAGGCAAAGAGTTGCTAAGAGTTGTAGATACTCAACTTTAGCCATTTTTAGACTTATAAAAGCCTGAAATGCCAGGGGTTTCAACTGTATTCACTGAGAACAGAAATTAGACTAACCCATGTTCACCAAACCAGTCATATGGGGTGTCTCTAACATCTCGCCAGCACATCAGGGTATTAATAGGTACACACATTCAGCACCTTGCTACCTGAGGGAGCTTGCAGTCAAAAGATAAAGCATGGAGAGTGGGGTAGAGTCACAAAGCAATGAAATGGTCATGTTAGAGGGTCAGTGGAAGAGTTGCAGTGGGAACCTGGGGACAAAGCTGAAAACACTGAAAACAAAAGCTGTCTTGTCACTGAGCAAGGACTTTACCATTGTATTTTTTTTTTCCTTGTGTGGTACAAAGACACTAATGCTGAAAGACTCATCTCAAAACCTGTTTTTCATCTGTGGAAGACTGGTTCTCTAACTGTGCTTGTAATGCTGTTGGCAAGTACTGTTCTGTGCCCTGAACCTCTTCCCTAACTATCCATTCACCCAAACTAAAGAATGGGAAAGAATTTAAGAGTTACAAAGGGGATTTTAGAAAAAATTCTTACTGTGGAGATATTTGAAGGCAAGCTTCCCTGGGTTAGACCACTGTTAAAAGATTTGATGTTGGGAGATGTTCTATATTCCATGCATCGAGACCTATTCAGGGTATTCCCAGTTCTTTCATTAGCTTCAGTTTGGACAATCAGCTACCACAGCCGGGATGTCCCTGGCCATTTTTCTGATTAGCTCCTACAAGCTGAGATGGGCTGGTAACAGCATTAAGAGTGGATGGCCCAATAGATCAAAAATCGCTTGTGAACTTTTGCTTTCAAATACAAAACTGGAGGAGAAATCTTGCTCTATTAACCCTCCCCCTCCCCAAACTGAGTTATTCCCAAGTATTTCACCACTTTTTTTCACTTTTTTTGTTTCCTAGCAGAATTCTTTCTGATGGCAAATTGGTCTTTTCTGCCCTTCAGACAGAACATTTATGACAGATGCGCTTACCACATCTCCTGGAGGCCTTCTAGCTGAGATGTGCTTGTTATAAAACACTGTCACAGGATAGAAAAGATAATCTGAAAGAAAGTTTGTAATTTTGTTATACACTACTCTTCATAGGTAAGTTCTCTCCTCCACATGCTGCTTAACTTTCTTTATTAGATCAGATCACCCAGGTCTCAAGATTGGTGCTCGCTTCTGGCACCAGCCAGTCCCTTCCTTATCAGAGGGCTGTAGGAGTTTCTTCTCCCTATCCCAGGCTGGAGTGCAAAGAGGCAGTTATGCAGCTCTCAGTAGACTAGCGGATCTGTGTCTATGCCAAGCATGGTGCTGCTGACGGTGGAGAAGCAAGTGTTACTGAAATGGCAGATTAAAAGTAAGAGAAGGACTTTCTTCTCTCTCTCTCTCATGCTGTCTTGTTTTCATTTAGTTCAAACTCTGCTGTGCAGATAATCAAGAGAGGGTGTATCAGAGAGATCATCTGAACAGAGACCAATATTTGATTTGGATGATGACAGTGAAAATGCCTTACCTTGCTTTAGTGGGCAAGTGACCAACCCCTACTGCCCAACCTTCTGTGCACTAAAGGTCAGCCACAATATGCTGGTGTGCTCGAAGCTGCTGCAAAGGCCTCACCCTCACAGCTGCCTTTGAGAAGAGCTTCAGCAGGGGAGAGGATGAATATGTGCGTGTTTGCCCACAGGCAAGAGAATGAGCCTAGAAGGAGCACTCCAACAGCAAAAGAGGGAGTTTCTGTTTCTGCAAGAAAGTTCAAATTCTTCGCCAAAGCCTGTCACCACTTTCCAAAGCACTGGTCTACTCTCTCCCTCTCATGCTGGTATTTGGCTCCTGCCTTCTTTCCTCAGCTGCCAAGAAGCTCCCTCTGACTTTGGTGAAGGAGAGGAGATCCTGGCCTGGGCCTTGGCACCCTCCTGAGCTGCAAGAGAAGCTGCTCAGATTACCAGGGTGAATTGGACCTGTCACCCCTGCTACCACATGCCCTGGCACAGGGCTCCTCAGCCTCCATGGGAATATGGACACCTCCATGTGTGTTTAAATCCGTTTCATGCACTACATGCTGTTATGGTGAGGGCTGCCATCTGATCAGCTGCTCTTGGCAGTGCCTGGACGAGGGGGCAGCAGCCAAGCTTTGGAAGGCAATAGATGTGATCAGGGCAGCAAAGGCTGAAATTTCAGGAGTGTGGTGAATGGGGGACACAGTTCAAACTCTGAAAAGAGGAAGGAACTTAACCTAAGGAGTGGATGTAGATGGTTCTGAATTAGCCTGAGATCTGAGTGGAGTTCTGGGTGATTTTTTTTGTTCTACTATAAAGTAGGAGCTACCACATGACAGGGTAAGTTACAGGGTGTGTACACTCTCTATAAAGGACCATATATGGCCTGGGAGAATGAATATATTTTGTAGTAGTGAATTAGGCAGTATTCCCTTTGATGTATGTTGTCTTAACCTGCAAAACCATATCACATCAAGGCATTGAGTTTAGGACATACACATACACATACACATACACATACACATACACATACACATACACATACACATATATATATACATATACATGTATGCATAGATATGGACAAGTGCTGTCTCCTTATTTGCTTTTGTCATTTGGTGATATTATAAATAAAAATAAATAAAAATCCTTTAGGAGATGTTCCAGGAAAAATGAAGACATCTCAACCAAGCCAAAAAGAGAAAGCATATGACATTTTGAGCAGAGTTGTCCAGTAGAAACAACAATTTGCTTCCCTACATGCAGCTTGGAAAACATGATCTATGCTGTCCTCCACACAGGGATGCGATATCACTATTTTGAAGTTACATGTTGTTAGGTAGTTTGGTTTTTACTTTGTTTTACAGAGAAGACGTATTCCTCACAGAAAATTTTTAGAAGAGCAATCAATACACAGAATGAATTGTCTCCTGTTAGGTCTGAATTGCGTATCTGTAGACAGTACATTTTTGTACCCTAGGGTGCTCTAACAAGCATCATGGCTGAATCATAATACACATTTGATTCACCTATCAGAACACACACACAAACAAGCACACTTCACTCTACTTTCAATGCTTCTGACAGCATAAAATTAAATACCTGAAGCAATTTATAGTTACAGTACAAAAATCTATAGCCAGACCGCTAGAATTCAAATATATAAACCCTTAAGAAACTGAAGAGAGCCAGACAGTATAGTTACACAAATGCTCCAGTATCTTTTCTTTCCTTGCATTCAGAAAGAATTCATACCTTGACCTTCTCATTCCCTACCTCATCTGCTGTATCCTCACCTATAAGGTATACTTGCATATTGTTTTGATGTGCACATTGTTACTGTGGATTACATTTTCATATAAGCATAGCAATCTCTTCCTTCCTCCCTGTACAGCTCCCTTGGCCCTGTTTAGCTAACAGGTTGGCTCAGTTGATAGAGGACAACTTCTCTGATGCTCACTCTTGTGAGAGTGGCTATGGAAGAATTGGGACAGCACTGTCTCATTCACATCCAGTCAAGGCTGGTGAATGTTATTGCTTCCAGTAAAATGCTAGACTAGAGCTCATTTGCCTTCCCAGAGGGGAGGATGAGAGACCCTGGTGGGTTCCTGTTGCTCCCTTAACAAGAGCTTGCTACACAGTTACACTCCTATCCCCTTTCTCTATAGTGAAAATGTAGTATACTAACTAGCTAATAGTTGGTGTTGAATCCTACTGAATCATCTTCCTGAGATACAGAAGCAAAAAGACTTCTGTCATGATGAAAAGCTTAATGCTTTAAACCAGCTTCAATTAGATCAGCCTGCTGGACAGGTCTGCATTTCTTTTTGCTGCAAAACCCACTCATCTTTACAGTTCTGTTTTGACATGGGAACGTCTTCTTTTTGATCTCGTTAAGAAAGGTTTTACTTATTTCATTTTGGACGTGCCGAATGGGAAGGCCTGTGATCCATAAAGCTACAGATACTTGCTGCTCATTTCTAAATCTTACCTAGGCCTACGTTTTTTGCTTAAATCTATCTGAAATGTGACATTTCAAAGCTCAGTCTTTTGTAAACTAGAGGGAACTGAAACTGTTAGACTTCAATCTGGAAGCTGTTAGATCTACAGGGAATGTATTTCTCTCATTTGCATTCCCGGATTAACAGATAGTTCTCAAAAAGAGATCCGGATTGAACCACTGAGGATGACGGTAGCAACACCTAGAGATTCCCATGGTGAAAAGCTCTGTACAAATGCATGCTAATTGAAAGTCCATAGAGATAGAGCTTAAGCAGACAGAGGGAGGAGAAAGAAAGACATAGAGAAATGAAGTGCTTTCCTCAAGATGATACCAAACCTTGGCAGCTCTAATCCCAGGTTTGGGGGTTTCTAGTTCAGTCCTGCAATGTGTCGCATGGCCTCCCAACGTTTGTGAAACATATTTCTTTCTGTATGGCTGCATAACTGCCTCTGTCTATACACACACATCTATATATATAACATACAGACATAGTTTTACAGATAGATGGATAATTTTCTACGCATTCATTGATTTGTCATAAATACCACATTTCAAACAATGTGAATATTTTAAACACCTCATTGAAAAGGATGTTTTTCTCTTTTAGAAATATCTATAATGTTGCGTATTTTTCCTTCTTATTTTGGAAAGGAATCCTCTCTTGCCTGCAGAGAAAGAGGCAACAATATCTAAATTTCCACAAAGAGAGTTTGTCCCTTGAGTGTTCTTGTAGGCATTTGTGCTGAAGAGACATTAAGACAAGCAGCATTTTATGTGAAATATATATTCCTGTTGCTCAAGGTTCTGCTGCTTGATTCTTATGATGCTGCAGCTCCCCACATTTCCCTGCTCTCCAAGGAACCCTACAGTGGAAGTAAGGAAGCTGAGACTTAATATTTGGATGCTTTTTTTTTTCAAAGCAGAAGAAAAAACACTTCAAGGTTTTTCTTTCATACACAAAACAAGAAGGGGGAAAAATGGTAAAGATTTGCATTGGGGACACTTCAAGTTTTTTTAGCCCTGTTTGGCTAGAGAAGGCTTTGCTTGTGGCGAGGACCCAGGCAGGTGGGTACTGACTCCCACTACTGTGTTATCCTCAGCACAAACCCACTCCAACCCTCAAGGGGAGGGGGAGTGAACCATCATCCAAAAAGGGGCAAGGGGCCTTTCTCACAGTGCCCTGGCAGAGAAGAGCTCCTCTCCCTCATCAGAGGATGGAGGTATCCCTTGACCTGAGGCCGGGCTGCACTTCACTCATGCTGGCAAAGTGCTTTCAAGGTGAACCACTGGTGTTATATAAATGCCAAATTTTATTGCTGTGGGTATGGGTAGAGATTAACTACCCCAGCTGGCAGAGGAACTAAAGTGAAGCCTCTTTCCCCACGTCTGATCTCAGATCAAAAGCTTCAGCCCTGCCTGCCACATCCTGCTCCTGAAAGGAGCTGTGCCGGGAGGGCCACGATGGGGGGCACATGGATGCCATGGCCATGGCTCTCAGTGCTGGGGGAGGGCAGAGGGGAGAAGGAGGAGATCTTAGAGAGGAGGTGGGGAAGAAAAGGAAGGACAGAAATTGCCATACCAGGATGTTCTCTGCACAGATGTTAAAAACCAGGAGCATCTCTACTAATTGCAGCAAACTTGGCAGAAATGAAGCCTAATAGGCCTCCTTCATATGATTGTGTGACTAAACACCAGATGCCCTAAAGGAACAAACTGACAAGGCTGTGTAAATCTTCTATAAAGTGTCTGTGATCCTTCTGACAGAGAGTGGATGTCACAGGGCAGCCCTCAAAGCAGCCCTCCTCCTAGGGGGCACAGAAGCTGGTGGTGTAGGGGTGGAGGTATCATGGTGGCGGCATGTTAAAAAAACTCAACACCAAAATACATTTATGTGACAAACATGCTCTTAAGAGTGCATTTTCATAAAAACATAATCATTCTGAAAAAGTGGCAAAGTTCCAAATAATTTTTTTGCATTTTGCTCCCCTAGTACAGCACTTCTGTCCACTGTCATGAAGAGAATCGGACACTTTCTGGTCTTGGTGCATCGTGGGAGGAGAGGGTTACTCTGGATTTATTTAAGAGTGTTGTAAAACACATGGCTCTTCTCTCTCCAGCCTTATCTTGAAATGTCTCAAGAGACATCTTATTTTTATGACTGCTCAAGGACTGTATGCCCAAAGAGCTGCTTTAGGGAATGCATATGATCGCTGTCACATCAAATGACTGCGTTGTAATGTCAGCTCCGTTTGTGAAACACAAAGTAGCTGCTGGGTCCCAGCTCTCCATCTGCAGTTCCTAAGAATCCATGATTTTGAATCTGAAATTTCTATTTCGGTACTTTCAATAATTTGAAACTCTTTATTAAGAGGGCTAATGCATTATGTTTTACCTCCACATGTTCTGTGGTCAGGAAAACATATAGAGATTGCTCTTGAGAAATTTTTATCTCCGTTTGTGGTTAATGTGCATGATTGCCTTAGGGAACATCAGTACCGTGCCAATGATTCTTCTTGTTCCAAAGCACAGTAAAACGTTACCATTTAAAATCATTGGCACTATACCTTTTAAGGTTATGTCAGAATACCAGGTATCAGTTCCAGTAGAGTTGCAGCATTTTGTTCTGATGTTTAAATGTATTGCCAGCATGAGAACAGTAATCTGCAATGTATCTACAGGTCAAAATGAAAAAATTAACTTTGTTGAAACAAAACTTTTAGGGTTTTCTCTTTGCTTTAAAATGTCACAAAACAGAGGTTTGAGTTTTTTAAAGGCATACCTTTCTTATGAACAAATTCCATGGAAAGATATGTGAATAACATTAATGAATTAACATAAATCAGCACAAATTTGAGATGGTCAGAATAAGAAATCAAGTAAGTATGTTCAATACTTTGACATGAGTTACTGCACATGTGAGCTAAGGTTGGAGGACTTGTGGAAAGACTCTGTCTTTCGGAAGGTAAAATCAGAGGGTGATTCTCCAGACTGGTTTTATGAGGCTGAATTGGGATCCTTGACCCCCTAGGGGACCTGAATCTGATGAAGCACATCACTAAACTTTAGAGGAGGAAATAAATACTTTTAATAAAGGCATATTCCTCTTTGGTGATGATCACTGACAGGCTTCTGAATTTGTTCTGCCTCTCCTCAATAAAGAAAGAAATAGCTCACAAAAATGATGCTGCAATGTCAGAAGATAACTGACTGATTTCATCTTCCCAACTACCTCACCTATTTCTCACTGTGCGCTTGGTTACTCATCTTAGACATAACTTATTTCCGTTTCACACAAACCTATGTTATGCTGCCATATGTCACTGGCAACCTTGACGTCAGGAATGACTACTTTTATACCTGTGAGTCTAAACATTACAGGTTAATTAAATACATCTCTAATGATAGGTTTTCTCATGCTGCTATCTAGAGTTTTGGTCCCAAGCTGAAAGGGATATAATCTAGGAAAATAGAGCAGCCTGGGATGAATGACTTCACAGGAATACTTATTTTCTGGAATACAAAACCAGTTTGGTAATGTAGGAAAAGCAGTAGGCTGGATGATTGTATTTTGTGTATTAACGACAAAGTGTGTATCACACCAAAGGTCATTCATTTTATGTACTTCACAAATATGCAAGCCTAAGTCTGCCTGATGGTGACTATTGGCAACACTTCTTCTTTTGTCCCTATCATTTGGGCTTTTGATTGTGGTCGGGAGGCCTCAGTTCTATGATTTTATTACTACTGATGTAATTATTACACAGCTAATAGTCACGACTCCACAGAGGCTGAACAAATTGCAGTGGGTGGGAGAAATGGCTTCCACAACCACCAGCTCTGTAATCCATCTACTCTGCCTTTCTCACCAACAGGCAACAGAGTTTGAGTGGGCACATGTCTTTGGTGACTGAGCAGGAGGATATTTCATCTGGGTTCATGTAGAGTCTTATAAACTTCCAGTAAGACAGCAAAAGTTGAGCCCATTTACTGAAAATATAATTTCAAAACCGAATTATATAGACATTGAGGTGCCAGATCATAGCCTGGAAACTGCTTACAAACTCAACATCTGTGAGAAACCTGACTGAGGTATTTTTTTTATAAGCAGGTATAAACAAGTTAGATTTTCTTCTAACTGTCAAACCAGGAGATACCTATTGGAATCTATCTGCAGTGTAAGGAAAAATCTTAGCAGAAAAGTGATTATTTCATCTTATGACATAGTAACCTTCTGGGCAATGTTCCCCATCTACCCAGAGGTGATGTCTGAGCAGGTCATCACAACACGAGTTCACGTTGCTGTGAAGTTAACGGGTATCACATGCACACCAAATAGCAGTGCTGCTGCCTTAGAGCAGTTACACAGGTACAGTAAGGCAAGTGCCCATTCACTTCACACAAATGCAATGACATGTTGCAGATCACACTTACTGTGTCAGCAGATGCCAGGTCACGTTGAAACCCAACCTTCGAAGCCAGAACAAAACCAACCATGATTAAAGAAACCTGAATGAGTGAGTGTATTATAAAGTTATCTCTGCCAGAGTTACAAGGGAGGAAGACTTACATTACCCAAATATAAAAAGACACCCTCTCCTTCCTTCCCTGGAAGTGCCATTTCTCTGTTACTAACACTGACTCTGATAACACCAGCTAATCATGCGCTTTGTTTTCCAGTGAGGGATGACTCTCTTAACAGCATACAGATCCACTGTAGTCTCTACCCCAGAAAATTAGGTGTGCTTTTTTCCCCAAAACCATTGTCTTCTTAGACCAGTATTTCAGATGCCTTCTGACACATAAAAACCAAAATTTCTTGCAGTCGCATCTGTACTTGACTGAGTACAGCTTGAGACTAACTCTGAGCTTTGATGAGTTAAAAAAGTGATGAGTGAAAGACAACACTTTTCTCTCAGTGCCCTTCTCTGAGCAGATATTTCTGTATCTTACTGTGGAAATATCTCAGCAGAAGCTTAAAAATGCACCTTATTTCCTTAAGTCTGGGAAGAGAAGTTATCTTGGGGTTAGGCACTTCCCCTGGAATAACTGTATGGACAAATGAGATCTGAGTGAACAATCCAGGATTTAAAAATAAATAATACTCCCTACTAGAATATCCATATTGCATCAATAATTGAATAAAACCAGACTCTAATAAAAGTATAAATTCTTTTCCACCGTTGTTTGGAAAAGGTTTGCTTTCCATTTCAGTCCTATGCTGCTATGTATTTAATTTCTTTTTTTATTAAAAATGTCTTTATTGAAAGCATTTCTATAAGACTCAGGAGACTTGGCAATCAGTTTTATTGGATTGATCAGTTCCACTTGCATACAAATTGCTCTGTTTGAATTGAATGCTGCAACACATCTTTTTTATATAAACTGTTCTATCGATTCTGACATAAATAACATACAGAGTGCTTCAAATCACAGAAACATCAGTTTTGGGGATTCTTACCAGAAGCGACTATATACCAGACAGTAAGAAGCAAACAAACAAAATGCAACTGTAAGGATCCGTAAAACCTAGAAACCTAGCTTTCGAAACTTTTCTTCTTCTGGCTTTGGCAGCTGCCATTTGCCTGTCTATTGTATCCTTAATTTGCATATTTTGCACATGTTTTTGCATTCATGAAACAAGAACGGAAAAACCCAATCCTTCTAACAGATATAATGTGGCTGAGAGAAAAAGGAAGAAGAAAATGGGAAAAAAACCCACATTCAGGTATTCTGGTTTTCTTTTGAACTTTTATTCTAGAAGGGAGTTTTATTGCCTTATTGGCACGCCTATCTTTCAGCTCGAGTGGAATGATAGCTACAGGTACTGAGGAAACATCTGTTCTACCACTAACATACCTGCTACTCCTAGGGCAGGTTGGCTAAATTGCAGATTATTTGGAAATAGTGTGCCTTCTTTGTGGTGCTTGAGCTCAGCATTGCGGTTTGCTCTTCCAGTGAATGCTTCAGGAACCTACAACTCCTCAATCTCCTCTCCTGTCCATTTCTGAGACATCATCAGCAATCGATTTAAGGTTTGTCTCTATTTCTCTCTTTCCACCAAGACAAACCTTATTTATATGACAAGCTTCATATTTTCACACTAACCACTGTCTGGGATTTGGGGCTACTTTTGGTTCTCCAAGACACAGCAGTTGGGCAACACATTCTAATTTCCTTGGCTGTCTGTCAGGGCTTGCTAATAGGAACCTAGAAACAGGGTTGACCTGAGATTTGCTGAAACAAGGGTGAATTGGTACAATGGACTCCAGATTGTAATAGAAATTATAAAAACTGAGGTGTAAGGATGAAAGTGGCCTCCAACAGAACATTCATCCAGTCATTTGCGTTGGAAGAGACACAGCTGTCGTGTCTGGGATTTTTTGATCTTGTTTCGTTTTCTGACTGGAAATATCACTCCTTCTGAACTGATGAATATCTAGAAATTCAGGTCAAAAGGACATGTATTTTTCAGATCCTGTCTGGACAGTGTTCCTAGGCAGAGAAACGAGACACAGCTAGGAAATCTGAATTCTAGGCATATGTTTTGCCCAAGCATAGTGAGTCCAACACATTGAAGATGGGTGAAGGCCTCTGAACATGCAGGACTCTACATGGACACATGCATTTCTGCCTGGGACATGTCTGGCAGACTTGTGGAAGTCCCAGGAACAAAAGTCATTGTGACTGTGGACACTAAAAAAGGGAGAAATAAAGATGGAAGGGCATTCACTGTGCGACTCTTGGGCTAAATGATGTCTTTGATCATGTATTGGCGTTGATTTCCTACCTAGATTTTACATGAAAACCTGGGACACATTTATTATATGCTCTTTCCCTGCAACTGTGGTGATCTCTGGTTTGTTGTTGGTCAGCAGCAGCCATGGAGCATGGCTTTGATGTGCCTAAGACTATTACATAACTGCATTTCTCACACAAATTGGAAGAAAGCCTCATGCCACAGCATTGCATTTCACATAATGGGACACAGTAGGTTTTACTTGTTGGGTTATTTAGATTGTTGGGATATTTAAATCAATGGGGTTGCCCATATTTCCCTAGACTCAGAGGAACAGATGAATGGAAGGCATTTGTTTCTTCTCAAGGGTTGTTTCTTTTTTTTTTAATAAATAAAGAGAAGAAAAGAAGTAAAATAAAAACAAATGTTCTCACCCATCTGTCGGCAGTCCATTACCAAGCAATTCCTTGGCAGTAGGGAAAAGAAGAGTATTTACCATGCTCTAAGATGGATGACAGGGCAGAAGCAACAGTGGTTGGCTTCTGGCAGCAGCAGAATGTCATGTCGTGTCGGATCCTTTGGCAACTGCCAGTTTGATGCTTCTTTTTCCTCCCTCTCCTCTGCTGACTAAAATTTCCCTTTGCATCCAATGCAGTGTCATGGGGTGGGTGAGATTCCACATCTCCTGCCAATGCTGGGTTTATCTGGTTATCTCTCAAAGAGAAAGCAACTCTCCAAGAAAACCTCCCCACATGAGCTTGAAATTCTTTTCAGAACTTGCCTCACCAATACTTTCCCTGTCTCATCAGAAATCTGTTATTATCTGCTTGTCTCTTCATGCTTTGAGCAGACTCAGGAGAAGCCAGAAAACAGTTGGGCTGCCCTCTCCAAGCAGCTCTGGCAAGCTTGCCTCAACTTCCTCAGCTAGCACATTTTAATAACAGTTTTGATGCCTCCATCCAGGCATCCTTTGTGGAAAAGTTCTTTGAAAAAAATGGAAAAGTATGATCAGCTTACTTTATGGTCTACAGTGACAGGATGGGGAGAAGGAAGCTGCTTTTCTATTTGCATTGTGCTCTGTGGAGATGGAGAAGACTTACTAGGGCCTGCTTGAATAATGGGCCGCTGAACAGAGAATGCTGTATATCACTTTACAAACAGCTCCTCTCAGAGTTTGTATTAATTATCCCATTTCTTCTCATTAGATTCAGCTGATTTCTCACTCACTCTCACATGACTTTGAGCAAGGCTCTATGATGCCTTGTGAGAACAGCAATGACACATCCATGCCGATATAGTTATTAGAGAGCCTGAGAACTTGCTCTTCCTGGAGTGATTATTTGCTTGCAAACAGATACTGCTGTGATGCAGTGAAGGTCTTTATTAGTAGAAAAATTGCTGCAAATCTGCAGATTGTCAGAGGGGAATGGCCAGAGGGCCAAATCTGCTTTTCAAAGATGTTCATATTCTTTCAGTGTTGGGTTATTGTTTTAAAGATTTATACTCATTAAATATTTGGTAATGCAAGCATTGGCAGTTCTAACTCTCTTTATTTTTCACTCTATCTCGTACTGCACTGTCCCGTGTTGCAACTGGGCAGGTGATGGATTCCATGTGGCTGAATGGCTGTAATCCCACAGCAAGAAAGAAGGAGTGGGGAGGAAAACGCTTTCCTGGGAACTCAGAGATGATAACAAGGGAATCAGCCTGGGCTCATTCAAGTCACAGAATAGGAAAAGAGCTCAAATAAGAAGAAAACAGAATAAGAAATACTCAAGTGCAGAGTGTTGGACTGGTACCTTCTTTACCTGTTTCCCCATTAGCTTATGTTTATAATTTTTCTCCTAAGTAGTTATGAAATGGCCAAAGGGAAGAGAAGGGAAGGGAAGGATATTTGTTCCCCATATCAGAGTATGTTGTTGAGCCATGCTCCTGGGGTATGTAAAGTGCTGTTGCTGCACTGTGTTCATGAGCACACCAGAAGCACTCACTGCTTGGAGCTCCCTGCAGAGGTGCTGGCAGTCCTGCTGTCTCTGGATGGAAAACAGCATAGCTGCATCATTGCAGTCCTGACGGTGAAAAATTAATATCTTTAGTTTGTTGCCTTGCCTAAGTGGGGCTGAGCTGTTATCCCCACTGAGGAGAGTTCTGGGCTGTCTCACTGGCACCAATGCTAGCTCAGGGCCCACTGAATCAGCTGTGTTGCAAAGTAAAGACATTTCCAAGATTTTTGTTTCCCCAACAATGAAAGTTTCACTAGTTACCTCTTCTGAGGCTTTCCTGGCAGATTCCCAACTCGTTACTGTTGCAGAGGAACAGGAGAGCAGAACTTGTCTGTGAGCTCAGGGAGGACTGTACCTTGTCAGGGCTTTTCAACTCCTCTGCTCTCAGAGGGAGTGCTGGTGATTCATTACGAGATCTTCCAGGCTTGGGGATAGGCACTACACTGTCTTGTCTTTATTTCTGTTTTCAAACAGCTTAGTTTGACATAGCTGAGAAAAAAAAAGAAAGAGTAGCTTTTCACTTTGGTGGCTTTTAATAACTTCTTTTATGCTAGCAAACAAACACTGGTTTCATCCTTTGCCTGTGCATCGACATTTGTCTCTGAAACACTTTAGCTACAGCACAAGAGATAGAGTTTCTGCAATAACCAAGGCCAACAAGTGCAGTTATGAACTTCTGCATCGCAACTCTACTTAAAACACAAACATTTGTGGTCCATACTTTGCTTACAATCTCATCATTGTGTATATGGATTTTGTTGCAAACTGTGTGATATATCATTCCGTCTCTTACAGTGTAGAAGTAGTGTATAAAAATCAGATAGAGTCCTTTATTTATACTTGTCTGAACCAGATGACAGAAAACGTCTTCTGCTTGAAGAATGATTACTGCTAGTGTTTCCTGGGAACCCCTTTCATCAAACAGTAGAAATGTTTCTTGTCCTTAGTACCACATCTGCAATGTTAGAGCCAAGAAAATGTCAATAACTCTGCTATTACGAATCCCTGCTTTCAAGGATTAATAAATTCACACGTACTCACACACAGGCAAAAGCATTTGAAATTGAAATTTGGCATAAACAGTTGCAATCCAAGAGCAACGCTCACATCTGCAAAACAATCTCTGCTGCTTTGAATGTGAGAGGACACTCAAGGTGTCTGCTTCTTCTTTTTTTTTTTTTTTTTAACTGAGTCATTTGTTTGGAAATGATACAATCTCACTTGCCACCTGGCAAGAACCCATTTGTATGTCTGAAGCCCTCAGTAAGGAAAAAATTGTGGTTTACTTTGTCATGGTCTCTTGCTTTCTAATGGAGTTTTCTCTAAGATGTCAGGGAAAGGGAGATGGTGAAATCGAATTGGTATAGGAGAATCCCTCCCACACTTCTAAATTTATCCATTAAATATTCCAACCTCCCATTGTTTAAAGTTCCTTATATGTAGCTGAGTAGTATGTGTAGGGAACACTACACATGAAAATGTCATTGCATAATGAATCCAAAACCCAAAGTAACTCCCAAAGCACTGGAATAAGGGAAGCCTGGTTTACTGTGGTTTTTGGTTTGAGTTTGATCAACTTCAGTTTTACAAAGATATGAACGGTAACTAAAGTTTCCCCCATGGCTAAACTTCCATGGTCTCGCTTTCACTCTTCTTCTTGACCTTTCTTTTCTCTCATGCTGATTTTAATTAGCTCTTTCTCTGCCTGTTGTAATAAATTTGACTGAAATTTGTATCTTTGACATCTCTTCTCCTCTTCCTGTTTGTTAGATTTTTTTTCCTTCAAATTGGTGGATTGTTTTGAAAAGTGTTGCCAGGTACTCCTCTTTGCACATAATTAAAAATACACATACAGTAGGAACACAAGAACCTCATTAGCCTAGGAAAGCAGGTTTTAAAAAGCCCTCTGGCTCTCTCAGCTTCCATGTGACATCTCAGTTGTCCAAGAACACCTAATAATCTAGGAACCTGCAATAATGGTGTGAATTTCTCATCAGTCATTGCCCAGTGATCCCTCAGCACCCATACAAAGTGTAAATAAACAAAAGTGCCCAGCCTAAGGCAACATGCCCAGTTTCATTTTATTATGCAACCGGTAAGTTGCTAAATTATAGAAGTGCTTGTGAAGATGAATTTGAACAGATTTTTTTTTTTTTGTGGAGGTCTAAAATTTCATATAAAAATCCAGGACTTGGTAGCATTCAGAAAACTCTGGCTGCTGTTGATGATGGAGTATAGTCCAGTTCAGCTTATTCCAGACCTGATATCCGTCTTTTTCATTTCTGGACTGTTGACTTCAGTAGTTCACTTGTTCCTTACCCAGGCACTTTCTTCCTCCCTCATTCACTTATCCAAAGTATGAACATACTTTCTGAAGTTATCATTTTGTATTTTAGCTTGTAAAACATGACATTTCAGGACTTTTGCAACAGCTACCTTGCTCACTGCACCCACTGTTAAGCTGTGGCATGATGGGTACGCAGAATTTGAAAGGCAAGTGAAGGAAGTGGCAGGCATATGATATAACCGTCCATCCATGTAGTGCTGCAATAATCATCCATCAAGTTGAATATTAAACATTACAGACTAGACAGTTTGAGTGGGAAGTGTACACTTTCATGAGAAGTACTCTTTATTCTCCCATTAAATTGATACAACTGGGTCAGAAGCAACCAAAGTAAGCTCATGATTAACGTAGGGGCAACCTACTCTAACTCTAACATAACTGTCACCTTTTTCCAGTTGAGGGAAGGGGTTTTGAGCAATAAAACATATATCTTCCTTGAGCTGAAATGACGCTGGGTTGGAATTACAAATATTTCTAAGATCATCATTTGTCTTGGATTGACCTTTGGACTTCACAATGTGCTGTAAGAGCATCTGCAATAAGAAATGTGGGCCAGTCAAGCCCAAAGGTTCCCCTTTCCCTGAGGACTGGCCACACCAAACAACAAATCCACAAACTTGCAATGAGAAGCTGAATGCTGGAGAGGAATGTCAACCTAGATAACACTTGCCTGGCATAGACCTGCATGACATGCCAGGTCGGTTCTTTAATAATATGGAAAAACCAGAAAACCATATCACGGTGATCTTCAGATAACCTCAGTGGGAAGAGTCTGAAACAAAAAAAATACAACTGAACAAAGTTCCTGAGTACTTTGGCTTCAGTTAGAGAACTCACATACTTGAACAAGCTGGAGTTTTCTGCTAAGTGATGACCTCAAAAGGGAAAGAGGCTGTATGATATTCAAGTGCAGAGCAGGATTCAAAACATACACTAGGTGTCCTATATGGCCTTCTACCTTCCCAGAGAGAGCTTTAGGAACTAATCTGATGTTAGCTGAAACTCTTCAGAGGATTTATACTTTTGGTAACAAAGATCATCTATTACTATCAGGTAGGGGCAATTTGCCCTCTGAAAATAGTTTCTACTGCAAGACTGACAAGACACTCTAGGTAAAACCGAGACATGGTGAACTGGGAGAAAGTGGAAAAGTCAAGGCAGTTGTTTAATGGCTGGTAAGTAAATTGTGTGTATATCAATGGCAGCTAACTGCTCATCTTCTCCAGGAGTTTTGTAGCACAATGTGTCATCTGTTCTTGTCCGTATTTTTTTTTTTTACCTGAATTATGCTGGTATAAAACTGGTGGAATAGAGAGAAGCATCAGGGTGTCTGTCATCAATGTCCATACCAGTATGACAAGCATTTAAAAGCACCAGTTCCTCAGTAGTGTAGAGAACAAGCACTGCAGTGGATTGTATTTCTGGTACTATTATTACAGACAGAGTTGTAAGAAGCATACATGCTGTGGATGAAATGGATATGGAATCACAGAGGCTAATGATAGAAAAAGGCCACTTATGTCAACTGCCACATTTCCTGCTGGTATAGGATTGTTCCCAATGATATACAGTGTATTTTTAGTGCTTTGTCCAGTCTAGTTTTATATGTAAATAATAAAGATTGTCAATCATAAAGGAGCCTGAAATAGTTTTGTTCTACTTCTGTCTTCCTCTTTCCTCCCTCCTCCCCTCTGTAATTTCTTATTCAGGCTAAATGAGAACAGGAAAGACATCCAGGCTTTCCTTTTTTTTCCCTTCTGTTCTCTACTCTCCTTTCTACTGCTTGACCCTTTTCATAGACAGGATTTCTCTGACCTGATTTTTAAAAAGTGTATTTGGATGGTTCAATTTTATATGCTACTCCATCACAGGTCTGATTTCGGAAGCTCTTCGAAATGTGCAGGCTCAGATTGACAGGAAGCAACCTACTTTTAAGTCAGCCTGGAAAATAAGTAATAAAACAGTGATTTCTGCTTAGATAAGAACTGAATTGAAGCTTTTGCTTATATGTGTACTGTTTCTCCCATTATCTTATGAGTTGCTTAGGGTCTAAGCATTGTCTGCCAGTATATTAATCACAGCCTTCCAGAACAGTGAGCTAGGATGTGGTTCAGCTTGAAATCAAGTATAAGCCACATCATAGAAGGACAAGGAATTAAATGATAAAAGAAAGGAGGATTTTTGGCATGGAGAAAGAACTGCATTAAGTACATCAGCATTTTCATATAAATGTCCATTTATGTTTGGGAGAGCTATTTCTCGTTTTAAACTTTGCGCCCTTAGAGTTGCATCTCAAGTAAATATAAAGTGGTACGAGAGAGCTTTAAGTTTTATGCTTGGAACTCATTAGGAAACAAAATTGTCCTTAGTGGTTTGTCATTGCACGGTCCAGTAAATCAAGTGGAGAGGTTAAGGAAGTTACAGCTGAGGTGTTTTTATCTTGGTTAATGTCCCTCAGCATATCTTGTCTTTAATCCACAAGCAGTCACATCTTTACTTTGAATCTGGTGAGCATAATACTTTCTAGTCAGTGAAACAGTGAACAAATTAATGCTCTCTTTGTTCCTGATGGGAGAAACCCATCTAAATGGTAGCCTGAACGAGAATACAAAGAACAAAAAGTCACAGGGACTGAATTAATACCAGCTGAGTGTGCGTGTCCTCTCTGCAGCAGAAGAAATAGAGAGATGGAAAACGAGGACACACCAAAAAATTACTTGTCATCTGCTGTTAAAATTAAGCTGTGGAGAGAGAAAGAGAAGCCAAGGGAAAAAAAGAACTTGTGTTATAGACTGCGTTGGCTGAAAAGAGTATTGAAATAGAAACTGCGTCCTATTGTCCATTCATGCTGAGTTCAGGGAAATAGGGCTCCTGACATTCTCTTTATTCAATAATCAGCCTTTCATAAAGCACCCAGGTCCAGCACCAGATGCTTTTCCCAACAGAAACAATCCCCAAGGTACCCAGCATTGGCTAACTGCTGTAGTTACTTTGGGACAAAAAACCTCCAAAAACCAAAAAAAACCCTGCTTTTCTTCAGAGGAAACAAAAAGGTGAAGCAGAAGGTATTTTCCTAACTCCCATTACCCATTATCCCTCCGTAACAGGCTTCAGTGCCTTGTGACTCTGGGAACACCTCCCAGGAGCTGCTGTGAGTGAAAGGGGCCTTGTCCCTTACATACTCCAACTTATTCCTCATTTACTCCAGGGAGAGAAGAAACAGTATCCAAGAAGATGAGGATAATCTGTGCAAAGAGGAAAAGTATTCAACAAGGGAGAGCAAAAATCTCCTGGGAACTGAGTACTATTGGAGACAAGCTCCTGTCAGCTTCCTTTGGAGGTCTGGAGTTAGAGAGAAATGAGACTGTACAACTTCACAATTTATAGGCTAAAATACTCCAGGCATCCAAAGTAATGAATGGTTAGTGATCTATCTCTTTCTGAGAACTACTAGGTCTAGAGTCCTTCCTCTCATGGTGTCAGCAGCACTCTGCTTCACCAGGTCACAGGTCAGTAACACTCTCACTGTTTTTAGTTTTTACCCTAATGATATTTTGGTGAGATATAGAAAAACTGATATCTGTCCAAGGAACTGAAGAACAGAGGATAAATGCAGGAATCATCCTGCATGACTTTATATGTCTTTATATAGACCCTAGAGCTAGTAGAACCACAGAGACTCTTCTTCGACACAACTTGTCTGACCTTTTTCAGACATGTAAATAAACTGAGATATGCCACAGTGCACGTCTCCCCTTCAGTAGTAATGGAACCTAAAAATTTTTCTCATATGTAGATGTTTGCACTGTATGACACAGGCCTTTCTCAGTCAAAACATCTGGTTAATGGCTCTTGGAGGTTGGAGCAGGAGGTGGGACCCTGGTCTCAAAGAAACTTAACAGTAGCTCTGGATTTATATCTGTCCTCCTCTGTATGTAGTTGTTCAGGTTTGTGACATTGATTTCTGTATCCACAGTGAAACAGTCAGTTTATGCATTTATTTCTAATAGAATATTCACTGATAACCAGGTTGAGTGAATCAGGAAGATTACATCTATCTTAGCAACAGAAGACATTGCAGAATTGAAAATTGGTCACCAACAACCTCCCATTGTTGGCTTCCCACTGTCACAGGAGAAGTGAATGTTTTCAAAAGCAGTTCAAATTTGTGAAATGGTATACTATTTTAATCTAATATCTACTAACCCAACTGTTTCGATAGCTTGATTTTAATTTTTCATCATCTTCCATCTTGCCATGCTACCTTACAACCTTCCTCTTCAACTTGCTGTTGAGTTCCTAGCTTTCTGAGGGTGGTTTTGGGAATTTCTGTCCCAGGAAATGTGTCTTTTGCTGCCCTCCTCCCATTGCAATCACATGACGCATTTGACAAACTAAGGTCTTGGATCTTTATACATTCTGTCTATAACAAAGTCACCCAGATTTCCCCGACTCTTTCTTTCTCCTTTTCTTTTTTTCCCCCCCTTTTTTAACAACTCATTTCACAGCCCTCATGTTCCATTTTGTCTCCTATCATACAACAACCAACATTTTGATTTCTTCAGTGTACTTGTGTTTCCATGGTGAAGAGAATATTATAATCTTTTCTTGTGGCTTACCAGCTTTGAATGGTATAAACTATAGAATAACTTTTTTAGTCTATTTTTCTGCTTTGAATCCTTTGTATTCAAGTTAAACACATTTCAAAATCAAGTGATTAGTAGATATCTATACTTCAAGGCCAAATAAACTAGCAGTCTGACTTCCAGAAAATTTCACCCAGCTAC
The DNA here is from genome assembly GCF_028858725.1 of Colius striatus. Lineage (NCBI taxonomy): Eukaryota > Metazoa > Chordata > Aves > Coliiformes > Coliidae > Colius > Colius striatus. Next base: position 89,582,697 of record NC_084759.1, read on the forward strand.
CCTTAACCTGAGTTGAACATCTTGTATTTGCCTGAAGTATGTCTTCCAGAAACGCATCTGGGACAGAGATAAAAGATTTACCTCTTCATATGGGAATTTGTGTAAATAAGTAATAATTACCTTAAAACATTGTGCCTTATTTCTTTTTTCTAGATTTAACTTCCAGATATTGATTCATGTTTGGCTTCTGCTCGATTAAAGTACATAAAGTACTTACAATAAAACAGTATTCGATCTTCCCATTGATAGGCTAAACATATGGAGCTCTTCAAGTCTCTCACTTGATGCTCTTCCCAAACCAAATCAGGGAAATGAATTCTGTTGCACCCAGTGTGCTAGAGGGGAAACAATGGGAACGCGTTTTGCACAAAAGCATTGTGCTTCATCAGGGCTCGGGAGAAAAGGAAAAAGAGGAGGGGAGAAGACACTAGGCAGGGCAGGAGAGAGACAGCTCCTTAGGGAAGCTGCAAAGAAAATCCTCTGGGGATGAAGTCAGGACTGTATGTTTGCTACAGCTCTGTAGCTACTTATCTAGTGTTATGGAAAAGTGGCATAGGACAGCAACGGCCTACAACATAACTGGTCTCTAGCTTTCTGCATCTGCTAGGGGTTTGACCCTAGCAGATCCAGAAACTTACTTGGCAGGGACAGGGATCCAGATTTTCCTACAAACTTCAACTTTACTTTTCATCATAATGTACTTTAGATAGAATAAAAAGATTGTGCGATGCATAAAATGAAATCGTTTTTATTTCATTCTCTCAAATGGCATGTTCATTCATGTATCAAAAATATTAAACCCCTACCTGTACTCTCATAGCAAAACAGTTTCATTTTAAAAAATGGTAAGCTCAAAACATCATCCTACTTTTATATATATGTTGGCATGTTTCCTCTGTTTGGATATTTTGCTGCAGGTTTTTCTATATATATATTTGAGTTTTGAGAGCTGGTTGATCTGATCTAGGTGGATCTGCTTTTGCAGCGGGGTGGACTGGATGATCTCTAAAGGTCTCTTCCAACCCCACCATTCTATGATTCTATGATTCAAGTGCCACTTCCACTAAGCCCAGGATCAGTGTTTCCCCGCATGTAGAAAAGCAGGAAAAGGAGGCAAGAGGCCTCCGTGGATGAGCAAAGATCAGCTGGGAAAACTCAGGGAGAAAGTAGTCATCTATGAGAGGTGGAAACAGGGCCTGATTTCTTGGGAAGAGTACAGGAACATTGCCAGAGCATGTAGAGGTGCAACCATTATGGATAAAGCCCTTTAAGAATTAAATCTGGCCAGAAAAGTAAAGGAAAACAATAAGGTATTTTTGGGTACATCAGTAGCAAAAGGAAGATTGAGGGGAATGTGGGCCTGCTGATGAACACAGAGGGTTTCCTGGTGACAGAGGATGCAGACAAGTCTGACCTACTGAATGCCTTCTTTGTTTCAGTCTTTATGGCCAAGGCTGGGGCTCAGGAAGCCCAGTTCAGCAAGGATAATAGGATGGCCTGGACAGTAGAGGAGCTGCCCTCTGTGGAAGAGGTTAAAGACTTGTTGGGCAAGCTTAACACTCATAAGACAATGGGATCTGATGGGATGCATCCTAGAGTGCTGAGGGAACCAAGACACTCTCCATCATTTTTGAACAATCATGGAGGACAGGTGACGTGCCTGAGGACTGGAGAAAGGCCAATGTCACTCCAGTCTTCAAAAAGGGCAGGAAGGATGACCCAGGAAACTACAGGCCAGTCAGCCTCACCCCCATCCCTGGAAAAATTATGGAACAACTCATCCTGAATGTCATCACTAAACATATGAAGGAAAAGGTGGTTATCAGGGGGAGTCAACATGGCTTCACCAAGGGGAAATAATGTTTGACCAACCTGAGAGCTTTCTATGAGTGCATAACCAGCTGGCTAGATGAGGGGAGAGCAGCAGATGTCATCTATCTTGACTTCAGCAAGGCTTTTGACGCTGTCTCCCATAACATCCTCATCAGAAAGCTCAGGCAGTGTGGCTTGGATGAGTGGACAGTGAGGTGGATCAAGAGCTGGCTGAATGACAAATCCCAGAGGGTGGTGATCAATGGCACAGAGTCGAGTTGGAGGCCTGTGGCCAGTGGAGTTCAACAGGGATTGGTTCTGGGGCCAGTCTTGTTCAACATCTTCATCAACGCCCTGGATGAGGGGACAGAGTGTACCCTCAGCAAGTTGGCTGATGACACCAAACTGGGAGGACTGTCTGATTCCCCAGAGGGCTGTGCTGCCATTCAGCAGGATCTCGACTGGCTTGAGAGTTGGGCAGAGAGGAACCTCATGAGGTTCAACAAGGACAAGTGCAGAGTCCTTGTCTGGGGAGGAACAACCCCATGCACCAGTACAGGCTGGGGATTGACCTACTGGGGAGCAGTTCTGCAGAGAGACACCTGGGAGAACTGATTGATAATAAACTAAATATGAGCCAGCAATGTGCCCTCGTGGCCAAGAAGGCCAATGGCATCCTGGGATGGAGCAAGAAGAGTGTGGCCAGTAGATCAAGGGACATTCTTCTCCCCTTCTGCCCTGGTGAGGCCTCATTTGGAGTCCTGTGTCCAGTTCTGGTCTCCCCAGCTCAAGAGGGACAGAGAACTTCTGGAGAGAGTCCAGCACAGGGCCATTAAGATGACTGGGGGACTGGAACATCTTTCATATGAGGAAAGGCTGCAAGTACTGGGGCTGTTTAGTTTAGAGGAGATTGAGGGGGGATCTCATTAATATTTACAAATATCTAAATGGTGAGTGTCAGGAGGTTGGGACATCCCTTTTTTCTATTGTATCTAGCAACAGGACAAGGGGTAATGGGATGAAGCTGAAACACAAAAAGTTCCACTTAAATATAAGAAAAAACCATTTCACTCTTCAGGTGAGGGAGCCCTGGCACAGGCTGCCCAGGGAGGATGTGGAGTCTCCTTCCCTGGAGGTCTTCAAGACACACCAGAACATGTTCCTATTCGACCTGACCTAGTTCTGCAGGGAGGTTGGACTAGATGATCTCTAAAGGTCCCTTCCAACCCTTAACATTCTATGATTCTATGAATTCCAAGACTCATGCACAACTTATATGCAGTTCCCATAGATAATTATAAAACATCCTTCCAAGGAAAGTATATTAGAGTAACCAGCCCAAGTTACAGGTTTAAGATTATAATATTAAACTTTTTTTCTTGACTGTTGTGAACATTTCCTCTGTCTTGCATTTTCTTAAAGTGGAGTTCAATACATCTATTGTAAGCCCAATGATTCAGAGCTTGAGAGGTAAAGAGCTCTTTACTCCCATCTGTAGGTAAAAGGGAAAGAACAAGCATAAGACTGCTTTTTTATCTAACTGTAAGTATGAAGATGCTACAGAGAGGAGAGAGCTCTTGATATTATGCAGTGTCAAAAAGTGGAGGACGTGCAGGTCCTATTTCCACAGAGTTGTCAGCCAGGGTTTCTCCTGCTGCATAGCACAGTGTGTACTCAATGTATACTCACCTACAGCAGGTGAACTAATATTATGGTTTGCCAGCTCCAAGAGCACCATCTTGCATCCTTCTCCCTCCTCCTCTACTCATGCTGCCTCCCATACCCACTCCTCACTGCATGGTCCTTTCCTTCGTGTTCTTCAGCTGCTGCCATGAATTAACTTGGTTCTTTTGGTCAGGAAACAACTATACTTTTTTTTTCTTGTTGATAGGTCACTTTTCTGCAGGCCCGGGGAACTGTATAGTGAGTCCAATGAGCCCTAGAGTTGCTGAATGCTTTGTTTTGAGGCTGGACCACTAGCCCCCCTTCCCTAGGGAGCAGGTGTTCCTCATTGCCACCTAACACAGCAGCTCAAAAACACACAGAGTAATAAGGCAATGCTTGCTGGTCCTGTGGTCTGACACGGGATGTAGCAATAATTGCTTGAGGATTTTACAAAAGCACTGGCACTTTCTCTTGAGGAAACTGCTCCACCAAAAGCTCTCAATGCTGGGTGCCAAGTAAAGTGTATTGCAGTAGGCTTGGCCTTGGGGACACAGATAAAAACATAGTACCTAGGGTGTCAAAGGACCTAGCCACCAAGTGAGGAAAAAACCCCAGACATATCCCAGACTGTAAGTCTTGCAGCCAGGAGCTCCAAAGAGAAAAGTGTCCTTTGCTCCCCTTGATGGTGAACAAACGCAAAGACTGAATGTGGAGACTTCACACAGGCAAACTGCAGGCCAGTTGAGAAATCATCACAGCTAGAAATTAGATCCCAATGGACTACGGTAGAGTCCAAAAACCTTCTGGGATGGAAAAGTTTCTTTATAAACAATAGGGAGTCCATATAAGCTTCCTATATGTTCTGAGTACCAGGAGAACAGACCACTGGGAAAGTGGACATGAATGGCAAAGGGCCTGCTGGCCACTGATGTGTGAGATGGGAAGATGCACATGGTTGATGTGTAGAAGTTGCATTCACCTGTTGGGCACCCACACATGGCAAGTGTGAAAATGAGTTAACAGAGTGCTGCTAAAAGTGGCACAGGGAAGACTGTTACTTATTGATAGAGAGAATGGCTGTGCTTTCCTAAACTGACGCTGTGTTCCTTTTTAGTGCCCTGTTAAAAGCTTTCTTCCTTGCTTCATGCTCAGGCCTGTGAGAGGGGAAGAGCTGCCTGTTCAGGACACAGTCGAAGGGGTATCTTCTGCCCTCAAGACTCAGCTACAAGTATGAATTGTTTTTAGGAAGGATCCTCATACCTTACATGGTTAGATGCTGCCTCCCACAATTTGCTGCACAGTTGTGGGTTCCTAGATATGTGGCACCTCACAGATACTCTTCACATTTAAGAACTTAATTTGCATTACCGTGTGCTGAGTTCGACAAAAGATTACTAGATTCTTTATTACTGGGGCTTTTTGATATGGATCAGACAGATGTTTATTGGGTGTAGACAGTCATACCCTCAGGAAAGTAACAGACCAATGATTCCACTTTTCATTGCTGCTTTTCTTTGTTACTTCTTAAGAGAGTAAAATCTGGAGGAAAGTGATGGTAATATTAAATTGTTTTGTCCAGAACTGTAATTGGCAGTGAGCCCTCCCTGCCCTTGTCTCAACCTACAATAACCTTGGTTATCTTTTTTCCTCCCATTTCGCTGGGACCTCCGCTGTCCTAAGGAGGGTGGGGGTGAATGGAGGGCACCAAGTAAGACACTGTTGTGGTGCTTCATTGCAGGTTAGGCAAAACCATGACACTGTTATTGGAACTAAACAGAACATCTTGAGTCCCTTATATCTCTTACTGTTGATGACACATGGGCTTTGTTTTCCTTTGCAAGCTGGATGACAGTTATCTTCCACATAAGGCAATTAAAGAAGTCCTTCTCAAAATACCCATTATCAGTTATCAAAAGACCAGGTGATAAAATCATACTCACCAACATGACTATCAAAGTTAAATGTGTAATGCTTCTTTGGATATGACATATGCATAGACACTAAATTCAACAGCTCAAACACCTTCTCCCAGTGCTAGCTCTGCTCTGTTCCAGTTGGCTCTTTCAGTATAATTTTGCAATATGCCAGAGGCTCCTTCAGTATGGTTTTGCAATACGCCAGATATTTCATTTACAGCACAGAGGTGTATGCCTGAACATATTTGCAGGCCAGGAGGAGATCTTGGCTGGAGAGAGTTTTTTTGGAGCAGGGAGTTAGAAAAATCCTGTGTGGAGTTGGCAGTAGTGGCTTGGTATGGGTTAAGGTGCCAATTCAGCTGTGCTCAGCCTCTGATCAGTGGCAGGCAAGCGTTTTGCTGAGCAGATTCCCAGGTCATCTCTGAAGTTAGCCCTGGTTGTAAAGAGACTGTGCAGATTTGGTGTACACATGCAGGTTGGTAAATGTACAAAACAAAGCTTCTGATCAAAGCTGAAGCACCACCATGAGAAAGAACTGTGCTTTTCAGATACAATTTTGCTAGTTGTCCTGGATATTCCTGTTTTGGTTTTGGTTTTGATTTTTTTCTTTAAAGAGTATAGGAAGTGAGAGAAGAGAACGATGTCTTTTTTACCGATGTTAAGTTCAGCTTGTGGATGAAAAGCTGGCCCTGATTTCAGCTTTCACAGCAGGTTTGAGAAGTCTGTATCCAATGCTATTAAAAGTGACTGAATCTTGGAAGTTTATCTCGATTTCACATGAATTTGAATAACCCAGAAATTTAACTCAAGTTACAACAAAAATTTAAAGAGATTTTGGATTCATGAGTAGTTCTGTTTATAGCATCTCTTCCAAGCATATTCCACATGCATTCAGGAAACTTTAATTTGCTCAACTGTTATTTTGTAAGTATTTTTAAAGAGATTGTCTTCCTCTTGTTCCCTAGATAATAATTGCATTTCCAGTTGAGGATATGTGGACCCACAAGTAGCGCAGTATTATTTGAGGGCATATTGTCCTGGCTTACTCACAGAAGAGAGATTTGGATTCAGATCTCAAGAAATCCAGAATTCCTGAGGTGCCCATATTTATGGTTTGGATTTGGGCTGAAGTTCCATTTTACAGGAGCAATAAGTGAACTAAAGCATGGAAGTGAATCACTACCAAAATTAACTTACAGTAAGCCATTATTAACTTCTCCAGTGAACGGAGCCAAAAAAAGATATATCATTTCCAGCACTACTACTTTCCCCCTTCTTTTCTCCATCATATTCCAATATTTTCTCTTATAATCTCTCTAAACTTACAGTTGATTAAAAAAATAACGTTTGGTAAGCACAGTCATATGCTTTTCATCAATATTTTATTTTGAAACATGGTGAGGAGTTGTGTTGCATGATGAAAAATGTCTCTCCTTAAACATCATTTTCTAATGGACTTTTTTATGTCCCATAAAATGCACTAATTTTTACTTGTCCTCTGCTGTCAATGAAACAAACTATTATTTCTTTCCACAGAACCAAACTCCAAACAAGAATGTCTGGAATATCAAGAGTAATGACGTACAAAGTCCCTTCTGGCCCAAGCTTCTATTGAAAAATAATTGGATGAATTGGCGATGCTTACACTTCATCTAGCCTGCCTCTGTGAGTAATTCCATGGTGCCTTCTTGGCTAAAACTCAAGCCATTTAAGCACTTGGTGAAAATCTATTTGGATGGGCTTGGTGTAGGAATATGTTAGAGAGCAGCAGAGTAAGAATGAAAGCTCTTTGGAATAGCCTTGCATATGTTGTCACAGCATCTAACGCTGTGCAAATGGCATCCTGATTGTGACTTCAAGTTTCTGTCACAGTGTAAATAACAAACGAGGATGCTAACCACAAAAGCAGAGCTGGTCTCACTATGAACTGTAATGTGATGGGCAAAGGAATTCAAGGGGTGGAATAAGCCTTTGTGTGGTATAAATTCTCACAGTACCATGCGATGTCAATGGAGCTACAATTTACCCCAAGAACTGCCTCATTACTTTGCCAAGAAATCATGATATGGACTGTCACCTCTCAGAATCGATTAATGAACTGGAACAAAACAGATGCCAGCTTGCCAATGTTCTTATTGGGATCACAAATTGCTACAGATTTTTAATAGGAAACAATTAATAGAAAAATTATATTTTTTTCCTCCTCCCAAATCTCTCAAATTCTAAAACAAGTACGAGCTTTTTGGGGTCTTTTGGTTCATTTGTTTTCCAACGATTTTTCCTTCTGTTCCTTTTTCCTGCCTTATTGTTGATGGGTTTTGAGAAGGTTTTTCAGATGTTTGCAGACTTTTAGATTATCAAAGGAGAAAGAGATTTGGGAGAGGACAGTGAGATAAATACACCATAGAGGGAGCCAGAATGAGACCAAGGAGTGGGGCTGGCTAGTGCTGGGAGATGGGGACTTCTGGTGGAGTCTGTGGTAGGGTTGCTGCCCCAAGCCATGTTACTCAGCCAATTCTTAGGATGATTCCTCCTGAGTGTTGAGAGCGCAGACTGCAATCTAGGAGGGAGAGAATCACAAACAAGGATAGAGAAAATATGGAGATTTTACCAAAGCCAGTGCTCATGCAGCAGTTCCCCAGGCCTCTCCACTGCATGATGAAGTGACAATGTGAACTTCAGAAGGAGGAGCTGGCCTCTTTTTCCTGCTTTTTGGGAGCTGGAAGTGAAGAACAATGTGTTGAGTGAAACCAGCTCATTGCTCGCTCTTCTCTTCTTGAGCAGGCAGTTATTTCTGTGAGATTGAGGGGAGATCTTATTAACATTTATATATATCTAAAGAGTGAGTGTCAGGAGGTTGGGAGATCTCTTTTCTGTAGTAGATAGTAAGAGGACAAGGGGTAATGGGATGAAGCTGGAACACAAAAAGTTCCACTTAAACATAAGAAGAAACTATTTCACCATGAGAGTGACAGAGCAGTGGCACAGGCTGCCCAGAGGAGTTGTGGAGTCTCCTTCCTTGGAGGACTTCAAGACCCACCTGGACACGTTCCTATGCGACCTGATCTAGATGAACTTGGTTCTGCAGGGGGGTCAGACTAGATGATCTCTAAAGGTCCCTTCCAACCCCTACCATTCTATGATTCTATGAACAGTTGCAACAAATAGTTTGAACAAATCTCTTTTTTTTAGTAGCTCATAGTTTGTTTCTTTTTTAACAAACCCTCCTATAATGAAGTATCACATGGCTGCACATACATCTGTCAGCCAGCAAACTCGTCTGTTAAGAGCTGAGAGGCATGAAGCTTTGCCTGTTTATGCCCAAGGTGTGCAAGCAGAGGATGATAGACACAGACTGTGGTATGTGCTATTGCTTATCCAGAGCAGAATGAAAAGGACTTCATCCTGGCAGCAGGGTAACTGCTGAGAGGGAAGCAGGAGGATCGGAAAGGATAAGTGTTGTCTAGAGTGAAGCATTTTCAGACAGCCCCATGACATCATATAAACTTGTCACACTTCAAGTCATTATTTCAAGGCAAAGTTGTGGTCTAAGCTTTAGACACTACACCAGCACACACAAATACATACAGGAACTTATCTCTCTACCCAAATAAATGAATACACAAAACCAAACAACACATACAAAAATCGTGAACCCCAGTGATTCAGACTGGTTAATGCAGGAGCTGGAAGGATCTGAGGCCAGTCTATGCTTCTCCTCGTCGTGCACATGAATTAAAACGATTTTCCTGTTCAGATAATAAGGAACTTCTAACATAGAGGCATCCTACATTCCATGTGACTTCAAGTGCAACTGCAGTGCTTTATGAATGCTAATATATGGGATGCTGACTGTCTGAGGCTCTGCCTTCTCTTCATTAAGTGTCTCTTACTTCCTCTACTTAGTTGTAAAAATACTTCCTGCAAAAGGCTCTTTCCCTGCAGGTGGTTTAAGGACACCTTCCAGATACTAACCTGGGATCTTCCTAAGATCTCCTGAGTAGATGGGTTTGATGGATCTGCAAGGGTTTGAGGGACTGGGGATACTCTTTTTATCAACAGAGGACACGATCTTTATCAAAACAGAGTAGCTGCTATGGACTGACCTACTTGGTGCCGAGGAGGTGTCCTTACAGAGGAGGAGACTGTCCCACTATTAGAAGACAGGGTGTAGAAGGATGTGTAAAGGTAGTAGACAGGTGACTGAAGTTGCTGTTTACTCTTCATGAGAGCTGTAAAGAAATAGGGTGGAGTCTCTTGGCATGGACTGAATAAGGAAGCTGAAAATGTGATTTTGGGATTGGGAAAGAGCTCACAACAATGATGCTGTAAAAACAACTCCCCTAAAATGTATCTTGGTGAAGTTCAGTTCTGCTTTTTGTGAAAGTAGAGAGAGCTGATCTTACAAAAACAAGTTCTTGTTGAGGTTGCTGTTGTATGGAATTGGCGTATGATGTTTTTCTAGCAGACTCTCTTCACTGTCATCAGAGTGCAATTTCTCTAGAGTCGCTGTGGGATGCAACAGATTTCTTGGAAAAGAAGGCTGTGTTGACACCCACAGGCTAGTAATGTTTTCACAAGAAGGAACATGACTTTACATTTGACTCTCTTGAAAAGAGATTAGCAACACTGTGATTTATGAGAATTGCCAGGGTTTGGGGTTGTTTCCCTCCACCCCCCCCCCCCCGAATCTAAGCTCCAGCAGGTAGGTGTTAAGTGAGTGAAGCATTTCTGGCAAGATTTATGTGCCCATACAATAGAATGGGAGTGAAATCTGACAGTCTAAAGGAGGGGGAGCAACTGACAAATAGAGGGGGCGAAAAAGGCAGATTGGCTTGTTTTTTTTCTTTCCTGTTCCTTTACAGTCAAATCCCTTTGAGACTCTTCACTCGAGTTGCAAATTTCATTTGCACATTCATTCCCTGCCCTTTTGTTCTTGCAGTAAACATGGGTCCACAGTATGTATGTGGAAAGCAGACACAGACAAGACTAAAACTCATTGAAAGAGTGTATTTTCTAGAAATAGATGCCAACCATTTTCCCTAGAAATGAGATCTCTTCAAGGATGTTCTTTTACAAGAAAAAAGCCCTTTCTCACAGTCAACAGTACTAGAAGAAAAGTGTGACCTCAAACAGTAGGATAGTAGGCTACTCCAGCCTAAATAGCAACCAAAGCCTTTGTTTTCTAGAAGGATGTATACCATCTTGTTTGATTGTTTTGATCAAATTGGGTACTTGCAGCTGTGCTGGACAGTACATGTTTGCTCTTGTAGGTCCATGATAGTCAGCAGTTCCAGGACTTCCTGGCTGTTAGATGGGAAGTGACTTGTAGGTTTTAAGATGCCTAAAAGCTCAACACTTGATGAGTAACAGATTCCAAAACCCAAATGAGTGGGAATAGCTCCACTAGCCCCATGATTCCATTAGCCCCATGACTCCTACGGAGCAATACTACAGAAATTCAAAATAGGGATATAGTTCAGATGATAATGGTATTCCTCTTACTGCACAAAGACACATTTTCAAAGATACAAAAATACTACTGAATATATATCTAAGTATCAGAATTTGAACTTAAGTAAATACCTCAGACACTTCTGAAAGACATTCATCCTAGATGGAAAATAAAGAAAAAGAGCCACACCTGCCAACTGAACCTTGCTTCTTTAGCCCATGAAAAAAGAAAGACACACAGTTAATGAACCAGGCTTTATCTGTAGCAAAGTCCAAATATGCAATTGAGCCTATGTTCTAACACATTTGGAGTGTCCATCAGCCACAGAAACACCATCACCTCACTCATCAGAAATTTAAGAAATATGAGGCACTTCAGAGGAAACACTTTGACTGATGTGATCTCTTTTCTGATGAGGATACTTCACAAAGAAATTTCCCACCAGTTCTAAGAAAAACACTGCATGTTAGCTACAGATTGTGTGTTTGCAAGGCAAAAGTCCCTGCTGCTTGGGACTACTGTTGGTAAAAATAGTAAGTACAATTGATTTGGAATATTTTTGAATTCTTCTGTTCTATGAAAACTTTTTCACAAAAGTTTAAAAAATATCTTGCTCTTCAGTTGGAACACCTGAGATCTTTTGAAGTTTTTTCAGAAAAATTTTGAAAGAGAAAAAAAAAATGTGCGTTTCCTGAACTGCCAGTCTTCCAGAGATTAAGCACTGAAGCAAAAGGTAGAAGCTATCAGGACCAAGTCCTTGTTCCACTGACTGGTCACTTAATACAATATAATCAATGAGAGACTATGAACTTGCTCTGTTTTAAGAGATGACGGTTGTTATGGCACTCTGTAGGACAGGGGAACCATATTCAGGTCCTTATTTTGCCAAAAAAAGCCCAGTTTTGCAATGTCAGTGACCTAACCACTAGTGTCTTGGCTAAGATGAGCTGTTGCCTTTCTTTGGATGCATTTTTTCTGATGAAAGCCTATGCAAAACTGGCATGTTTCTAAAAAAGATTTATGTTTTAACAAATCATCATCTTCCAATTAAAAAAAAAGTGTGTATCACTTTCCCATCTAGCTCTACTGATGAGTAAAGTTTTGCTTTACAGATGGAGTTAATAATAGTTTATAAGCTAAAGTGAAAAGGATTTTGGGTGAGCTTCCTAAAGAGGAAGTGAGTCAGTGTCTCGGCAGGAAAGTGTTCCAGATAGGCAGGGCTGGAAAAGTTACAAAACAGCCCCCAACTGTGTGGAGTCACAGGGAGTGGACAAGGAATTACTGCATCCCGGATTGCAGAAAGCCAGTAATTAGTAGGGGGCCTTGCATACCCCTCAGCTCACGTGTCTTTTAAGGTATGGTCTTCTCCCATTTCACAAGCTCAGAGCAGTTAAACTGAGTCATCCCAGGGAAGGCGTAATAGCTAAGGAAGAAGCAGGTGTTGCAGATGGGTGGGTGATTCAGTGGATGGTGTTATTCCTACTGAGTCAATACTGAAGCAGTTTGTAAGCAGGAAGTTGGGGACACTGTGTGGCTAGATCTGCTTTCTAAATCCAGTGACATTCAAGGAGTCTGCAGTTCCCTCAGTACACTTTCCACAGGGTGAGTTTGCCTTCAGTTGCTCATGGGTGCAGTATTTTCAAGAGCAAAGACTAGAGGGGCATTTTGAAGTACACTTTCAGTGACACTTACAATCCTGAAGGTCCAGGTCATTTTTGGTAGTGGACTGGTATTTCCACATTAGAAAAGCATTTTTGGAAAACAGAAGTCCTATATTCTTTTGACTGACTTCACAGCTCTCCCACTTGTTCCAGGGGGCTCTGGGTTTGGCCTTTACATTAAATTCTCTTTAGTGAGAGCTGTATCTTTTTTGTATTCTGTAGGGTAGCAGGAATGTTGCTGGCACTCATCAGGTGTACTTAATGACCATGAAAAGCAAGTTCCCCGTGGCCATCATGTCCTTTGAGGTGCGAACGTTGTATTATAAAGAAAGGTGGAATTGCTGCATCTCCTCTGACTTGCAAAAATAGGAGCAAATTTTAGAGAACATGTCCTGTAATATCCATTAGTAATTATGTGGCTACAAGGCCCATATTACTTGCCTTCTGCTGTTCCAAAGCTCTCTAGTAATTTCAGAGCAGAGATGATCTTCTGTTTTCTCTCTGGATGTGTGTATACACAAATAACCCAGCTTAGAAATGCCTACAAATCTACAGCACAGAGAAAGAGGCTTAGACCATAGAAGCCATTGATGTTCACCCTGTGCTTTTTGCATTTAGGTGACACTTTGCTCTTGCTAGAAGCGTTACAGGTTTGGAAGATGGCTTATTTTTCCTTGCATTCTTCATGAATTCAGCACACACTTCCTTTTATTCCATTACTCTTCCATTTCGTACTTCAAAATTTCATAGCATCTTTCCCTCCAGTAAACAAGAGCATAAATGACAATACAATTTCTGAATCCTGTCAGAAGAGCTACAAGTTCTGGTCCATATGGTGCCTGGGAGGATGGCAGATACTTCCGTGCATCTCTGCAATGTGATGAAATGGTCCTAAAACCTGGGTTGGCAGAGATGGCCTTCCAATTTCTGGTGCACTAGCAATTTCTCAGGGAGGTCACACTTTCTGGGGATTCACACATAACTCTGAGCAGGTAATGAACCATTCTGCTCCAGGCTGACAAAAATTAACTGTGTGGCTTTCCTTAACTCATACTTGACATTTGCGCTTACTGTTTTCCAGCTGTTTCATTGAGCATTGCTCTTGGGTTTTATTGGCTGAGCTTTTCAGCCACTTTTCCTCTGACACCCCTTCTTCTCCCTTCACTGAGGGTCTGTGCGCCTACACTAGGCTCAGGGGAGAAAGGCTTAGACAACAGATTGAAGATGGGCTTCATTTTTGAAGTGCAGCAATGCTATACATGTATTGTTGGTTTGGGGGTTTTGGTTGGATTTTTGTTTGGTTTTTTTATAGTTATTTTTGCACTTAAAAGATTTAATTTTGTTTTTACTGGAACAAAATCATCCATATTGGCGTTGGGAGAAAACTCGCTGCAAGATAAGGGATGAAATCTTGATGTCGTTAGAAAACACACAGTTTCTAAAGTGGAAATGCTATCATCTGCACTGTTTAAGCACTGATCTGAATGAATTTGCCTCATTAACTTTTTTGCTTTCTATTTGTGTAGGTGATTTGCTCAACATTGTGGAGATAGTCTGTGTCAAAGCTTGAAACAACTGAATGAGCCCTTCTTAATGCTGGGCTGGCGCTTTGGCCACAGCACCATCCATCTGCTAAATCACACACAGCAGCCATAACCAAGACCAGCTGAGTCCCCACAGGATAAAAATGATAAAACTGAGAGGTATGAGAGCAGCTAGAGAAGCCATAAGTACATGTAGTCTTCCTACTATGGCCTCTACCTCTTGCTTCATCATTTTTACCACAGGTTTTTCTTCTTAAAGAAGTATTAACCGCATTTTTGTTTCTAGAGAGGAACTAAAACAAAATCCACCGTATTAAACTGGAATTAAGTTGAGTTACATCTTCCCCATCTCTTAAAGAGATGCAAGTCAAGCCTTGGATTGGATGACATCTCCTTCACTCCTTGACCTCTTTCTAAATAAAACCAGAGTTGAATTACACGGCTTGAATTTATCTGTTATTATTCAGAGAACAAAGTGAAGAGTAACAGCATGTATTAATCAATATTTTATCATTTGCATCCCAGCACGTTTTTTCTACAGTGAAACCAATTAATATAATCTCTGCTTTCACAAAATTGCTCCATGGTTAAAGTATTCCTGCTTCTTATTGAGTTTAGCTCCAGTTTCTTTACTGAACATGTTTACTAGCCAGGCATGGTAAGCAGAGCTGTGACCGAAAATTAGACAGGAAAGTAAACTCTAATGAAGTGCTAAATCGTGATTTTTAATACGTGTAGGAAGATCATCTCCTGATTATCTCTGTTTTGCTTATAATATCAGTACATACATTTCTATCTCTTTTCAATATAGGTCAAGAATTAAAAGATTCAGAAGAAAAAAAGTCTTTACTATTATTTTTTACTCTGTATAAGCCTGTTAGACTTGCCAACATGTTTCCTGATGTCCTAGCTTATAGGTGCTTTGAAACACTGTAAACACACCTGGAGGGCTGGAAGAGAGCAAATAAGGCACTGATTAAAAAAAATACAGAATAGGTTGTTCATTACTATAATTTTTACTTTGAAACACAGTGAGATACACAGTAAACAAAAGCCCTATGAGCCACCTGAGTCTGTAGCAAAAAAAAAAGAATAATAGAAATTGTTGTTCACAGGGGAGGGAGCAGGTTTAGGTTTTGGATCTAAAACATCCAGCACAGTGGGGCTCTGACCCTGATCTGTAGTTCCTTAATGCTGTGAAAACGTACATTTAAACATCTACTTCCTAAACAGGTAACTGTGTCAGGACTGGTGAGAAAGAAATGTCCTCAAAAGCAGTCTCTCTCCCTTGTTGCCATCCCCAGAGCTTTGGTCTCTAGCCTTTGCCTTTTACCTAGAGGACAAGTGCAGAGTCCTGCATCTGGGAAGGAACAACCCCATGCACCAGTACAGGCTAGGACTCGAACTGCTGAAGAGAGAGACCTGGGAGTTCTGGTTGATAATAAGCTAAATATGAGCCAGCAATGTGCCCTCGTGGCCAAGAAGGCCAGTGACATCTTGGGATGCATCAAGAAGAGTGTGGCCAGCAGGTCAAGGGAGGTTCTTCTCCCCCTCTGCTCTGCCCTGGTGAGGCCTCATTTGGAGTCTTGTGTCCAGTTCTGGGCTCCTCAGCTCAAGAGGGACAGGGAACTGCTGGAGAGAGTCCAGTGCAGGGCCACCAAGATGATCAGGGGACTGGAACATCTTTCATATGAGGAAAGGCTGAGGGAACTGGGGCTGTTTAGTCTGGAGGAGATTGATGGGAGATCTTATTAACATTTACAAATATCTAAATGGTGGGTGTCAGGAGGTTGGGAGATCTCTTTTTTCTGTTGTAGCTAGCAACAGGACAAGGGGTAATGGGATGAAGCTGAAACACAAAAAATTCCTCTTAAATATAAGAAAAAACTATTTTACTGTGAGGGTGAGGGAGCCCTGGCACAGGCTGCCCAGAGGGGTTGTGGAGGCTCCTTCCTTGGAGGTCTTCAAGACCCACCTGGACATATTCCTATGTGATCTGGTCTGGGTGAACTTGCTTTCTGCAGGGGGGTTGGACTAGATGATCTCTAAAGGTCCCTTCCAACCCCTACCATTCTATGATTCTATGATTCTAGGTTCACTGAAATGGTTTGTATTCTCCAGTCCCTAAAGCAGCTCCTCATGGGCAGCACAGGGAAGCTGTGGTACAGATTTCCAGATAAGAAACTTCGCTCCTGGGTTAGCCTCAGCAATAGACACCCATATTTTGGATATCTGGACTGGGCCAGACTCCAAGACCGTTTCCAGAGTGCTGTGTCTGCTCTGATATCCTCTTCAAAATAAATGTGACCAACTGGAGAGAGTTCAAGGAGGGTGTGCAAAAAGCCTTGGATATGTGGAAAAATATGCTTTATCAAGACAAAGTTGAAGCTCCATTTGTTTAGCGTACTGATGAAGTCAGCATATGGCTTGCTCATAATTTATTAGCTCTTATGTAAAGAGAAGGTATTTGATATTGAAAGGTGAAGTAAGCAAGGCTTTACTTCTATTTTTTTTTTCTTGAAGAATATTTTTACTTTAAACAGAAGTTACTTGGCTCAGGAGGGTTCATTCGCATAAGAGGGAACAGTAATTTCCTTAGGGGTATTAAGGGATTGAGCAGATGAAACACTGCAGATGTTATGCAGGAGGTTAGAGTAGATGATCATGATGGTAAACTCAGGGCCTTGAAACTTGACGGTTTCATAAAACTTCTGGGCAGAGGGATCATAACAGAATGTACCATGGGATTTCAGAGACGCTTATAAAATCCTACCTCAGCATTCACTGAATGTGTCTGGAACAAGCTCTGTGCTGTCCCACGCATTCAGATTTGGCTCAAGTGTTAAACTGAGCAAAATGATAAATGACAATGTGGAGAATAGGAGGGATGGATGTGGCACAGGTGTTTAAGATCTTTACAAGCAGTTGTGAACAGAAGATAAACACCACACTTCTTAATCACAGGATACCTGGACTCAGAGAGAAGACAAATGTCATTGTGGAACAACATGTCATCCAATGGCAGAAAATAACTCTCGTGTTACTTTCAAAGGTTACTTTAAAGCTTGCAGTCAGAATGTTATCAGGACCTTGGGTTTCAGTATTTGTGTTAAGCCATGTTGTTCAAAAAAACATTTTTAAGGTGGAGTTTGAGTAAGTTTTTGAAGATCCTTATAGGATGTAGTCACCTGTGGGTGATAGGGGGATAGGAATGGTGATTCAAGAGCTATTTTCCCATTACACACCTCTAAAATGTAATAACTGGATAAAAAGAAGGATTGCTACGCAAGAGGGCAGAGATGAGATATAAAGATGTGCCAATACCCAGGCTTTTGCAGGAAATGTAGCTAACCTGTCTTCATATGTCTCGTGTCTTCTCAGTGTTGATGCCAGTTCGAGTTACAACTTGTACACTGTGCAGCAGTGCAATTTTGCAGTGCCTCCATTAAAAGGAGCTCAGAAGGAAAGACTCATCAGCAGAACCCATCGAATGTCATAGTGATCCTTCTCATTCTCCCAAGATTTGAAATATCATTGGTTACTTTGGGTTGGAAGGGATTCTGTTTCAAGGGGATTGTGAGTGGGCCATGGTCGACTAGTGCTACTGCTGCCAGGCTGTTAATTGATGGGAAAATGAACTCCTGTGCATTAAGATACAACAACATTTAAAATGAAGTCTCAGAATCATAGAATTATAGGGTTGGAAGGGACTTTTAGAGATCATCTAGTCCAATCCTCCCTGCAGAAGCAGGTCCACTTAGATCAGGTCGCATATGAATGTGTCCAGGTGGGTCTTGAAGAGCTCCAAGAAAGGAGGCTCCACATCCTCCCTGGGCAGCCTGCGCCAGGGTTCCCTCACCCTCACAGTAAAATAGTTTTTCCTCATGTTTAGATGGAATTTAATGTGTTCCAGCTTCATCCCATTACCCCTTGTCCTGTTGCTAGACACAATAGAAAAAAGAGATGTCCCAACTTCCTGACACCCACCATTTAGATATTTGTTGCACTAAGTATTTTCCACAACTGCCAGAGTTATGAAATGCCTGCTTTGTAGGAAATATGAAAGTCTTTTTGTTTCAAAAGCAAACATCAAAATGACAAATATCCCTTTGGTTTTCAGTCAGCTCAACAGCACTGGCTCAGATGAAGGGGAAGGCATGTCACCTTGCGAAGTAAGACTGACCTTATGCTACTCTCTCTCACTGGCATTTTCTTATCTAGATCTGAGGATTTTTGCAAATGAAGGAGAGACAGGTCTTCACTGCAACGTCCCAGTTCCCCATTTCTGTATTCCTAAGCCCATGTGCTGTCCAGTGGCTGCATGTAGTATTTCCCTCATCCCAGCTGAAGAGACAGCATTCAGGAAGATGCCGGTTTGACGCTGATACTCGGAGCCAAATATTTATTTGGGGCAACGTTATGTTGTTTTTCTTCCTGGACCAGTGGGAACAAACAACAAGTTGATTTCCTCTTTGGGAAATGACGGTTGGACTTTTCAATAAATTCTCTCTCTAAAAGAAGTTTGGGGTCCTGGTTTCTACCCAGGGCCACACTCTGCTGAGTAATTGCTTTCTCCTTACTTTTGCTCCCTAACAGATTTTTAATAGAGCTGCAGCCAAACAGCACTCCAATGTCTTAACCTGCAACTCTCCTCTCCAAGGAATTCCCCAGGGGTACATCTCAAGGCATGTGGTCAGTGGCTTGGGGATGGATTTCACTGTGTCAGCTGTCATTAAATAGGAAAGATGCTGACGGGTGCAAAGAAAGAAAATAATTTCTTTATTAAATCTAGAGTGCTAAGTCCACACTCAGCTTTTAACAAGTCTGTGATTTATGGCAGTTATTACCAGCTTCTCTCGGTGTGTAATGTTTACATATTGTTTAAGCTTTGCCTAACTTCTATATACCTTTCAGTTACCAAGACTGCTGGTCAAAATGGTCAGTAACAGTAACAATGTACAGTAACGATGTGATGCTTCTCAGTTTTGACAAGAGGCACAAGCCTGCACAGACAAAGAAAAGGACTAACTTGTGGGGTTTTTTTTAATATGTAAAGCCTGTGTTATTTGAGAACCTAAGAGAAAAAAGTTCAGCAAAATAAAAGTTACTGTGTAAACAGAGCTGGGAGGAAAAGAAAGCCATCTTGAAAAAAGCATGATGTTTATATGACATATTTTAAAAATGTTCTGTGCCATTTCCAGGTAGTTTTAGTTGTAATGGGACATCTGGTTGTTAAACCACATGGCAGGAAGATGCTTGCAAGGTAGACAGACCACAGACTATGACTTTGGCTACCATTCAGCACACGAAATCATGGAGAAGAGGAATTTAGCAAGTGTGAGAGTATTGTCAAAGCTATGATGGTTGCATGAGCACTGGGAGAACCAGTTGCACTGCTCCAGCTATGGCACTCGGTTTTGCCACGTGCATTGTTCCTGCAGTGATCCCTCAACAAAAGTGGAAGGGACTGTTTCTGCCTGGCACATCCAGAGCTCATCAACTCAGCAGCAGTGCGAATGGACAGTGGAAGAAGTGGTATGTCTGTGGGTGAATAGGATATTACAAACACTCAAAGGATTTTTCATTTAAGGGCTTCAGTGCCTCAGTGCCTTAGGGAGTGGATTTTGGCTGCAGACAGAGAGAAAAAGTGCAAAAGAAGACCTGAGAAAGTGCAAACCTGAATTTTTCAAAAACATTGTTTCACCCTGCCTTTGTTAAAAATTCAAGCAAATACCCAGCAGCTGAAAAAGTATATTGAATAATTGGACTTCAGATACTGTGCCAACAAAACACACATGGGCCATAGTGATAAAAGGTTTTCTCCCAGTGGAACAAATCACTTATCAGGCTATGATACAAAGTAAGGAAACATTTCAGTACAAATGAACTTTAGCTTCACAATAGCGGCAATAAGGGAATGCTGACTTTCAGCTGCCTTACTTGGAGAACTACTAAGACCTACCCATAGCCTTTACTTATCTGCTATTGTATAATTTGTAATGTCATATTTGCTTATACGTGCCCCATAATGGCTATTTTCCATTAGAGACACGTACAGCTACTATTTTGCAGCCTCAACATGTTTCCTTCAAAACTTCTCCCTCAGCCACTTTGTCTCTCACTTTCTTTTCATATCTTGGTCATTTCCTCTATTTCATCAATTTTCAGATTATTTCTTCCCTTTCTTTTATCTCCTTCTTTCCTTTCTCATCTTTCATAGTTGAGTCTGACACAAAGCCCATAGACTGTCATTTTCTCTTTTAGTCCCTATTTCCTTCTCAATAATATTTTCATCAAACACTTGAGAAAAGAGGAAAAAAATGGAAAATCTTTTTCATCTGTCTTGAGGGATTTAGTCTCCTTTATGTCTTTGCTTCACCTGAGGAGGATAGCAGTTTGCCCACAAGAGGTTATTAGAGCTGCATCTGTACTGTGGTTTGGGGTGCCAGAGACTGGAACAAGACACAGGGTTGCAATGTAGAGTAGTGGCTGCCAATGTCACCTACATTTTCTGTTATCCAAATATGAAAAGAAAGTTGAAAGTCCCCTAAGAATCACAGTGAAGCTGATTTGAAAAGCATTACAAAAAAAACCCAAAAGGAGCTTGTAACAGTGAAAGAGAAGTAGGGAGAAGAGCTGTGCGGAGCTCCCATGCCACCACTGGCAGAGCTGGGTTGTGACCCAGGATTAAGTGCTCCAACCACAGCTGGTGCTGGAGTGCCTGAGCCCCTGCAGAGGCCAAGGGCAGGGCTGGCCAGGCAGGAGTGGTCATGCTGCTCAGGCATAAGCCAACTCTGCCCTGAAGGCATCTCTCTGTGGGCACTGTCTGACCTGCCTGTCACTTACTTTCCTCTCTGTCTTGCTGTGAGGTATTTATTTGCAATGCATTATTCCAAGAACTGTTTCTAGCAGCTGTTTCTGCCTATTGCTGATGATGTGTTTTGTGTTGTTTTGGTTTGGCTTTTTGTATTTTTTTTTCTCCAGCACAGATAGTCTTAAAATATGTCTACTTAAGTCTCATGAAAGTTAAAAAAATGAAAAGAAAAACAAAACAGCCCCCAAGCACAGCAGGTGATAGAACACCGGCATTATTTAGGGCTTTTCCTCACTATTGATCTGGTTTTGTTCGTTTGTTTGTTTGTTTTTACAAATACTGGAAAAATTGAAGGAATCTCCAAATTCCACCTGAGCAGGACATGCTTTTGATACTCAACACATGTTTGGAAGACATCCACAGTTTAACAGGAGGTAAAGTGATCCCAAATGTCCCATCCTGCACTTGTATTAGAGAGACAGGGGGACACTATGCAGCCTAAGCCAAGGCTGTTGCGGTTTTCTCCTTTCTTCTCCTTAGCAAAGAAAAGGGGTTATAAGGTACCAGGCTACTCCTCCTTGTTGGAGGCAGCAAGTAGTGCCACGTATGACCTTTTGTTACTTTGACGTGCTACCTTATAAGCTGGTAGCCTTAAGAAATGCAAGGCAGAAAAAATTTAATCTCCTGGAACATGATGTAAAGCCATTTAATTATTTTTAAGACATTCTTTGCGAATGACTGGATTGCTGCTTAAGGTGGGGCATGTGCGTGTGAGTAAAGGTTTGCACTTCACCAAAAAAGGCCTCCCGGGTGTCCCAGAGCTGTTAAAGCAGGATGTTTCCTGGGCTGGCCTGTAAACCCTGGGCACCGGGAGATCCTGGATGCTTTCCAGACAGGCTGCCAATTTTCAGACAAGCATGGGTAATTCTCAGGCTCACCCACTCCTACCCAGGAACTGAAGTTTCTATTCCCCTGAGAGCACAGTGCTTTTCTTTGGCTCCGCTCCCACCAAGCACCCACAGCACAACTCCAGCCCTGCCATTGTAAAGGGTATGGGCTCCTGACTATTATAGATGAGTGAGAGACTGATTTTTTTTTTTTTTTTAAATCTACAGGGAAAGCAATGGGCTTGAAAAATTCTTCTTTCTCAGAATGGAACAAAGGCACACCATTCTTCTCCCAAATTTCCTATAAGACTAAACTACTCCCACCAAACACCTGCAAAACCCCCCATTTTTGAACTGGTCTCAACATTTCATTTTGAGAAAAAGTGATGTCTCATTCTTATCCTACCTTGAAAAAAAAAAAAATGTTTTCATGTACTCTAAGATAAAAGTCAATCTTTGGTAAAATGTATTTTCGAACTGAAAAACTGAAACATTTGCTTCCAGAAAGTTCAGGTAAGACTTTCTTTGAAGAACTTCTCTAAAAATTTGTCTTTCAAAATGAGTTCAATTTACTCCACTTAGATAAAACTCTTTGCTTTTAACAAATCTTTTTTTTTTTTTTTTTAGTGGGAAAGAAGTTACCATGGAAGATGCCCAATACAGTGCTCTAGCCCATGGATATACCACAGGTGATTTACCAAGAAGTGTCAGAAAAGAGAAGTGTTTGGACCAAAACTCAGACTAGCGTCTCCCTTGGCTTTCACTTCCCTCAGTGATGTGCCTACTTCTGCTCCCCATCTCCTAGCACAAGTCTGCCCTACCACTCCCCTAACCTGTTATATAAGTGTAATGGGAGACTAGAGAATATGGGCTTCAACCATTAAAAGTTGAAAAGCTACTCTAATCAAGAATAAAGACCGCCACAGGAACAAGTAAGATCTAATTTTGCTCTACAGTGGCTATGAGATTCGGTGCTCTTCTCCCTTGTTACTACATTTTGCTCTAGAAGTAGTATTGCCTCCAAGGACCAGATTCAAAGATCACTGAAGCCAACTGAGAAAATCTCCTAGGGTGAATTCTCCCATAATTCTGAAAATCCTGGCTTTTTTTATTTCAAAGGAGGAAAAACTACTAGCTGATTTATTCTCTTTTCTTTACCAAGCCAGTTATGTTAGCACTCGGTTTTGAACTACGTCTGAATTACAGCAGTAGGGCTGTAAAAGAACTGTTCTCGTTCCGGGAATACAAACATTCTGTTGTGTCTCAAAGCCCTAGGTAGAATAAAATGCCTAATCTGCACATCTTTTAAAACCAACTTCTTTGCTCTTCTTATCACCACCTCCTTCAAGGTCTAGTCCCAACAGTAAGCTTCATTGCACTCCTGCTTATACAAAACCTGACCTAAAAGAGAAACAAAGCAGGGCTACAGGAATAGAGATGTTTCTTCTCCTGGGCTGGGTGGAAGAGTATATAGTGCTGCTTTGTTAGTGAAAGAAAGGTTTTCCATCCATTCTCAGCCAAGGGACTGTGTTCACATTTCAGCTGACCAGACAGGGCTATACTGGCTCTCAAAGAGTTTCTGTGGCAATGGATGAAAATATTTGTATCTGGATTTGTCTTCTGCTGTATTTGTCAACACCAGTAAAGGTCACTATTTTTCCTTGGTCGGGGAAAGATGTTGTCTAGCTTTACAGCAGTGTGAAAGCTGAAAGAAGAAAAGTGAGCAGAAGTTTTGGCAAGTGATAGATCCTTCAGGATGCAGGAACCATTAGCCTATTAAAATGAAATCTTTTTCTGTCCCTGGGACACTTCAGTCATTTCCATAAGCGCAGATCCTTCCAAGCAACTCGGAGAAAGCTGAGTCTTGCTGTCCAAGGAGTGCAGCAGCAAAGCTCCACAAAACATTCCTGCTCATCTCTTCAAGCAGACAATGCAGATGGAAAGCAATAGCCTGATCAAGCCATAATATGGACAAAGAAAAGAGACAAACTACAATAATTCTCTTTTCCTTTTGCTCCAGAATTTAATATCTGGCTTTTAGATGCTATGCTAAAGTCTAAACATGGCAATGTGGCATTGAAAGAGAGCCTTGCTAAGTTTTAGGGAATCTCTGGTCTTGTGCTTAAAGTCTAAGGGAAACATAAGGCCGGTTCTGCATATCTTCAAAATAAATCAACAACCAAGCACGATTCCTACCCTAATGTTGTTGGAATAAGAAGCTAGATTCATAAAACGTTACACTATGGAAATGTAGAGTAAGAGCGCATTAAATCTAAGTCTTGCCCAGCACATAGATATTTTCCTGTCAGATCCCAGTCTCTGCTACCTCTTTTTGTTTTTTTTACAGTACAGTTTTGTTCAAGTGTAGCTTCCTTACATCTTTTGACTACAAAATGAATACATGCAAGATCCAGACTGCTTGATTCTGGCAGCATGGAGCAGCAGACATTTAAAAAATGCATTTATCATGTCAAGGAAATCATTCCAGGTTGCTTTTTCAGAGTGTGATTGAAAGTAATTTTGAAATTGTAGAACACTAAAATAGGAGGAAGATGGAGATGTGACTATCTGCAGGCTCTCAGGTTTGTTAAAGATCAAGATACTTGACAATATATGAGTAATTTCTACTAAGAGTATTTTCAAATAAAAATTCTTGTTTTTCCTCAACTAGTGGAGAAAAAAAGGTTGTGAAATGGCACATTTTAGGGTTAACAAAGCAGTGGCTGTTACTCATGCCCACTGTTGCATATAAGTGAATACAGAAATAACTCGGCAATGGTTTGAATTGGCATTGGATTTTTAAATCTGGTGGTTCTGATTTTAATTTAACATATCCTGTGGTGCAGTGTGTGAAATATGTACTTAACCCAGATTGTTGTGAGATGAAAGTACACTCGTGTTTATTTTACATTATTTGCTGTAGTTTGTTGAAAGCCAACATTCCTAGGCAGTGAATGCAGTGGGGATGAATCATTTGAACTAGGTGAGGGGTTAGCAGCTGGAAGAAAATGAAAGTTAAATAACTGCATTAAATTTCAGCAAAATGGGTTAAAAATGTAACACTAGAGAACCTATTGTGTTCATCCTGAGACGAGGAATTATGGCACTTTCTTCTACGGGTTATCCGCCAGTACTTTTAATGCCAACAATGATGAGAGGTAACTAACATCATGTATCTCTTACCTTCAGAACTGAGGTGCTGAAGCAAAGTCAAATACAAATTGCTACCAGGAGCTGTAGCAAATGCCTGGAGTAGCATCAGGGAATTGATCCTTATGATCTACTATTCATATCACCATAGTCCGTAGGAATCTTAATCAAACACCACGACATCAACAGATTGAGTATTGAATAGTTAAAGAAAACATATGGGCCCTGTGCTAAAGAGCTTAGTACTGAAGAAGAAACAATAGGAAATGACAAAGTAGGTGAAGAGAAGGGAAAGCAGAAGGAAATGATACAACGGCAGCATTTGGAAGATCAGAAACGAGCTGAGCACAGGGGCAGTACACAATAAACATTTTCTGAGAGTCTCCCAGAGGCTTTGAACAGAATCTTGACAGAAGACAAGGGAGTGTCTGAGCAGGTGTTTCTGGTGTGTCCATCTCCTGCCTGAGGAGTGGTGG
The DNA here is from genome assembly GCF_028858725.1 of Colius striatus. Lineage (NCBI taxonomy): Eukaryota > Metazoa > Chordata > Aves > Coliiformes > Coliidae > Colius > Colius striatus. The sequence continues at coordinate 89,608,077 of NC_084759.1, forward strand.
GAGTGAGTGGGCAAAGGTGCTTGTCTGAAAACCTATCAAATAGGCAAATGAGGCTCATATTAAGGGCTAGGTGAAGACAGAAATTATATCTGGTTACTGAGTGATGCACTGGGGTGTCTTGAGAGCAGAGGGGAGAGGCTTCTAATGGATGTAGCAGAGCAGGGGCAGTGGGGATGCAGAGGCAGCAGAGCCAAAGCTACCCATGAGGAAAGGATTCTCATAGTAGTGTTCAAGCTGGGTACAATTTCGATGAGACACTGTTTGTCAAGGCCAGAAGGAAAAAGAGGTGGGAGTAGCTGAGATCTGAAATGTCGGAAGCCTGAATAGGAATTTTAGCTGAAAGGAGATGAAAGGCCACAGAGTAAAGATGGTATCTGGAGAAAAATAAAATCAATGAGGATGCATGAAGAAGTCTGAGACAAAGATGTCTCCTAGAGGTGCCTGTGGGACAGGCAGCAGCTCCTGAGGTCATGTGGTACCTCTCAGGGCTGCCAGCTGAGCAGCTCTGTTCCCAACATGCTGGGCTCCAGCTGGGGACAGCGGTCTTTTTGGTGACGTTGGAGGAACAGGCTTCCAATGGGATGGATGAAGCAGGGAAGCACATCTGAAATCACCAGGGACATGGAAAGGGAATTTGAGTTTGTGTTTGTGGGTCAGGTTGTACAGAGAAAGCATGAGGACACAGAGAGAGGAGCAGGAGAGAGAAACGGATGCACAAATTCCTGGAAAGTAAGGTGGGTGCAGAAGGAAGACTTGTGCAAGTAGGAGAAACTTGGAGCCACCAAGTGAGGATGATAGCCTCATAGGTGCCTGGCCAGTGTAAGACTCAGGTGCGTTCCCGAGGGCTGTGCACTAATTCTTTTGATTTCATGAGCTGGTCTGCAGAGGTCTCTTGTTGGTCTCTGACTTGCTTTGTTTGCCTTTAGTTGCCCTGGTCTTCTCGCTTAGGTGTGAACAAACACTGAGGAGACTGAGGACAGGCTGGGATGTCTTGCATCATCTTCCAACATTTGGAAGATCGGCATTGATCAAACCCAGAAGCAGAGGTGTTGAAAGCTGCCGAAGTCAGGATATCAGTCAGGCAGATGCACCGTGGAGTACAAAGAGCTGGGAGAGAGGAAGCAGAATAGGAACAGAAGGTTTCCTTGGGCTAGCTAACATGTGAATCGCACAGCCACAGGGTTCATCATCACTCTACTCCCCCGATTTCAGTTTTCAGAGGCAACATGGTTAGTCCTTCATCATCCTGTCGGTCTGGTCCAGATGGCAGAGACTCAGAGCAAAGCAGTTATTCACCATCAAAAAGGACAGTCCCTCTAAAAACAATAAAGTTACTTGCAATGGAGACTGTATCATGTGTAAGAGCAATAGGGGCTGGACTCTTGTAAGATGAAGATGGACCTATGATTTTGAGCGTTCTTACGTCTGCATTTAGCATGTGGATTCCACTTTAAAAAAAAATTACCATAGGCTCTTGTCTGTCAAAAAGCATGGGGGATATCTTGGGACAATGCTCTTGCTCAGACAAACAAGTGTTTCCTGGTCACGATTCGCATCACTTCCCTTAGCCTTTAGGTTGAGAGATAGCAAGATATGGACACTTAAATTCCTCAGGGTCCTTTGACTACACAAGCTTAAATTCCATGCATGGGTACCAACCTGATACTCAAGCTTAAATTCTGTGTGTGGATACCAAGCTGAGTTTTGGCCTGTCCAGTTTGTGCCACAGAGGTTACCGACGCAGGTGCTAGTGCTGAAAGCGTCTGCAGCCCCTGACACTGTGCAGAAAACTCACATCATATGCTGCCTTGGGACCTGCTGTCGAGAAGCCTGGGCTATGAAAGGCCAGCACAAGTTGTGCCGCAGGGATGGCGACCCCAAACAAACACGGCGAGGCAGCTTCAGGGGCTCAGCCTAAGGCGGAGAATCGTCCATTTCTGCCACAGGCGTGCAGGTCCCGGGGCAGCCGCCCCTGGAGGTGTGCGCCGTCGGTGGGGCCGGGTTGTGGGCACGGCGTGGCAGCTGGCAGCCGGATGAGACCTGGGCTGCACTGCGGGGCGGCGGCCGCCCGGGGGAGCGCAGGCTCCGCCGCCGAAGGCCGCAGCAGGTCCCGGCGGCCCCGCGCCACACCGCGTCTCGCTTCGCCTCGCCCGGCCCGGATGGGCCGGCCTTGCCTGGCCTGGCCTGGCCTGGCCTGGCCCCGCCTCGCCTCGCCGCCCGCCCGCCGCCGCCGCGGTGGCCCCGCCAAAGGAGGCGGCTCGCTTGGCACGCGGGAGATTATAAGCGCTGGCACCGAGTTGGAGCGGCCGTTTTCGAACCTCATTCAGAATAAAACATTACCCGCCCCCCCCCCCCCCCGCTCCCCTCCCTCCCCCCGCGCCCGCTCCCCGCACGTTACATAAATTTAAACTTTTCCATTATCGAAGCTCTCAAACATTCTGAGAGAGGTTACAAAATGTGTTTACTTACAAATTTGGAAGTAGCGACAAGACGCAATGCAGTGAATTTGTCATCTGCTCATGACTAGCAGATGGTCCTCCTTCTTTGCAAGCAAACCGCGTGAGTCACTTCTTGCCTGGTTGGTAGAGTGGAGCCGAGGAGCTCTCTGGCACCAGGGTGGACAATGTCGCCCATCGCCCATCGCTCCTCCTGCCTACACGGCTGATGGGGGTCTCTTGACACTGGGCGGATTTCACTGTTGCAAAGGTTCCTGATTCCTCCTTCTTCCATGTTAGGTTAATTTGGGCTCAGTCCTGTCTATAGAGGCGGCTTCACGTGGCTGTTGTAGTGCAAAGGGATCTTTAAATTTAGAGAACATATTACAGTAACGCTTCACGTCTGTAAAATCTGAAAGAGATAACTGTAAGTTACGCCTAAACAAGATAATTTTTTGAGCACTGGATAAAGCCAAAGTGGAAAATGCCAAAAAAAGGCGCCTTTTCAGACCACTTGGCCTGATATTGGTGCTGCTGCAGACAGTGCTGTAGAAACCTGGTTCCCTGCACCAAGGCATAGAATGTTGAAGGTGGCTCTAAACTGTGCTGTTAGTAACAACAACAAAAAATTTAAATTAATATTGTGCAACTTTGCACCAGTTCAGGGGTCTGTGCAGAGCTTGCAGGATTGCAATTTCTTGTCCTGGTAAACAAGCTTGATTTTATTGCAGGTGTGTTAGAGAGCTGTTTTACAAGGATAAAGTAATCTAGCATCCTCTCCTGCCTTCCCCCATCCATTCTTGAAGTAGTTATTTGACCAGCTATATGCATGTTGATTTCTCATGTTAGTTTTTTCCTTGATTCTGATACATTCCTTATTTTGTCTTATCAAGTAAATCTGCACAGATGATTGGTGTTCCTCTGTAGCCCCTTTTTTTTTGTGCACGTATGGATTCTTCACAACAGAACAAGAGGAAGCAAGTTTAAATGATACAAAAATGAGATGCTAAGAGTGATGGGGAAAATTCAGGGAAGATATCAACCTGAGAATGTTTTGAAATGCTTTTTTGCAAAGTGGCTATATTTCAAGTTGACAGGCTTTTTAAAAAAAATGAATTCATTTCCAGAGCTGTCACTTATTTATATGACATAATACTTGTTGCTTTTTGCTGGATGCAAGAGTTCCACTCACTCACACCAGTAACGTGTAAGCTATGTGCTTCTGCCAGATGCTCACATGTTTGCACAATGTGAGACGCTTGAATTGAGCTTGACTGTCTTTAGGTAGGCAGTGTGCATGTGAATAATGTATAGAAACAGTTTGGAGGTTCCTTGCTTTTCCTTTTCTTTTGAAATGTTTTCTTGCCTGGCTTTCATAGAAGAGCACTCCAGATCAAGGCACTTTCTCTTTTCGTAAGTACAAATGGACAAACCATCCTCTTCTTCCTGAAAGAAATGCTAAAATCCATGGAGGACAGTGAGGAAACTCTTATTTGTAAGTCATAGCTTGGCACCAGTAGCTGAGATTTGACAACTGTGAGCTGGAATCAAACTGTGAGCACCATAGTTACCTGCTAGTTTTCCACAGCCCTTTAGACTCCTGCCATAACAGAAAGAAGGTGTGATGAGTGTACCCTAAAATATCTTTCTGTGCTGCAGAAGGGGAGAGCTTGGAAGTATGCAAGTGTGCCTCTGAAGTCAACAGACTCACCCTGGATCTGCTGTCTTGCTCCAGCAAAATCCCCCCATCCGTTTCAACTGACTACAGAGGAAAATGTTGGCAATTCCAGCTCATGGTGTTGCAGTCTCTGCTACTGCTTTGTATTGGAAAATGAGGGTTTATGGAGACCAAAGGAGTCCTAGAAATGAAGTTGGTGTCTCTGGAGGGCATTATTTGGGCTTCTGACCTCCAGTAGGTGAGACTTGGTGGCCCCTGGTGTATCTCAGCCCCAAGCAGAGTGCAGTCATAGCCCATCACTACCATTTCTCCTAAAGTTTGTGTTTTCTGTTTCAGAGGTCAGATGTTGTCCTGGGAAATCACCTTCATGCAAGGAGATAGAGCCTGGGCTGGTTACTTGGCCTGAGCTCCCCATCAGTGGCTATAAGTGTGATGCTACTGACTTACTGTTCAGTATGTGGGTATGAGAAACGGAAGGAAACGGAGAGCAGTAGGTTTTATTAGAATCACAAAGGGATTGCTTGCAGAGGTGAATCATCTTGAGGTTTGGGAAGGTTGGCATTCATGAGAGCCTTTGGGCACTCCAGTGCATCCAACCACCATCAGGAAAATCCTCCCAAGTGCTGAGAATAGGCTTGTCCTCTTGGTCCCTGATAAGAGCCTCCTCTCTCCTCACATTGCTGCCAATATATCCAGGATAAGGAAGCTGACAGCTGCCTACACGCTCTGCAAGAGTACAGTGACCACATGCAAAATTTATGCCTACAATATTGCTGTAGGTGGGGATATAAAATGCTTTTGTGGGGTTTTTAGGCTTGGGATTCCCCATGGATGCTGACACAGCTATCCTCATACATTATTCCCCTGCGGCCAGGCACACTGTTGGGGAAGGCTGGCATGCCACTATGCCTTACACTGTTGCAGAGTCCCAGGGATAGATACTGCTCCAAGTTAGGTCCCAGGTACTCTGGCAAAGGGCAGGTTACTTATGTGTGACACTTCTAGAGCCTGTCTTTTGCTCCACAGTTAAGACCTATTTGCCTCAGGCCAGTGCTATGCTTCTTTTTCTGTGCCAGAACCCTAAAGCTCTAGCTGGTACTCTCTTGAGTAATCCCATTCACCATCTAGGACCCTTTCCTCAGGAGCCATAGCATCTTGCTATGTAGATGGTACTGCACAGGCAGGCTTGGTCCTGAGTTAAGCATTCTTCACAGAGCCCTGTTTGCCTGCTGGACCCTGGGTAATGCTTGTGAGATTGAGAGAAAGAAGATGCCAACAGTGAGAGTGTGTTGTTACCCTACAGCTGCAGTTGCATCTCTGCTCCTGCTGCAGCATCCTCACTTGCCCACAAAACCTGGGAGTCTGGAGGAGAGTCCAGCCATCTCATATGCAGATGCCACAAGACTCCACTTCTAAGTACGGACAATATTTTCTTCTGAGTTTATGTATACTGACACAGTTCCATGCTTTTCAGCTTTTGCAGCCCTTACTCTGTGCATAAATCCCGTGGGCTATGCAGCCCCTCTCCTCCCAGCTCCATATGCTGTGCTGGGAAGTGAAGGACTTGGGGAAACCGAAAGGGGTTTTCACAGGGGTGAAATATCAGGGATCTCTAAAGAGGGTGCAGATGAGGAGGAGTACATAGTCTTTCTAAAACATGGGCACCACAGCCACCTGCCAGTTGCTGTCAGCATTAACCTGGTGGCTTGTCCCCTGCTGACATCATGCACTGCCTGCCATTGGTCACTGGGTTAGGTGAGCCCATACTCACAGAAGGGAAGGAGGCAAAGGGAGACTCTAGAAAGGTCTGTGTGAGGCCCAGGAAAGTTAGCGTGAAGTCTGTATGGGGAAAACAAATTCAACAGAAGTTGTGGACAAAAAGAAGTGGCATACTGAGTGTGTACAGGCTTGGTGGTTTTTTTTCTTTCTACAGTGTCTGGGAAAACTTAAGTAAAATCATAACTTGGGAGGATGAAGTTATAAAGCCATTCCAGGCTCAACTGTGTCTTCATTGTCACTGTTGGGAATAAAGAATTACAGCTGTGAAATTTAGATACTATGAAGGGCTGCTTGAGATTTCACCTCTCAGCTAAAACTCTTCAGTGAGGAAGTTTCTCATTGCTTTGAGTTCCCTTGAGTCTATGGAGATGAATAGAAAATATGATTAATTCCAGAAAAGAAAAAAGAATTGCTGCATCTCCACTGTAGAAGGTATGGGTAAATGGGAAGCTCTGACTTATGTAGTCTGCAACTCACAGTGAGACTTTAAGTGACATACCTGGGAAACTGCAAAATCAGCAACCACTGGAAAACCCATCATTTCAGTGTTGGTTATTTGAGAAAGGGGAGAAAGCCTGCTTCAAAACCAACACAGCCACCTTACTTCTAAGCTATTTAGTTTAAAGCCAGCTCAGTGAGAGCCACACAAGCTGCTCACTGAAACCAGATAAGCGTAGGGATGGACTATTAAAGAACACCTTGTCATTAGATATCTATAATGAAAAATACAGATCTCCCGATTCTGCTAATATATGTCAGTAGTCATGCCCCAGCTTCCAACATAAAATACGAGTGGTATTCATCTGTGTCAAAAAGAGTTTGCCAAGGTCAGCTATTTCCTGTTTAATGAGTGCTTTGTATATCTCAGGTGAAGAAAACATAATGGAAGGGCAGATCTTTTCAGAACAGAATTATATTTCTCGATTTCCAGACCTGTCTTAGCCTCAATCAAGGGAGAAGTTTGTGCAGCATAGTTAATATTAATAACTGTGACTGAAGACACATTTTTTCCTAGACTGGAAGAACTGCTAAATCTCCAGATTTTGCCCACTCATGTTACCAGAAGTGTTACTGTACACCTGAAGAAGATTGTTTATTTTTCCAATACTAGTTGACCTGCTTTTGCCTACCAAGGAAGGTACAAGCTGTTCCTATTCAAATGTCTTGAGACCATTTCAGATGCATGAACTCTGCTTCGTTCAAAGTGAACAAAGAAAGAAACTGACTTTCTTCAGTTTGAAGTGATGTACCAAGTCCAGCCTGGCACAGAGCTGAGTTCAATACCTCACATACCCATTTACCACACTGTTTGCATACCTAGCCGAGACTCTGAAGAAAGATGATTTCTCCCAGTAAACAATCCAAACAGATGTGATAAGAACATAAATGTCATCCAAGGCACCTAAGGGACAGCCACTGGTCTTGCTTCATGACAGCCCTGCCACTGAGAAGTCCTATCGGAGGAACGAGCATGAGCCTGTGGCATCAGTACTTGGTTGGAATCCAGCATCCACCACTGCCATCCGACTGCAAAATAGCTGCTTTCAGCTGAATCCAGTTTTTCTCAGTATCTGAAAAATAAAACCTAAGTTTTTCTAAATAAAACCAAGCCTCTGGTCTCAAGGGATGTAAGATATACTTTTATTGTTAATTTGTATATTTGTTTTGCAGAGGATGTCATGTAAAGCTGCATGGGAGGAATGTAGCTGGAGGCTTTTTCCGAATTTGTGTTATTTGGAATAGATAGGCTCTGGAATAAACCTGAAATCTTGGAGGACATGATTGAACCTTAACCCCACGAGTATGCTTCCCAGATGCTTGGGCTCTGTCTGGGCAGCCCAACAAACACACCCTGTGCTCCCCAAATTATCTCATAGAGCAGCATCGTGGAGTTAGCTCCAAGACACAGTGATACGGACCTATGAGGGTTATAACCTCTTCCTTAACTTTCTGACTATTGATGTTTTCTAAAAAGAAATTCAAACTGTGGCAAGGCAAATGGGCAAAGAAAGGCCTTGCAAAAGAGAAATTAAATGGGAGGTTATTCAAGCATCTGTAATTAACCAACGCCTGTGAACGTTTATGAAATCTCCCAGCAGTGGTGATGAAGCGTTGATTCTATAGATATGGCCACCTTCTTCCTTGATGTCTTTAATCCTTGCAGTCCCAGCTGCCGTGTCTTGAGTGTTGGAAAACTCCACCCTCTTTCTGGCCTAGGATCAAAATCAGTATTTCAGAAAGAAAAGCAGGAGAGCAAAGGAGTTAAACAAAAGTTCAGATAAGCATAACAAATACTGGAAAGATGAGATCCTCCAAGCAGAGTGCTCTAGAAAGCACTCGCGTTAATTTGGGTAAGGCTCTCATCAATTGCGGTGTGCAGAAAGAGCTATTCTTGGACTCAAGGAGGTAAGGGACTTATTTCCTCAGCTGCATGGAGTCGTGCTATAAGACACCATTAAGTAAGAATGATTAGGATTTGAGCTTTCAGCCCACAAGATGTCTAGGTTTCTCTGTTTCCAGTCCTTTTCTAAAATGAGCTTTCCTAGTTGTTACTCAGGATTTCTGTGTCATTTAACTATATAATCCTTACAAGTAATCTATGTCTATGTGATAAACAGCTATGTGGCTTTCCATTTGAACATCCCTAGATGAGCTTGGTAATTAATACCTTGTTGTGATAACACAATAAAATATTGAAGTGTATTTTAATTTGAGCAGTTGAGCTCAAGCTGAGTGTGGATTTAATTTACCTAGCAATGCCTTGACTATGATTAATAAATTATCAGAGGAAAAAAATGATGGCAAAATCCAGAGCAGTCATTTAATTGTGTTTGGTTTCATGATGGCAATGGCAACATGAGGAGCTTGCACTAACATACAGAATTGAATTTTCAGAGTGTGGGAAGTGAGTGTGCAAAGGGTCTGATGATTAACTCTCTGGCACCAGTTGCTTTCCTGTGACACCACAATCATTACTTCAGGCAAAAACAAATTGTGCTGTGATGTTTTGTTGCTTCATCAGCAGAAAAAACTGTTCACCTCTATCTCTTGCCAAACCTGAGCCTTCTCTTTCTTTCTGTGCATACTGACAGTCCCCAGGAGGCACGTGGACAGTCTGCAGCGGCATTGTGTAAGAGACCAGAATGAAGGCAGGAAAAGTGCAAAGAGATCCCTAGTGCCAAACTGAGGTTATTGGGATGGAGAGGAGCCCAGGGATAGCCCATTTTGTTGAAGAATTTGAGATCTGCTGAGATGTCTAGTTGTGCAGAGCAACAAATCAGTTTTTTTCACTTTCTGAGCCCCAGTCTTGGTCTTTTGTAAAACTGTTATTCAGATCCAGACCACAGCCTATGATGGCTAATTCTGATACAGAATTTGACTTGCTCTTGTGAGGGAAGGGTTCAAACTCTATTCTTTTCCTTAAAGGCAACACAGATAGTTTATTGAGTGACCCAGTGTCAGAGATCACTTAAATGGATAAAATTAAAAATGAAATTAAAAAGAAATTGTCTGACTCTGAGTAGGTAAAGCCAAGTTAGAACATGGGCACTGCCACAGTGATATTGGGACCAAACTTGATTGGGATGCTACAACTCCTACCTATTCCTACCCTCCTTTTCACCCAATAATGGCTGGGCTGACACTCACTTAGGCTGTAGTTGATGCTACTGCTCCAGAACCAGTTATACTGTTAACAGAGCAATGGCCATACTCTTCATGTTGGAGTTTCCAAATCAGGAAGACATAATCATTGATGGGAATGATTTTTATGAAGCTGCTTATTGGTGAGCTAGGAGACCAAAGAACGTCTTTCCTGAAGAACAACTTCAAAGTTGTTCATGTCATAAAGGAGAAATAATGTCACTGTTGTGAGATAACTGATTTGAAGATTGGTTGTTTTACTACCATTCCTGGGGAAGGTAACTTGTGCTGATGCAGTTCCATTAAATTCTAATTCCCTGCTGCAGTTTGGAGAGTTTTGCTGCTGACTATAATGGATCAGGAGTTTACACTGGCCTGCTAATGAGCTGAATGTTTGCACATGCTTGAGTGTAATAGCTTGTGATCAGGCTCACCAGGCATAGCAGAGGCTTTTTGGCTTTGTGTCTTCTTTGAGATTATGAGTTGCCCTGCTAATGTTTTCCATGGCACCTTGCAGGATGAGCCTACTGCTCCTGCAAGCAAAGAGCATAGACTAACATCAGACTTGAGAGCATGGAGGGAGGACAGAAGGTATTGCCCCAAAAGGATGCAAAGACGGGGGAATAGGGAGCAGAAGAAAGACTTTCTGTGGCAAGAGTGTAACAAGCAAGGTGATGCCAAGCAGTCCTGGAGGTCCAGGAAGCCACAGAAATGGGAAGCTGCAGGAGGAAAAGGGAGGGACAAATAATCTCTTTAGGCAAATAAAGGTGCCAAAGCAGATTGTCCATTACCTGAGTATTTCATGCCAAGGCACTACCCTATCTATGCATCTTACGGTGTGCTACAGAAACACATTTTTCCCAAAAGCACTGTCCATTGCAATGTTTGCAATGGTCCAGGATAATTAATTGCAGCTATTATAAAATAATATGATTCTATAACACATCTCTATCCTTTACATTCAGGCCATTCCAAATTCTTTCTAGTTTCATCAGTCACGTGCTCAGAAATACTTTCAAAGCACTAAGGAGAATGATAAAAACTATAAATCAGATGTTTAACTCCCCACAACCATGCTAGTTTGAAATAAATTCAACATCTCAGGAAAAGAGAGAGATTTGTTTATTAAAAAAGTAAAGTTCTTCTGCAAGTGATAAGAGATTAGATGTTCCTGATGTTCTAGGCAAGTGCACTATATGTTTCACAATGGTGATAAAATGCAAATTTTGTCCATAAGTCTTCCTGTTGATATGGAGGATAACAACATACATATATGTGTGTGAGTATATATGAAAATACTGTTTTGAAACTCCTGGAATTTTTGAAACTCCATATTTTTTTTGAGATAAATACACTGAATTACATAAAAAATATACCTACTAATACCTAAAGTTATTTAGTATTTCACTGTTTAATAAACAGTATGGACATGTAGCCTGTAGCTTGTCAAGATGGAATGAGCATATCAACATATTGAGTGCTAGATAAAGAAAGCAACTTTGCAAGATCAGAAAAGGAGGCAACAACACAAACAGAATAAAAAAATGGAAGTCCAATAACAGGAAAGGTGGAGCATCTGTAATGGTTATGATTGATTTTCCATTGCCCTAGATCTTTGGTAGCAATTGCATCAGAGGTCACGTGGAGATGGCTATAAAGTGCTGTTAAAAGAAAAGGCTAAAAGAAATAGCCAGTTTGTGCTGACATGGCTGAACTCGCCTTGGGTTTCAGTCTCTTGTGGTGGATTAAGTTCTGGAGTCACAATTGGATAAATTTTCAAAGTACATGCAAGAGCATTCAGATTTTACTAAATCAAGGCAAGCAAACTGCCTTTTGTAAGCCAATATTCTGAAAGCATCCCAGCCCTAGGACACATGAAGACCAAAGTGCCCTGACATTAAATAGTCCGCACACGAACCGTCTTTCACAAGACACAACGCTGGTTTTGCAGGAGGGGTTTGATCACTGCTGACAAGTGCTTTTTGGAAACCTCATCCCTGAATATTCTGAATGGTGACAGGCAAATGAAATCAAACCCCTTCCAGCATACTTGATTCTCTGCCCTGACCAGGGATTGATTAAAAACTAACTAGAGGGTTTTAAAAGACAAAATAGAACTCCTGTCAGAGAAACAAGACAAGAGCTCTCAAAACACTCTGCCTATCCACCTGCGACCAGAGCTAAGCTTCACGTTGTAAACTCCACCCATATACAAATGGTCAAGACGCTGCCTTGGTGAAATGGTATCCACTTTCTTCAGATTGAGATTTAGACCACTTTTGGTGAGAGGATCCCTGCCATGATGCTGGCCGGGGGGAAATCCAAAACAGAAGTGTTTCTCATGGATATACTCCTCACTTTATGCAAAATGTGTTGTGACACATTATCTCTTCAACATGTAGCGAAGTGTACTTTGCAGTGATTGAAGCAATTCACTTAAATCTAGCCTGTACTTGTGTTCTGGTTCATTATTTATAGCAAGTGTGGGAGTGTGTTGGCCTCCTTTGACAGCATATCATGGCCATCTTAAATTCTGAAAGCTTTTTTTTTTTTTGTTTCTTATTGCAACAGTAAATGTTTAAGAAGTTTAATCTGAAATTTGAGGGTGATTTAGATACCAGTCTGTTCGTGACACATTAACAAAATTAGACCAGGAAGTGTGCATGGAATGAGCTCTCGTGCTCTTCTAACAAGTGAGGTTGCTGGGAGTACGTTACCCCCATCACGGATGGCCTCCATAGTCAACAGGGATGCCATGTAGATGGGTTTGCTCACGGCATTTCAAGGAGAAAATGTTTACTGAATCGGCCTAAGTGATTTAGGAAACCAAATCTCAAGCCATTTTGGTGAGCACTTTGCATGGTAGGAACTGGAGTTTTGACAGCCAGCATAGTCAGAGGCAAAAGAGTTAATTTTGCTTCAATAAGAAGACATGGAAATAATTTTTTCTCGCTAATTAAATATGAAACTGACTAACTGTGTGCAAGTGTAATTTTCTTATCTTATTAGCCATGTTCATTTCTGAAGTGAATAACTACCAGCACTGGTACAGTATATGGGCAGAATAATAGTCGTACTGATTTTTACTTTAATCTCTGAATACAATTAGCATAATTTAAACCATTATAAGCCTCAGCAGATAGAAATCACATTATAGAGACTGTAGGTGGAGAAGTGGGTGGTCACATGCAGAGGAAAACTGGAAGAGCACTTAAAATACAACCGAATAATAAGCATGCAGGGGAATGTAAAGCTACGTGGAATTGAAAGGCACATAATTTCTGGTAATGGGGGGAGAAAAGTGGATAATCAAGAGCAAGATTCAAGGACTTCTGCTACAGTGAGGCCTCATCCCAAGAAATGCTATATACCTCATTGTGCGTCCTCTGTGTTCACTCCAGTCCTCTTCAGGTGAATGCAGCTTTCAGGCAGGTGCACTGCACCTTTCAGGCAAGACAGGAGCTGTGTGGGGTGACAGCAAGTGGCTGTCCATTTGTTTTTGGGAAATAACTCTGACTTGGCTTTTTTAAGGCATCATGTGAGTGGTTTTGGTACAGGTAGTAGAAGGCAGCATCACTTCACATCCCGTTGTTAACAGGTCATATGTGGAAGAGTTTATACAACTATTTTATGGGACATAAATCCCAATTTCCGATTTCTGTCAGAAGAGAGAAACAGCTGAATGGACATGTATGGATCACATCTTGCACGATCAGGTGAAGAGGTGAAGAAGCCAAAATATGATGGGGGAATGAAAAAGGCAGATCAGATGAGAAAACAGATGGAGGCCCTTGGGATCACAGTTGTGAAGTGTACATTTGAGTGGGTTGTGCGTGAGAGGGGGGATAGAGGAAGGAAAAAAGAGAGAAAGAATGGGCTGGATGAGACTAGGACTGGAAATACTGAATTGTAGGCTAAGAATGACTGAACAGGCAAAGGCAACTAGTGTGGGAAGAAAGTGCCATGATCAAGGAGAACAGATGGGGACAAATCAGTGCAGAGAAACCAAAGCTTGAGGAGAGTGGGAAAAAGCTGCTCTCCACCACAGCCTGAACCTAAGCCTGGGACAGTTCATATTACCTTACTCCTCTGCTGTCAGCAAATATTGGTAGAGCATTGGCAAGCCATTGTATATCACCTTCTGCAGCCACTCTGTGTTAAAGAAGGGATTACAATTAAAAGCTCTGAAAAAGAGCACCCTGAGCTTTTTCCTTTTGAAGACGTACATGCCTTCTTCATTTACATCCTATACTAGTTTCTGCAATGTTTCTGAGAAAATAACAAAGTTAAGCACAGGAATGTAGCCTGTTTTACCAATAAGAATCTGAAGTTGGCCATAATTAAATTTCTGTGGGCCCTTCTTAATAGTTGCAGGGAATTCAATAGGATTTGGTCCTTAGCTCAGACCTGTCTGAAATATTACCAAAAGCAACAACTAAAAAGCTGTGCTGAGCTGGTATAGTGTATATTAATCATTAGGTAAATATTATTTATATCCTGACAATTTAACCAGAGACTATTATTTGAAATTAACTATACATGCTCTTCATCATGTCATGACTTCAAGTTTATTGTGGCCAGGCTTTACTGCTGAAGACCACAACATGACTTTGACATATTTTTCACATCAAATGTATTGGTTTCCTGTCATAAATACATTTCTGAAATACAGAACATGCACCTCTCTCCTAAGTGGCTGTTCCATTATTGCAGTTCTCTCTGCTCTTTGAAACTTTTCCCTAGAAAAAGCCAGTCTCCAAGCTAAATTCTCTGCAACATAAAAGTACTGTCACCAAATGTCACTTTCAAAAGCAGCCTTCCAACAGTGAATGCCAGACTGAAAGTCTGGAGACTTGGATAGTGGCCCCAGGTTACCCAGAGAGAGCTCCTACTGACCTTTTGTATAAAGATGGATTTTTTTTTTCCTTTTGAATTAGCCCTACTTGCAGTTTTATGATGAATTAAGCACAGCTACACTGTGATAGAGTGAACTCTGCGAGGTGTAGGGAGTCAGGGTGGGGAGCATGAAGATCTGTAGACTCATTATTCAAATCAATGTATATCTCCTCTAGAAATATGTGCATTGTACAGTGTTTTTTATATGAGCAGTACATATAAAGATACATACATACTGTACAGTTATACTCTTGGCAAAGATGCAAGATCACAGAACCACAGACAGAATGATAGGGTTTGGAAGGGACCTTTAGAGATCATCTAGTCCAACTCCTATGCTAAAGCAGGTTCACCTAGATCAGATCACACAGAAACACATCTAGGTGGGTTTTGAAGACCTCCAAGGAAGGAGACTCCACACCCTTCCTGGGCAGCCTGTGCCAGGGCTCCCTCACGCTTACAGAAAAGAAGTTTTTCCTTAAGTTTAAATGAACTTTTTGTGTACCAGCTTCTTTCCATTACTCCTTGTCCTGTCACGATACAACAGAAAAAAGTGATGCTCCAACCTGTTGACATCCACCATTTAGATATTTGAAAATATTAATGAGATCCCAACTCAGACTCCGCTAGACTAAACAGCCCTAATTCCCACAACCTTTCCTCATAAGGAAGATGCTCCAGTCCCCTGCTCATTTTGGTGGCCCTGCGCTGGATTCTCTCCAGCAATTCCCTGTCCCTCTTGAGCTGAGGAGCCCAGAACTGGACACAGGACTCCAGATGAGGCCTCATCAGGGCAGAGTAGAGGGGGAGCAGAACCTCCCTCGACCTGATGGATATTCCTTGATAATTTTCAAGACATTTTAAAAATCTATTTTTTGTTTATTTTCAAGATTTGGTTTTTGTTTATTCAATTAATATTATCTGTATTTAATGCACCAGGAAAAAGAGGTGCAGTTGCACTCAAGCACTCTGCTGCAAAACTTCCAGCAAAGTCAGTTCAGTAATTTATGTGTAGACTTTTATTTTCCTTTTTTTTCATAAGTAAGTTCTGTGTTTTATACATTTTTTAATGAAATTAACCTCTTTAATCCAAGTACCTATAAAACAGGTAGTGGCACCTGTCTGAAAGAGAGACAAATACAGAATGTTTGTGTTTCTGAAGGTGAAAATGAAAGCAGCAAGTAGATCACATTAATGTATGTCTCTAGTTCTGCTATTTGATTTAGAAAAATGTTATGAAATAATATGAAATGATAATGAGGACACCCCTTGCCCAGCCCAAACTCTTAAGAAATAGCAGCAGTCCTTCAGCATTGCATTTGTCTCTCAGTGCCAGGGCGCTATATTTAACAAGCTTTCCCCAGCTCCCACACCCAGATGAATTCATTGGAATGCAAAAGGAAAGCCAGAGCTCATCTGACTCATTAGGAGGCTGACACGCAATTACCATCAATTAAAAATGTCTTCTAGAGCCAACGTGTGAATTTGGGTGTGCTGAAATAAACGTAACCATCAGGATCTCTGTAAGCGGGGCTTGAACTTAGCATTGCACTCAAGACAAATGCAGAATTCATTGATCTGCAAAAATAATTTGTGGATGTGCCGACTAGCATGTGAAGGGATTGTTAGAGAAGCTACGTCCAATGAAGTTTTATGTCTTCCACTTCACAGTCTGCAACTTGCAAACAATCTACTCAAGGAGAATCTCCTCTATATTGGGAAGGTATTGAAAAAATACCAGTGGTAACACAATGGTTTGTTGAGGCCAAATGATTTTATCTCCTTTAATCAGCCACTAGTGAGGAAAACATTTAAGAGGTGGAAGTGTGATCACAAATGATTTACTGATGGATTCTAGTTTCACTATATCCTGATTAAGATGGATTGTAAACACTTTCTCATCCCAACATCTTTCTCAGAACCTCTTCCATTTAAGTTTAACTTGTTAGACGTAGAATAAGCTATTGAAAAGACTCTGAGCAGCTTTGGAGCCAACACAACAGAATTATAGTGCCTCTATCATAAATATTCTTTGAAAAAATTTATCTCAGTGTGAACTTTTCATATCATCTAATGCTTCAATGTGCACATTTGAATGTAGAAGTACTGTTGATTAAGCTTTTTACTACAACTTAAAAAAAATACAATAGATCAATCAAATGTACATATATACAGAATTACACAAGCAGTTTTTAAGTATATACAATAGAATAAACATGTGCCTACACTACTTGTTTTCATTAGTCACAAGAAACAGTCAATCTTACCTTTGTCTGTAAAACAATAATACCTAGTCATCTAGGATTGTTGTATTATTTCTCAAAAAAAACCCAACCTAAAACCAAAAAAAACCCACCCCTAATAACAGACAAACTTTAACTCTGTGCACTTTAGAGCAGGAACTTCTATTTCTGTTACTTTTTATATTCTAGTCATGCCAAGAGAATCCTTATGTTTAGGCTTTGATAAGCTTATAATAGAACAGAATTAGTCCCACAGGTGTAAAGCTCCCAGACCTCCACCAAAGGCTCTAAGGAGCTGTCACTGCACAAATAATAAATAACCTTAGAGTGCAGACATTGATCTCGGTATAAAAGGTTAACAGATCTTTTTAGTTCCTGCATGAGTGTATTTTAGGACAAAGAGAGAGTCCAGACAGATCATTTTTGGTTTGTGGGGCGTTTTTTTATAAATACGTAGTGGTTCAAAAACTTAAGATTTGAATTGTTGTGTGTTGGGCCTACTTCTTGTTGGCATATTATATAGAAATGAGGAGAAAAAAAAAGTCTGCATATATATTAATTTTTACAAATATTGTAATATATTTTCTCTCTTGTCTGAAATAAGCAGTTACTTTGTAGGGGCAGGATCCTTAAAAATCCATAGTGCTTTTAGCTGATATTTTAGACTTACCTATGTAGTCACTGTACTGAGGTGAAACAACTACTAAACATGGTGAAGTATTCGAGGAAGAAGTTAGCACAGTGTATAAGCACACATATTCTTATAGGACCAAGGAAAAGGTGCTTACAGTTGAAGAACACGTCAGGTCCCATGTAATTTAATTTTACCTGTGCATGTTAACCTTTCTCAATATATAGATTTTATTCAATGAGTTACCTACAAATAAGCAAATACTGATTTTCCTTTTACATGAAAATCACTCCAGATAACAGAAGCAAATCAACTGAAAAACAGAAGTCAAAAACCTTGTTTCACTTACATAAATTAAATGAAGACTGAGATTTTTTCCTAATGTTTCTCTCTTTTATGGTTTCTCAAGGAAATGGATGCTATACTAGAAAATTTAAGTCAGCAAAACATAGAGGTGGTTTTGCTAACAATATGGATGCTGCTTTTTTTGAAATATATCTGGAAGATTTACTGCCTGGTATCTCCACTGAAGTTGTATGAGTCATAGAACAAGATGGAGCCACAGGGTGGGACAGGAGCCATTTATCAAGAACATTTGAGAACAGCTACCAGGCTGAAACAAACAGAAGAAAAAAGACCCATTTATTTAATCATCTTCGATCATTTGCAGGCATTGTTTGAATGCATTGATGTGTACAAGCCTAGCAAAACTGGGGAGTGTGCAAACTTGGCACTGGGCAGAAGAGCTCACTCTTCCTAGGTCAATTTGATGGAATTCATAGGAGGGAAAAAAAAGTGTTTGAAGTCACAAGCAGTGTGAGGCTAATGATGTTCCAGTGGAAGCTGAAGTCTGCCCCACTACATCCTTGAACTAATTGTATCTTGGGTCACAGCACCAACAAAGGAGATATATGGTGCCACTACAGAAAAGACCTTTGGAAAAGTATAAGAAATGGTAATTTCCATGAGGGTGTGCAGTGCCACCTGGAAGAACTAAATAGCAAATACTATCATTGTCATCAGTGCTTCAACAGGGAGTTTCAAAAGAGAGAGACCTTTAGAAACTTGTTTATTTCCAAGTAAATCCTGCAAGCTTCTGAGCAGCTTTTGTACAAAGCTCTTGGTTTAAATTATTGTAGTCTTCACAGGGCAGTGATAAGCAACCTTCTGATTATGAGAACAAAATAAGAAAATAATGGGACATAGTCTCTGGACATAAATCAGTGCAATACCCTTGAAGCTAACACATAGCAGACAATTTCGTTTGCTATCCAGCGTATTCTAAAACAGGGAAAGAATGTCAAAATTATTTTTTCTATGCTGAGATTAAATCCTGCAAATTTGCCATGGAAACCATTTATTTCTTTTATCTTTTTTTTTTTTTTTTTACCTTCCCCTCCCTTTTATATTCAAGCTATAGTGATTCTTTCAGAGTTGGCAGATGCGAGCATTGTGTCTTGGGGGTGGGGGGATTTCAAGAGGTGGGTTGAAAAGAGAAATGGGGAGTTGCGGAGGGGGAAAAGGAGGCATACATTCATCCTCATAAGTGCCTTCATGTCCCTGAGCTCCTGGCATCAAGAGCTAGCAAAGGGCAGATGCTTCTAACAGTTGGAGAACTGAAGCACAGAGGAGGCAGTCATTCTCCAGAAGCCAAGCAGCCATCCCACAAAGCAGAGAGGCCCAGGATGACCCACTTGAGTGAGTGCCCACGTGGGTGTGGGTGGGAGTGGGGCTGGCAGGAGACGGAGCTCCCCTGGCCATGTGAGCTGAGTCACCAGCCCAGTTTGATCACACTGCTGCATGGAATAGAATACCATGATGGCAGCCATGAGTGTAAATAAGACCAGCCTAGCGTGACTGGGAAGGGGGATCTGCACTCACCACTCAATCCCAGTCACATTGGCCCAGGGGCACTGCTGAGGAGCAGCCACCCCATGGGAAACCACTCATCAGCACAGGCTTGGCCATACCACCCAGATGCTTGGGTAGCCAGAGAGTTCCTCATAGGCATGAGTAAGGTTTGCCTAGGCTTTCATTTTGGAGGCAGAAATTGACTTTTTCAGCATGCCTGGTTGCTCTTTTAAGAGCATGCTTGGGGTTTTTTTGGTTTAAATTCACCTATTGGAGAGTATCTCCAGGATAACCTAAAAGTTACCTCAAACTTCTAATAAAAGAAGTCTAAGCAAAGGGCACAGGGAGGAAGCAAAATGAAACATTGCCAAGATAGGCTTGATTCCCCATTGCTTCACCCCATATGCAATTTTCATTGAGTTCAATTGCAAACTTAACTCTGCTAAGGCTACCACTAAACCATGTCCCTAAGTGTGAAATGTACAGATCTTTTAAATACTTTCAGGGATGGTGACTTCAACCACTTCTCTGGGCAACCTGTTGTAATGCTTGATAACCCTTTCAGTGAATAAATTTTTCCTAATATCCAGTTTAAACCCCTCCTGACACAACTTGAAGACATTTCCTTTTGTTCTAGCAATTTGTCCTAGCAACACCCACCTCACTACAACCGCCTTTCAGGAACAAATTTGGGTCTATTTTTCATAAAATTTGAGTCAATCTGTCCCTGTTTTGATTCAATTGGGACTTTATCTGTCTGACTGGATTACTGGAGTCAAACCAGATCTGCCCCTTACCGGCTCACTAACAAGACCTTTGGGTCCATCTATCTCTGTTCACCATTTCTCTGTGTTTCTATTTTTTTCATCTGTTTCACTCAGGGGGATTTTCTGTGTCCTTTTCTACTAATGGAGCATTCCATCGTTCTTGTGTTGGCCTAATGTTGGCTTATCCTAAACAGGAAGAAGTTTTTTACGGTACTTCATCAACCACATTGAACTTTTGGAATTATTTGTTCCTTCCTACTTCTTTTACTCGCTCATACAGTAGACTTGTTCATGACAGAAATGAGACATTTCAAGGATGATTAGATGATGTGGTAACCTAGCACGAAATTACATCTTTCTGCCCTGATGTGTGTTTAATGTGGTACCTCACTGACCTTCACAGACCTTAGCTGTTCAACCTCTTTTCCTGAGGATGTCCACAAAATACAAAGTTAAGACAGATTCTTAGGCACAACCTCAGTAAACTCGGCAAGAGAATGGTCTAATCAGGATCTACAAGGTTTACAAAATTCAGGTTTTACATGTTAGTGATGTTAGCAAGTCTGTATCTACTTTTCACATCACTTATTTGTAACCCCTTGGTGTCCTGAGTCATGGAACCTGAGTCATGGGTCTGGATCTTGCTACGGATGACCTTTGTATGTAGAATTATTTATACCTCAGAGATCATTTAGTTTCATTTAATTTTATTGCATAAAATTTCTGTCTAGGAATGTGCTTCTGTCTCTCCGCTGAGTATAGATGCTTCTAGATCACATGCTGGGTGCTGCATAGTGTCTTTATGCAAAAGATCAGGTGTTTAGATTTTTTCAGTTTTCTTCATATATTTAACATCTCAAGGGACTTACAGTGAGCTTAAGGTGAGCTGCATTTAACTGCTTTGCATTTCTTATTCTTGCACAAGTGATTGTAAAATACATAAATGAACATATTACTTTTCCGTAGTGAAATCCAAAACAACAAAAAAAATCTAGTGGTCAGACCTTGGAAAAAATCAGCTCTGAAGCATTGGGCAGTTTTCCACCTTGCAAACGGACTATCAATATTCTTCCAATGAAACTTTCAGGTTCATCAAACTGTTTGTTCCAGCCCTCCATCATTCTGATTGCTACTCGTGTGCTTCACACTGGTGTTATATTTGGTATATCTACTGTGAGTTGTGCAAAGCATTGAAATGACTGCTGATTCAGAAAGTAATGGGGATTCTTTTTTTTTCCAGGTCAGTGAAGATAAGCTTAGGATTCAGCATGCAGACTGGTGATGTTGAAAGATCAGCTTTACAATTTCAACCCTAAATAGGAAAGTCAGTCTGTTATCTAAAAGGGATAGAAAACAGGGGACTGGAAGGTAAAGCAGTGGTCAGACATTTCTTCAGTAAACTTTTGAAAGACTCGCTTGAATTTGCAGTCTCACATTTGACATCTGGGACACTCAAGATTTCTGCTTTGTCAAGATTTTTTCTATGCTGAATTTTGGAATCGGAATTATTGCTATTTCCTATAAACAAAGATATGTTTGAATTACTCTCTTCTTCTGAAACTTAAAAAGATTCTTACACTCAGGCAGATGCTGACTGTCAAGTCTTGCAGTAAAATGTAATATATTTTCACAGTTCAGTTGATAACTGAGTTGATAACTGTTTGCATATATACAGGTACATATAGAGGCATATATGTATACACATATATGTAAGTATGTATCACAGGAATTCAAGTTTTCCCTCAAAACTACTGATGGTTTAGACTCTGGCTTCATGACCACAGATAGGGGATTTGGAAGGTTTGTTTAATTTATACTGCCTTGAAGCTGGAGATGCAGGACCATGGGATCCCCGATGACACTCACAAGAGATAAAAAGTCACGGGATGTAAAACCTGGTAGCCCATGCTTCAGAACTATTCAGAAGTCATATTTTTGTCAAACCCATGTTATCTAGGTCATTTAAAGCTTGTCAAGCCCAAATGCTCATGTACAATGCTTGGAAACCACTAATTTAGTGTTCTGGTTTCAGCTGGGATAGAGTTAATTTTTCTCCTAGTAGCTGGTACAGTGCTGCCTTTTAGATTTAGGATGAGAACAATGCTGATAGCACAGTAACATTTTAGTTGTTGCTAAGCGCTGCTTGCTAAGTCAAGGACTTTCCAGCTTCTCACCCTGCCCTGCCAGCAAGTGGGCTGGTCATGCACAACAAGCTGGAAGGTGGCATGGCCGGGAGAGCTGACCCAAAGTAGTCAAAGGGATATCCCATACCATAGAATGTCATACTCAACAATAAACCAGGGGGAAGTTGGTCTGGGGGAGGCATTGGTCTGGGGGTGGTGGCCCGCTGCCTGGGGGCTGGCTGGGCATCAGTCAGCAAGCGCTGAACAATTGCATTGTGCATCACTTATTTTGTGTATTCTTTTATCGTTATTATAATTTTCCCTTCCTTTTCTGTCCTATTAAACTGTCTTTATCTTAACTCATGAGTTTTACCTTTTTTTTTTTTTTTTCTGATTCCCTCCCCCATCCTTCTGGGGGAGTGTGAATGAACAGCTGTGAGGCATGAAGCTACCTGCTAGGTTAAACCCACAACAATTAATTGAACCCAGCAAGAATTTTGTATCATGGCAAGTTCTCCAGTAAGTGTCTGTGACAAGCTTGCAGTCCTGTCTCTCCACAGCACTCAATGTGACAGCAGAGTGTCTCCTAGATATTTCATGCTCCCAGAACCAGGGTGAAGTATGAAAAGGCTCTTACATTTCCCTTGCATATGTGGGGGAAAGGCATGGTGATACGGCACTCCTCCAGCCACATGAGAAGCCTAAGGCAAAGCAGAAACACATGCATATCTCTGAAGGCCTAGACTGCAGCCCTAACTACAGAAGCATACTTCTTCTGCATAAATAAAAGGATCTTCTTGAAACAAATATTCGTGAGAAATGCAAATTTGTGAGAAAGTGCCTGATTTCTGTGCAGCTGAGGCTTTCTGTGCAGTAGCATTCGATGCCAGAAAAAGAAGAAAGTGTGAACCCAAACCCATTTCTCAACAGCAAAGAAAGAGAGTGAGCCATTTCTGCTACCATCTTGTGTGCAGGGGCAGCTTCATTCCAGGGACAGTATCTAAGGAAAGGCTATGTGTGAGATACTTCAGTTTTTGTAACACTGTCTAAATCTTCACAGAAACTGTGAGAGCCCACTCACAATTAATAAGCAGGAAAAGAAAAAAAAAGGTATTCCAAACCACTTGGGTCAATATTGAAAGTAAAAGTGCCCATGACTCTTTCCTCATTTCTTTCTTTGTGTTGAAGGATGCCAGGAAAGACGCAAACTGAAGTAAGCAAGCTGGAGGTCTCCAGACTGATATATATTTTAGTCAGCTCTTACAGCTGCTCTTCTGTGTGGTCATATATGGGTTGTCCACCTCCTAATTTTGCCATTCCTTTTGTTGACAGCATGTCTGCCAGTGTATTTAGGCACAAAATGCTGTAACCCAAAAGGAGCAATGCTCAAGGTTGGAAACAGGTAGATGAAACCGAGTATGAACAGGGGAAGACACATAACAGCACAATCTGCTCTCAGGTGATAAACGCCCATGATGGAGTGTGTTTGGAGAAGGAACAGCTAATGAGTTCACAGACTTTGGCAGCTTAGCTTTCCCTATATGCAAGGATTAGCAGAGGAGAAAGCACAAGTACTCAGATCAGGCCCAGGAGTGGGAGGGGAGGTGGGAACTTCCCCTGTTGCTGGACTCCTATCTGAGTGATGAGACCAAAGCTGGACAACAAAACCCTGATGAAGTAAGTGACATAAGTTGGATGTGGAGAAGGAAATCAATAGCTTCAGGGCTAAAAGATGAGCACTTGATACAAAGGAATAGCTTGTGGTATTAGTTGCTGTAGTAGAAAATGTTGGCCATTTCCTTGAGCATGATAAAGATTGACACAGTGTTGAGTAGGTTACAATACTGTAGCAGAAATTTCCCTGATTGTTGTGTGTTGTACAGAACCTGGCACAAGGTTGACATCCATGTAAAATAAGACACTTAAGGTAACCATTAATGAATTATTCATCATAATTTTTTTTGTTATAGTCATTCTATAGTAGTCATCAGTATGAATTAATACTGCCTCACGGAGCATACATGCTATGAGGAACTTCTCTGTGCTCCTCATCTAGTAGAAATGGACTTTTCTGCAGTACATAAAGATATACACCCTCTTTTATGGCATTGACATGGCATTCAAAATTAATGTTAAGACTGATATGAAGACATGAAACTTGTACATTCTCTATTCCTTCTGTAATTTTTTTCTTTACTTATGGTCCAAAACCAAATTACTAGCTGAAGACATTTTTGTGTGTGTGTGTGCCTTCTTCTTAATATCTCCTTCCTGTACGCTAGCAGTCTTGCAACTCAAGGCTAACATAGTATCATGTCCTCAACTTCCGTGCAACAATATCGTGCACTTAAGCAGGTAACACTTTTGCTTTTCTTGGTGTGTTGAAAGTTTACAATTTGCTGTAGTTTTTAACACATCCCTAAGTTCTCATCAAGTTGTACTTCATGCGGTATTTGGCATAGGAAATGCAGAATTGCGCCACCTTGCATGAGAGGCTGGAAAGTGCTCCCAAATAGCTGAGACAGGCTAAGAACCTTGTTGAAATACAAGTAGCTTTACAGAGATTACCTGTTTTGATCTGAACCAAATTCAGGTTACATTTGGACCATTTTTCAATTTTAAGTACAAATGAAAAAGCAGATCTGAAAAGGAAAATCCATTAATTCTAGTGGGGAAAAAAAATCTTATATTTCCCTTCTTCCCCATCTGTGTGGAATGCTTCTTAATCTAGGAATTTTTGAGTTTTAAGTTTCATCATTCAGGATTTCTAATACTGAAAACCGCCTAAGTTTGTTGGCAATTGGCATACCTTAATGTTAGCTGGTTTTATCTGGAGATAAGAATATAGGGACTTGGACAATCTTGAGAAGTAAGCTCATGTGAACTTCACGAGGTTCAACAAGGCTAAGTGCAAAATCCTGCATATGGATTGGGGTAACCCACAGTGTCAATACAGGCTGGGAAATGAAGGGATTGGGAGCAGCCCCGTGGAGAAGGACTTGGGAGTACTTGTGGATGAAAAACTGGAAATGAACCAACAATATGCACTCAAAGACCAGAAAGCCAACAGTATCCTGGACTGTATCAAAAGCAGCATGACCAGCAGCTCAAGGGATTCTTCCCCTATACTCTGCACCTGTGAGGCCCCACCTGCAGCATTGTGTTCAGCCGTAGAGTCCTCAGAACAGGAGAGACATGGACCAATTGAAGCAGATCTAGAGGAGAGCCACAAAAGCAATCAGAGGGCTGGAGCACCTCTTCCATGAGGATGAGTTGAGAGAGTTGTTCAGCCTGAAGAAGACAAGGCTCTCGGGAGACCTTACTGCAGCCTTTCAGTACCTAAAGGCAACTTATAAGAAAGATGGGGACGAACTTCTTAGTAGGGCCTGTTGTGGCAGGACAAGGGGTAATGGTTACAAACTAAAAGATAATAGATTTAGACTCGATGTAAGGGAGACAATTTTTACAATGAAAGTGGTGAAACACTGGAACGAGTTGCGCAGAAAGTTGGTAGATGCCCATCCCTGGAAACATTTGAGGTCAGGTTGGACAGGACTCTGAGCAACCTGATCTAGTTGAAAATGTTCCTGCTCACTGCAGGAGGATGACCTACAAAGGTCTTTTCCAACACAAACTATTCAACAATTGTCTGACTAAAAAAAGAGGAAGTATTACTGAGCACGGAGAATTAAGAAAAACTCCATCAAACATGGTATTAATTTTATGAAGGAAAAGCATGAAAAAATCCACACTTGCTGTTACAGAATTTGATTTTTTTCCAAAAAAGTAGGATTTTTAATTTCACTTTGATTGTTGAATTGTTTTGAATTTTACTGTCAAATACATTTTGGACAATTATTCCATAATGAAATGTTGTGCTACAATAGTGTATGTGATGAAGTACATTATGATAAATTATAGTGCATTTTCTGAGTATCTGACATTTTACTTCTTTTTTTAATTATTGTGTTTCTAGTTTCTTAGTTAGAGATAAAAACGTGCTAATTAAACACTTTTTTTCCAAAGAGCTGCATGAGTATTTTTTACTCTTAGTGCCATATAGTTTACATAATAGAATTCTGGTGGGAGTTGGGCAGAGAGGAACCTCATGAGGTTCAACAAGGACAAGTACAGAGTCCTGCATCTAGGAAGGAACAGCCCCATGCACCACTAGAGGCTGGGAGGTCAAACTGCTGGAGAGCAGCTCTGCAGAGAGAGACCTGGGAGTCCTGATTGATAATAAACTAAATATGAGCCAGCAATGTGCCCTTGTGGCCAAGAAGGCCAATGGCATCCTGGGATGCATCAAGAAGAGTGTGGCCAGCAGGTCGAGGGAGGTTCTTCTCCTCCTCTACTCTGCCCTGGTGAGGCCTCATCTGGAGTCCTGTGTCCAGTTCTGGGCTCCTCAGCTCAAGAGGGACAGGGAAGTGCTGGAGAGAGTCCAGTGCAGGGCCACCAAGATGATCAGGGGACTGGAACATCTTTCATACGAGAAAAGGCTGCAGGAACTGGGGCTGTTTAGTCTGGAGAAGAGGAGACTGAGGGGGGGATCTTGTTAACATTTATAAATATCTAAGGGGGGGGTGTCAGGAGGTTGGGACATCCCTTTTTTCTATTGTAGCTAGGAACAGGACATTTGTATCAAGACAACTTAAAGATGTGTTGGAATCCCATGTAACATCTGAAATTGTATCGAAAATTGTTTAGACTGGAATAAAGCCTCTTCGAATATTTTATATATCTCAGAAGAGACAAATCATTTCACTAACCATAGAACCAAGTAAATTATCTTTCCATTTTATGATGTAATGATGAAGAGCAAAACTTTCCTATTGATGTAGGGAACACATATTTCTCCCTATCAGTCATACCTTACTGCCTTGAAGGAAGTAGGAATAAAGATGTAATTCTAACGTTATCAACGTATTTGCAGTGCTTTAAAAAGATGGAGGAATAATTATATATTTTCATTGGTAGGTGGAAGAATATTTTACATTTTGAAGTTTTCTCAGTATATCATTGCCATATTTGCATGGGTTTTACACAGCTTTACAAGCTACTAAGGAATCAAGGGATGTATCTATCTGAAGTCATCATTTCTTGGGGTTACATTCTGAAATATTTAAAATCATGTGGTAAGGAGAAACGAACTCCTATTTCATCAAGGTTTTTTTAAAAAATACTGTAGTAACAAGATTTACAGATAAAAAGAACTAAAGTTCTAAAAGTTCTAAAAAGAACTTTAATAACTATGATGCTTTCAGTATTTTCTCTTGTTGGCCGAAAGAAAGTGTTCCATGATACAAAGAATAGCACACTTGAAAATGTTCTGCACTTGTGGTTCAAATATTCTTTCCCTACAGGTCACCAATTAATCCCTTTTCAGAGGTATATTAAGCTCCAATTCTGCAAACACTTAAAAAAGTACTGCAAATAATTTCAGAGTAAGAGCTTTAAATACTTCTGCAAAAGAATTAATGGTTGTGTCTGACCTGCAAACATCAATGTGAGGGAGCAAAATCCAGGATGAAATACTTCATCCTTTTGTGATTGCAAATTGAATTTTGGTTCTATAGAGTTCTATGGGGTTTGGGGTAGCTATTTTGATTCAATTAGTGCTATTTAAAAAGCAGTTTTAGGAGGAAAATGGAGGGTATGTTAATTCCGTATTTTCATTTTTTAACAAGGCCGTACATAGGGAAACATACTGCAAAGGAGTAGGTGAAATCACTTCTCACAAATTCATCCTCTAATGGAAAATCTTTTAGAAATGTTGTTTAGGCAATTGTTTTCCATGGGGCTTGTAGTATGGTCTTTTTCTGTGGCTTGGGTTTTTTATTTTAATACAATTTGTTATGCATCTTTTGAGGAAGGGGATTCTTTTATTTCCAAGATTTCCTTCAGGTTTTTGGGTTGGAGATTTTTAGATTTTTTTTTAAAAGGTTCTGCCAGTTCTGAGGCTTTGGGTCTTAAGAGTATTTTTCACAGGTAAAAAAAGTATGCAAGAAGATCCAGAATATGTCCTAGCTCATTCTTGAACCCTCAGCAAAACTCTAATGCTTTAAACACTGATAGTACTAAAAGTTCCCTACTCTTCACAGTGCTTTCAGATCAGGTCTCAGTCTCCCCATTTCCCAGCTGCAGGATCTGGGCTGGGGTGGCTTGTCCAGGGCTGCAAAGCCAGCCAGAGAGCCCCACACAGCCAGCTGCCTTAGGCTTCATTGCTCTGTAGATACCTAGTGGTCATGCATTTGCATTGTCAGCTTGGTGCGAACACATTATTAGTCTAATCCGCACTTCTGTTTCACCTCAGAATATGACTACAATTAGTTTTTTTTCTTCTTTTTCTTTTTAATTGGAAAATGGCTAAAAGTTATTCCTGACCTTTTTATCTTGCTGGCAATGCCACTACTTTTCTATTAATAGCAGGCTTAGGGGAGTGTTTCGTCTGCACTGGCAGCAGAACTGCTATTTCTTACTCAGTTTGGTATCTGCAATTACAGTACTTTTCTGAAGTGCAAAAGACATCTATAAAAATCAAACTTATTTCCCTGTTTAACATCAGACACGGCATGGCAGCTCACTGCTGCTTCCAGCTTACATTTCATTTTCCATCTTTTTGTTGAAACTCTGTCTGCTTTGATTGTCAACGAACATTTGCTATCAGGTGAAGGACCCTCACTGAAGTGGCAGGAATAATGTACTTCATTGAAGAGCATGTTAAGTTTGTTTGCCTTGGATGTTTACTGATGTTTTGGTTAAGACCTTCAGCTCCTAACAATGCCCTGCACTGCCAAGACATCTGTATAGAGAGGCATCATCCTTGAAGGCAATGCTAGTGG
Organism: Colius striatus; assembly: GCF_028858725.1. Taxonomy (NCBI): domain Eukaryota; kingdom Metazoa; phylum Chordata; class Aves; order Coliiformes; family Coliidae; genus Colius; species Colius striatus. Next base: position 89,636,964 of record NC_084759.1, read on the forward strand.
AAAGCTGGAGAAAGGAAGAGCTGGTTTTCATTTCCTAGGAGGCTTTAATTTCTTCCTTCTGGGTGGACAGTGCCAGTGAGGCTGCTTTCATGTACTTACTCTCCATGTGGTCTGCAAGGCTTCTGAGAGGTCCCTTAAAATCCCTGACACTCCTAGACAGAAACAAATATTAGCCAGGTGGTTTTAAAAGTTACTGGTGCAGCAAGTAAGGGCCAGAGCGGCATCTGCAGTTTCAGGGGACTCCCTGGGACAGTCAGTGAAATTATCACTCTTCTCTTTTCATTCAAGTTTATAAATGCTGCTGTTAGTTACAATAGGACAAATTTGTCAGTGGGCCCAGCAGCGAGAAATCTTCTTGCAAGTAGAGTTTCAGGCTGTCAATAAATTACAAGCTCGTTTCATTTACTTGCCCAATCTCTTTCCAGAGGATTTCCCGTTCCCATGCCAAGCCCCCCATGGGGAACCTGCCCATTCATGTGTAAAACTTAGACCATGTCATGCCATCATGGGGTTATTTAGTAAGCATGTTTTTCATAGGAGCACAGAGGTCCTGACTAGCCCTCTCTTTGTCCTCATCCCTCACCCAGGCAGACCCTTGGAAAGGAGTGGGGGGTGCATTAGCAAGTCCCCAAGCATCCCTGGTCTTTCCTGGCCCAGCACTTGATCTAGAGGACACCATCCACTCCCAAGTCCCCCACCAGCCTCACAGCAATCCCCTTTTTCCTACACCACACAGCCAACATACCTTTTCTCCCATCCCAAAGCTAGTCCCAGTTCCAGCACCACTGCAGCATCCCTTTCCTTTAACCCCAACTGGGAGAGGTTGCTGTCCATCAAAGCACCTGAGCAGCATGGTGAGATTGGGATCAGCTGTCCTGCCTGCCCGAAGCCTGCAGATAGGCCAAATCACCTATAAGAGAAAGGTCATGGAGATGCAGTTGTTGCAATAAGCAGTGAATCGACTGTGAGTCTGCAGCAGTCATAGCTCTGTGGCTATTTTCCTTAGAGCCGTCTGCCTGGTGATAAGCTGCACAGTTAGTTTGGGTTTGTATTTTTTTTTTCCACCAGCCTCTTGTTTTCTTCTATTGCCTCTTGTGTCTTACCTTTCCTGGCAAAACTCTTTCTCCTAGTGACACATAACTCTCCCCCAGGGCCAGTTATGTAAGGTATTGCTGATTGGTGTTTGTACAGTCCTACATCTTGATCCCCTGTAGAGAGCACATTGTGTATCCTACTGGCAGCAAACAAAAGCAGCTTCCTATACAAAATACACAAGTCTTGTTTCTGTGCTTGCATGTTTAGGCAAACACCCTCCTGTGTTTCGGGACGCAAAGGAAGAACGCTATCATTACCTACTTTCCCAGTGATGTGTGGCTCTGAATGGTGAATAAAAAACATAAAAATCCTCCTAATAAGGAGAAAAGAGTCTGCTTTGCTAGACCCTGAGTTGTATATACATCTTCACATTTCAGGCAGTCGTACCATCTGAAACGCAAACAGCTCTTCCAGTTAGCAGCATCACAGTCAGGTCAAAGATGAACACATTTGTTTTGTCTTTAAGTGAATGTGTTCATACTGGGTGGCAGTGGAGGAGCTACCACTTTCCCTCAGGAGGCTCCTTAAGTTTTAGCTAGTGAGATGGAGTAGCACTTTTTTTAAAATGGGGGGGGAAAAAAAAAAAAATCCTAGGCAAAAATCCCACCTCCCAAAACCCCAAGTTCTAGCTGATAGGAGTGTTTGACACTCCTGTTGTGGGTAAGGTGTAGGTGTTTTTGCAAGGGAAGAAATTATAAATGCCTACTTTCTTCATATTCTCTTCCTCTCTATGCCTGGATGATTTGTGTCTTCTCCTCTCCTGCCTCCAGCCTTCCCCTACACATAAGCTATATTTTATGTAGCTGCACTGCAGTTTTTTAATTACAGGTGATGGACTAAGCCACAGCAATTAGGCCAGAGCTGCAGCTACCCGACGTTTGGGTGCTGGGGTAGGCTGGGCTGGGGAGGGGCATATTACCCTGCAAACTGCTGTGTGCTTAGTTCCAGGTCCTATCAGCACAACAGCCTAGGTAGCCACACTGCTTTGGAGCAGCTCAGCTGCATCCCCCCTGGGCACAGGCATCCCCGTGAGCCCTTGAGCTGCCCAAGCACAGAGGGCATCAGTGTCTACCTGGATCAGACTGACCTGATAAAAGCTCCTTGTAGGGTTTCTTGCTGCTTCCTTCAATTTTCCAGGGCCAGCACAACAAATGAAGGGGTTTCTAAGCCCAGGTGCAACAGATGGTTGGGGATGTGAGGTTTTCTGAGTCGTGTGAAAGTATGGGCTTGGTGTCAAGGTCAAGGGAGGGTCTGCCTCCAAGTTTGTGATGGTGGGTTATCCCGGGGGAGGGGAAGAAGAAACAGTCCCAGCTGGTTGGATGGAGATTTGTTTGCTCTCAAACAAGGGAATTCTAAGGGGGCAGAAGCTGGGTTGTGCAGAGGTGAAGGAGCTTGGGAAAGCTCTGAGCATGGAGGTAAGGCCAGAGTTGGCAAGGATGAGTGTAAAAGAAATAATTAATCCTTAACGAACGTGTGAGTGGGAGGCATAAGGGGATGACTGAGGAGGGATGGAGCAATACCAGACAGGGAGAGGTTGGGAACTGAAAGAAACAACAAAAGAGTTGTACAGAGTAAAAAGCAAAGCAAACAAACCAAAATAAAACAAAACTTTCCCTTGCCATTACTGCAGATTGCTCCATTTCTTTTCTACCCAGTCAAACTAAAACACTCCCTGTAACAGCCTCCAACTCTTCATCTACCTTCCAGTTTCTATTCCACAGTGATGTTCCCCAGATTGTTAGGTGCACTCACTCTGGAGGAGGAAAAGCCCACATAGAGAATGAGAGATGCAAGAGTGTGTGAGTGCTTGACTGGCTTCTGCAACCCCAGTCAGTCTCCCTGTCCCTGAAATCGTGTCCCTCACAGGAAAAAAATTCCCAACCATTCATTTTTATTCCCTAGTATAGTTTTAATACAGGTAGAGACCCTTATGGCCATTCCAGTCACTACATCTACTGGCAGCCTGTGCTGTGTTGAGGACCATCTAATGCAGAGACATGAGAGTCCTTGAGCCACACGGCTGTGGTGGTATTTGGGCTCGTCTAGCACAGAGCTGTCAGCAGAGCATCATTCCTTCCCAGCTGCGGTCCCCAGCAGCTCTGCCTCTGGACACCCTCTCCTGAAGGTGACATTGGCTCTCCTGACCATCCTTGAAGTTGTTTTCTGTCACCTCTTTAAATCACTATGCCCTGTCCAGCCCGTGTTGCAAGATTAATAAGTAAATCAGTAACTTCTCCTTCATTTTTGTACCTTCGTGTTACAAATGTGTTACAAATGTCTTACATGTTTCATTGTGATGGCAGTATGGGATTGCTAAACTTCTGCTATCCTCCTCTGCCAGAGAAAACTGGAAACTGTTAAACACATCAAAGGTATCAGACCCAGTTATTGTCAGGAACAAAATCTGTGTCCTTTTTCACTAGCACTCATTGCTTACAGACACGGAGTGAAGTCTGGTTTACATTTCTCCCAGTTGTTTCCCATATTTGTAGTGTCAGATCTGATAGACATTTTAGTCTCTCTGGTTTTCCACTTATTTTCTCTTCTTAATTCTGTGTAATCCCGGTACTGCGAAATGTGCAGTGGGTTTTGTGGGACCACAGTACTTCAGAAACATCCTCATCTTTCACAGCCTGCTCCCGCCTGCGTCTGCTTGAAAGAAAATGGGCTTCCTCAGTCCCTCCACATGTTGTTCACCTCCAGCACTAAAGCCACGTGAAGGGGCAGCACATCTTGCATCGGGTGCTGCTGGCTCTTGCACTCTCTGCCACGGTGCTTAGGAAGGAACAGCAACCTGCAGAGCAGCTGCTTGCAGCAAGCGGCTGCTCCTGTTTTGCAGTGCACTCCAGGGGAAGTGATGCTGCCTTACACAACCAAAATCTGCCCGGAGGAGGAAAAAAGCCAGGAAAAAGACTTTGCAAAGTACTATAGGGAACAAACCTAGAATGGGTAATCAACCAGCTCTGTTCCGTTGCTGATTTTTTTTTTTAATATATATAAATTTTCCACAGAACCGTGTGTGATCTCCCACCTGCTAATTACAGATTTCTTATGTGGGTGGCATGCAGATTTCAGTTATATCAGCGTTAATCTGGAGCAACTGTATTGATGAGCTTGATTTGGTTGGGAAGATTTTTCTTTGCTATGCGTCTTAAATGTCATTTTAAATAGATGAATTCTCTGTGCATTTAGGACTTTTTCAAGAATTTTAAAAGAATGCTGTCTTTGTCTCTCCTCTTCCATTCAAATTCTATTGACTTCATTAGTGGCTTGCAATAATCTGCCTGTGAATTAATTCTCTAAAAGATGATTTTGTCTTTTTTGTCTTTTTTTCCAAGATGTGAGACGTAGGTGATATTTTGGTCTAGAACAGCACTTGTAGCTGATATGATTGCTACCCACATTCAAATTCCATGACTGAGTGGGAGATGAGACTCCTCCACTGCCATGGAAAGCTTGGATGTTTATCAGGTCTCTAGATCCACATAATCATAACATCAGAGAACCACAGAATCATGGAATGGTAGGGGTTGGAAAGGACCTCTAAAGATCATCTAGTCCATCCCCCTTGCTCAAGCAGGTCTGCCTAGGTCAGCCACACAGGAACACATCCAGACAGGTTTTGAAAACCTCCGGAGAGGGAGACTCCACACCCTCCCTGGACAGCCTGTGCCAGGGCTCCCTCACTCTCACAGTAAAGAAGTTTCTCCTTAAGTGGAACTTTTTGTGTTCCAGCTTTTGTCCATTACCCCTGGTCCTATCACTGGACACTACAGAAAAAAAGCATTGCCCTATCCTTTTGACATATACCTTTTAAATACTTGTAAATATTCCTCAGGTCCTCCCCTGCGTCTCCTCTTCTCTAGGCTGAACAGTCACAGATCCCACAGCCTTTCCTCATAAGAAAGATCCTCCAGTCCCCTGATGATATCAGTGTCACTCCACTAGACTCTCTCTAGAAGTTCCCTGTCTCTCTTGAGCTGGGGAGCCCAAAACACTGCCCCCGACAAGAAACACAGAGGTAAGACTTTGCAGCACAGCCTTCCTCCCCTGATCATTAGCATGAGTCACCACCAGTTGGGCACCTCCCAGTTACAGTCAGGTACCTGAGATATCCTTCCACCCACCTTGCTTTTGGCCCACTTCTGCCTATCTCTTAGTATGAGCAAAAGCAGCTTCAGAGATCTGGAGGTGGTGGTTATGTGGAAGCTGGGTATCAGTTTTCCTTTTCCAGGCACTGGCAACTTGGGCAGAAATCACAGTGGATCAAAAAGATAACTTTTTCTCCTGTCGTCATCCTAAATATGCAGCAAGAAACATACATGCTGGTTTCTCACCTCTGGCATTGCTTACTGTCTTAAAGTTTCTAATAGTTACCATTTTCTTCTGCCAGTAGTGGCAGGTGGGGAGCTGTAGATCCAGTGATAAACTGTGGACGCGTTTCATTCATGCTGTGGGAGAATAGCTGATTTCCTAAAGTTAGAGCCCCATTTTTCATCTATTTTTTTTTTCTATTTTTTTCTTTCTGATACTTAATAAAGAACAGCCAGTGAAAGGAAAAGCCAAAACTGAAGGCATATGATGTTTTCTTGCAGTCTTGAGTGTACCTCAGATGATTTATGTGACTGTAGAAAGGCCCCATGGGCCACAGGCTCCCTGTTTTTAAAAGGGGCATTATAACACTTAACCAGGCCAAAACACTGTGAGGAGCTTGGGTGGAAAGTGCTTCAAGGCATGTGTAGTGGACAGCTGTTATATTTGCCACAGGAAGAGTCCATATGTTGTCCTCTCTTTGCACTGTGTACCTCTGGACACCAGGAAAAAAAAAATTGCAAGTGAAAAGTCTGGTTTCTGATTTTGATTGACTCAGGATTACTCCTGGTATTTTGAATGACCTTATGTGAAGTTCCTACTTGAGTGACTCTATAAACAAGGGATACTGTGAGATTGAGACTTCTGAAGCATTAGTAACAAAAAATTAGAGCAGAATAAAACAAATATAAAATAAAATGCCAGGGGAAATCCCTTTCTTCTCACCAGTCTGCAGAGATATTATTGCTGCTGCTGCTGTGTGTACGTGAGAAGTGAGGGTTGAGGATGCTCAGCGCTGGGGTACAGTGTGGCTGGGCTGCCTAAAGCTGCAGCAGCAGAAGGGATCGGGGCTGGCTGGGGCCAAGGGACCGAGCAGGAACTGTGTTGGGTGACCTGCCTGGTCTCCCATGGGAAATGGAGGGAGATGAAGGTTAAGCTGCCCTGGACATTTGTGCTAGCAAGACAATATGGCTTCCTTATATAAAATACATGGAAAGTCTATTTCATTTATCACATGCAGAAATAGAAATTCAAATTTCTGGACTAAATTGTGGACAGTACTGCTAATGTAAGGCATTGCAGTATCCAGGGATAATCTCAGAATCACAAAAAAAAAATCCTATTTATTTATGATATTTTAAAGTGTAACTGGATCGTATTTTCTTGATTTTCTCAGTGTGAAAGCTGAATACTCAACAGTTTCAAAAGGGAAGTGTGGGGAAAGATATTCTCCAATCTTCAAGGCTGGGGCTGTGAGATCTCTCCAGCAGTTGTAAGGCTCATGTTAAACCTGAGAGGTGGCAGGAACGTCTCTTTGATGTGACATCCAGATGGAGTGGAAAGTGGTTGCCAGGGTGACACTGAAAATAGAGCTTGGCCTACTCCATTCCCACTGCAAGAGAGGTCCTTGGGGATAGCTTCAATGGGTGAGGAACGGTGCATAGAGTGGGAATTCATGTGCTGCTGTTGCAAACACGTGCATTGGTTGTATCATATGTGGGAGAGCTCAACATGTAGGAGAATGCTTTTCAGGTTTTGTTCCTAAATGCAAAAGCTTGAATTTTTTATTTTGAAAGCAGATGAAAGAGCAGCTTTTGTCCTCCCCTCTCAATCAGCATCCACTTGCATCACATGCACCTCTGTGGTCTCAGAGCAACTGAAACATTTGGGTTCAGGTGTGAAATGTGTTTTAAACTTCAAATCTGCATAATTAATTGGTTAATCATGTGCAATCTCAAAAAAATTAGTTAGCTGCAATACATCCCGTAAAGATTTCCTTTGGAATCTTTATCTTGGGAAGACATACTACCAAGCCTTTTTTCACCTTGAGTTGAATTAAAATTAAAGCTTTTGCCTTGCTGTTTTCTCCTTTTTTTTTTTGGTGGGGGGGAGGGGGAATCTTGAGGTATATTTTTCTTTTAAAAGTTATTTCTCTGCTCTTTGGTTTTTAACTCAGCACTTGTGGAAATTCCTTAGCAAAGGAGCTGCCCTGCCTCCAAGGTGATTTACACTGAGAAGAATGTTAAAGAATTACAGATGACTGTTGGTAACATACCTGTGTAACATTAAAATCGGGTTAATTGCTTACATTTCACTGGAAGTAATGGATTGCTGCAGAGGTTAGTACTTCAGCAGATACCAGTGCAGCACGGGGGGTTTATTGGTAGTTAAATAGCGGTGGAAGTTGTCTGTGTTCAGAAGGGACCTCTTTGAGGGAGGACAGAACATTTCTCAAAGCTTCATATTTTCCCAAAGGGATTTTTCTAGCAGAACATGCCTGCTGTTCAAAGGAAATATTCCCTGTGTGAGCAAATGTATGAAAAAGATAGCTTTACAATAGATACTCTATTAAACTTTAAGGAGGCTGAAGTGAAGGAACCTCGCTCCATGTGTTTTCAGAAAGCTAATAAAAAACAGAAAATGATCTGTGGTGCTCTGCCAGGCAGCATGTGTACAGGAGGCTCTTGCAAAACCTGCAGAAAGAAGCAGGACAGAGGCATTGAAAGAGCATAACCAGGGAGTGATACAGCAAAAATCCAAGATAGTGAATCTTTGCAGATTTAATTGACAAATCTAAATGCCAATTTGTATTACTGTCTCTCTCTCACTCCCACTCTCTTTTCAAGTTGCAAGTGAGATTTCAAGTTGCAAAGAGGGAGTCTGCCCCCTCCCATTAGCAAACCAGGGAATGTGAGTACTGTGTACATGTGTGGAGAGGATATCATTGCTGCTATTGACAGCAATTTGTGCAAGTGCTGAAGCAGGACAGGGGGAGCTCAGACACTGGCAGTAGCCCCCCTGTTCATAGCTCAAAGCTGTTGCAGCTGCTTCCCGTCTGGCCCTGGGTGAGGCAGGCAGAGGAGTGAGAAAGGGGATCTTTTTCTTGGGCCCAATTTCTGTTGCTTCCCCTCAAACTGGCCATCTCCAGCCTTGTAGTGAGTGTACAGGGAAAGAGAAGGGAGTATGATTTCAGCTGGAGCTGCTGAGTGTTATTCTGGTGCATCTTCTTAGCCCTCATGTCTGCTCCTGTGTGCATGTGTGGAGAGGGGTGGCTTTCTTGGCCTGATCTGTCAGCACTGTAGATATTCCTATAATACTCAGGCTAATTACACAAGACATGTTGACTGGTTTATTGTACAGAAATTGCTGCTTTTGCAGGACATCCACCCACTTGACTGTTAGCAGAGGCTCCAGGCTTTTCTCAAAACATCTGAGTTTACAGGAAGTTTTAGAATCTGATTTTTACAATAATTATTAGTGCAGATGAGGAGGGAGAATTTCAGATTTTCCTTCATTGCCCCAAATTCAGCCAGATTTTTTTTAGGAGCTGCAGAAAACAGTAAAAGAACGCATAAATACACATGAAAATTGAACATTGCAATCAGAAAGAGGGGCCAGCTCTCCTAATGAGGCTTTCTTTAACCAGTGACAATGTGCTGAGAAAACTAGAGGAAATAGGTCAGCTAAAAAACCTTGTACTACAAATGCCTACTGTAATTTCCCCACATTAAAATGGACATCCTTCTGCGAGGAGTGGCTAAGGAGCCATCCTCTGAAGTCCAGCAGATAATTTGCAAGCCATAGATTAAAAGACTGGGACTCAAGACAGGTTATGGACAGGTTATGGATCCACAGTAGGATGGATTCACACCACAGAGTTTAATGAGGAAACACCTGACCTGACTCAGCAATTAGTGGGGTCAGTACCCTCCTTGTTTCAGTACTCACAAGCTAGTTAACCCTTCTTTAATGCCACAGTTTCATGATTCACTTAAATCACGAACTAGCCAGGGTTCCTGCCAGGAGTAGTGTTGCTTTCCAGTCCCAACTGTGAGCTTTTTGCCTAAGCACAAATGTTGTGTCATGAACTGGAGCAAGACACAGAGCAGGTTTAAAATAAAGCGTCTGTATGAGTTAGTTTTGTCACTTCTCTGAACCACTTTGGCACAAAGAATTGTGCCAGCTCAAGCAAAAGGAGTGTCAGGAAAGAAGAGGTGCTGAGGAATGGTGGGATTGCTTCATTAGTGGAACTGCTGGTCTATGTAGTTTGAAAGCATCTGTGAAATTGTGACCTGGGGAAGACCTTCTCACCTCTGTCCCTGGGCTATACAAGGACAGTGATGTACAGACATGGCTGTATGCCTTCCAAAACATGATTCTGGCAGTTTCATGTAGAGATGTATTAAATCTGTCCGAGAAAGACCTGTAGACTTCAGGCCCTGCATCTGCCTCAAAATTATTAGTTACCCTTGTATCTGGGCTCAGGAAAAGACAAGTTTTTAGCTTGCACTCATGAATCTTTTTATACAGATGCCTAAAGTAGGGTTGTCAATGTACATGTTCTTATACAACGTACGGATTGCATTAAAGGAAGATTATACTCTGAGTTCAAATATTGCTTTCCAAGTATAGAGACCATCTGCATCGTCACAGAGTATAGCCAAGGATGAGATAACACACTAATTATTTGATATTTGAGCCAATAAAAACTGCATCAGACCATCCTCAAGAAATATTTATGTTGTTAAAATGGAGAGGACAAACAATGGTTTGCTAAAAGACCTAAACCTCCCTGATTAAAGACAGAGGAAATCTTCTGGACCAAAGAGAAATCTGAATAAATCTCGAAAAAGGGATCTCGATTGTATTGGGAAACTAAAGTTTCCAAGACCTAGATTTCCTGTAGTGCAGGCAGGATGAAAGCCTGAGAAATGCATAAGAAGTCTTTGGCTAGAAAGATCAGGAAGGAAAACCTCTAAAACCGATACCAGACACAAAATTGTATGTGTGCACTTCCAGTTGCTTTGCATTGTAGGTCTGTCTGAGCTGTGATACTTTATCACTTTACAAATATTTTATAGCTTCAACGTGTCCAAAGATAGTGAGATTCTCCTCTCTTTTCCTCTGAGACTTTCCTCTCAGAGAAAAAAAGTGTCTTTTTGTGATGACTCTCTGACAGAAAACTTTTCTGATATATAGCAAATGAAGAGGTCAGGTTCTTGGGATCCACTGATCCTTAAGAAGCCAGTGGGATTGAATGGAGCAGCCTGGCTTGGTGCATAGCTGAGGATCTTGTTTGCAATCTCCATTGTGTCCAGTGGTCACGTCCTGAACAGAAGTTTGCTTGGGCCTGTGGAAGAATAAACACCCTCTCCTCACCTCTCTTTTTCTCCAGGGTCTCTATATCCTCTCCCCTAGCAGCACAGGCGGACAGAGAACAGGAGTTACAGCCAGTTCATTACAGATGGTCTTTACCACTGCTTCCTCTCGGGGAAGGCCTCCTCACACTTCCCACTGCTACAGTGTGAGGTCCCTCCCAGAGGAGACAGTCCCTCATAAACTTCTCCAATGTGGGTCCTTCCCATGGGCAACAGTTCTTCACACACTGCTCCAGTGTGAGTCCCTCACATGGGATGCAGTCCTTCATGAACAGACTGCTCCAGCACAGGTCTCGCACAGGGTCGCAACTCCTGACAGCAAGCTTGATCTGGTGTGGGCTCCTCCCTGTTCACAGAGTCACAGCCCCTGCCAGGAGTCTGCGCAAACACAGGCTCTCCACAGCCTGTGGGTGTGGGTCACAGCCTCCTTTGGGCATCCACCAGCTCCAGCGTGGGGTCCTCCCCAGGCTGCAGGTGGATCTCTGCTCCCCTGTGGCCTCCATGGTTGCAGGAGCAGGGATTCACCATGGGCTGCAACACGGGCTGCAGGTGAACCTCTGCTCTGGTTCCTGGGCACCTGGATGTCTTCAGGGCTGTTGCTCTCACATTTTCACTCCACTCCCCTGCAACAGTTTGTTTGTGCATGGTGACCTTTTTTCCCCTCATCAAATATATTAATCACAGAGTTGTTACTACCATTGCTAATTGTCTTTGCCCTGGCCAGTGGAATGTCTGACTTGGAGCTGTCTAGCACTGGCTCTGTCAGATACAGAGGAAGCTTCAAGCAGCTTCTCACAGAAGCCACTCTTGTAGCCTCCCCCCCACCCCCAAACTTTGCTACACAAACCCGTTAGAGAGGTGTCAGCTGAGCCACTGAATCACAAGAGATGCCCTTCCTGTAAGGTGTCACCAAAACAAGAAGATTAGCAACTGGGGAGTTGTGAAAAGACAAACTAATATTTTATCTTGCAAAGAGAACCTGTCCCAAGTCAATCTACACAATGGATGGCCAGGCTCAAGGACCTTCTATTTATTTATTGCAGTTAATTCTTTTCAGCACACCATAGACTAAAGTGTGCAGCAGTAGCAATAGATACATAGGTACCATGGTGATGGGTGCTATAGAAAACCTTGCATAGCTATGGAAACCACAGTTGCATTTATCCATCAGAACTGAGTATCTGGCAGTCCATGTCTATCCTTCACGTTCTGGAAGATCATGAAAAAAAACCTTGTACGTGGCATTATATTTCACTGCCTTCTTTTTACTTGGCAACACACACTTATCTCTATTTGATAATAATAATGGTACATGTATTTTTAGACTAACATTATGTGATGGTAATTCTACTGTTATCCAATGTAATACAAACTGAGGAAAAAAAAAGCCTTTACAGGGAAGAATTGAGGAAATCAAATCAGATTTCACCTGGTGGCAGATATCACAGGGTTTAAATAAACACTCTTTTTGTTAAAAAAATAAAGAAAACAACAGAAAGTACACGTCTGGATTATTCAGTCATCAGTTTTCATGTTCAAAGAGTCTTCCTAATTGTCTGATTTTGCTATGCAGGGTAAGAACAGAATATGTACTGTATCTGTCACATCTTTGTAACCCAGAGGAACAAGAACAAGACTAAGAGCAAGGCATTTCAGGGCTCCCTTCATGGGTCTGACAATGGCTGTATCATTGCTAACAGGTGACATTCCTTCTCTGTTCTCCTTTCTCTCTCCAAAATTAAAGCAATAACACAAAGCTATAGATATCTGCATTAGAAGGAGAAAAAAAGAAGTCAAATGGAGGTGATAAAGTTGCTTTTCACTAGCACTAATTGGCTGCATTCAAAGCTGTGGGTAAAAGTGAAATAGGCTGTGTTAGTATCATAGTACCTTTTGCTTTTACCTGTTCTATTTTTACACAGACAAGCAGCTCAGCCTGCATTCCCAGGCAGCTGCCATGGGCTGAGCTGGCAGCAGTGTATTACTGACTTGGTCGTTCATGCTGGGCAAATGTGCTCCAAAATCACTCAGTCCACAAGCCACACAAGAGTTTGACAGTTCACAGGTAAAACCCTGGCCCTGTGTGAAATTTGTGGCAAACTCTCTGTAAATGTAGGCTTATTCCTTTCTCTCTTGAAGTTTTTCTGGGTTAGTACGATGTGACCAGGAATTACTTTTTCCCCTCTTGTTCCTGCACTCAAGCTCAGATGGGAAGGAGACATAAAAAGCAGAGACTTTGGATACTGCAGAGAAACTCCCAGAAATGTTGGCTCTTTGTGTCAGTGCTCCAGACACACAGTGAGAAGGATATCTGGAAATTAATTGGAAATCAACTCTGATCTTATGTTAAGTAAAGGTGCTTATTTGGGAAGAAATCTGGAACAGATAACAAGAATTGCAAAAGTTTATAAAGCCATGGGCGACAGCTAAATGAAAGCAAACAACGTTTAGTTTTCTTTCAAGGAGATCAATCACGGGACCTTCTTGGTAAAAGATGCTAACCCTTATTTACACTGTGTTCCTTTGGTGCCTCCTACAGGTTTTTTTAAAATTCAAATCTTCTTACCCCCTCCCCAAAGGCTGTTGAATTCTAGCTTTATTAAAAGGCAGTTTCAACACCCCTTGCCACAGATTATTGACAGACCTCTCCCAAAATGGCAATGCCTCTTCAGTTAACCAAGTGCCAAATCATTGATGTAGCAGAGAGCAAAGCATCTCCTTTCCCAATCTCATCTACTTGTGATCAACCAGCAAATCTCAGTGTGAAGCTGTTCAGTACTGAAATTTCATTGACTATCAATGTGAAAATGGATGGCAGCTCCTGCTAGAGACATACAAGAGAGATTTATACATAAAGCTTGTTACTGGCCCCTGGCTAAGCCCGGATACAGCAATCAGGAGTTAAAGGCCACTGGACCTCAACTCTTGCTTTCAAGGGAAGCTGTGACAATGTGAATGGCAGAAAAGGAGACAGAATTTCAATTAATTGTATTTTTTATTTTCTAAAGGTGATCATAGGCCAGATGAGTTCCTGAGGGTAGAGAGTAATATATTCCTTTTGATAAACCCCATCTGAGGTTACTGCTTCCCAATGCAGGCCCTAATAATGATTCAGCATCTAATATGGCTTCTAGTAGATGTAGGGGGAAAAATAAAATTAAATTGTACAGCTATCTATCCATCTTTGTTCAGTAAAATCCTCAGCTATAGTCTCAAGCAGTGGAGATCATGTGTCTTTCACAGCTTGAAATCCTGGCAAAAAGGAACTTGAGGAATTTCAACTATTCCACATGACACCGAGTTTGCCTTGCTACTTCCTTCTGAGCAATGTGCCCCCCAAAAGGAAAATATGAAGTAGTGTGGCATTTGTACAGAGGGGATTTTCTACACCTGAGAGCTGCTCCCTGCTTGCAGGACAATGCCAGCTTTCCCAGACACTGCTCCAGTCAAACAGCACAGCGCAGATCTTGCAGCAGAAAAGAGCATTACCTCGCATTACTGTTTTCCCTGTCAAAACAGAGCAACCAGGACATGTGCTACTTTCCTTCTGCCCACAGATAAATCTGACTCCACAAAAGTGGCCATTCTGGTCCAAATCCAAGAGGTTTGGCCTGCAACCTAAACAGAAAAACATCTCACAGCTTGAAACATTTCACTTGGCTGCTCCCCCCCAACCCCCCACCACCAGAGACTTGATGGGGATTGAGTGCAGCCAGAGGTAAGGGAGGTCCCTGGAGTGGTGCCAGTGGCCATTTTCTCCTGAACAGTTCAGAAATTCACCTGCTTTGATTTACTGGTTCAAAGAAGCAGAAGAGGAAGGAATCAGCAAGGAGAGGTGGGGAAAAGCAGCCCAGATAGAGGACTGAAGATCAAGGAACAGGAAAGAATCTGGGCAAAGAGGCAGGGAAGAAATCTGTCAGAAACCAGAGAGGATCAATGCACAGCATCACCTTCTGCCTATGCAACAGGCCTCCAGCGACAAAGGGGCTTGGAGACAACCCTCCATCAGCAACTATATCTTTAAGCCACTTAAAATAGAACTGTTTTCAGCCAGTTTCCCTTTATTCCAGAAATATCTGTTCAGGAAACTACCCACCGTCTGGACCGTCTGCCCAGCAGGGCCCGGTGCTCACGGTGGGCTAGAGCCAACTTTTTTTGAAGGCTCATGTCTGTTTCTGCACTGCATTGCCAGGTGCTGTCTCAAAGCCACTGAACCAGACAAATCCACACTTGTTCCTCACTCCTCAACAGTTCCTCCATGGGTCTGACAGAGGCAGAGGCGAAAGACATCGGCCATGGAGGCTCTTGGTGAATGCGCCAGGGAGCCCTGGTTTCAGAGCAGTAGTGTGCAAAGACTCCTTCTCCTCTTGATCCTTTCCCTGGTGAACTGGTCCTGAAGTTAAAGAAGTATCTCAAGTATTTGGCAAACTTGAGTTGAATCTGCAGAAGATGTTATATATGAGAATGATGCGTAGACCTTGGGGGTAACTATCCCCTTCCCACTGCCCTGTGGCTGTGCTCAGGTGATGTCATCATGGACAGCCCAGAGCAAGTCGGCCAACCTTGCCTGGGCAACTGTCCTTCATCTGGTCCTTCTTCACTTTAGCCACTTCAGCCTGTCGTCCTCTTTGGGGATTTCAGTAGGTCGCTGAGGGAGAACATCTTGGGATAGCCTACACCTGTCCTGCACCTGCAACAACCTGTCCTCATCTTTCCTGTCAGTCTTTCCTGTCATTCCTCACAGATGCTTGTGCTATTCTCTCTTTTACCAATTTCCAATATAGAGAAGTGAAATACTTTGGCTGAAAATCTGCTTTCCTCCCTTTTCCTGAAGATTTTCTTCATCTTTATGGAAAGATTTTCTATTTCTGGCCCTGCCTCTGGGGTGAATGGATACACTTGTTTTGCTGAGGTGCAAACCAGAGTACCAAGAGCTGTTGGGGTTTTATTGGAGTCTTTACCCAGCACTGAACAATTTGTCTTTGATGTGGCTGTTGCCAGGCTTAAGCTGTTCTCTATGTGTAGGAAGGTGCCTGGGTAAATATAATGCAGCATAAAAATGAGCTCTTGAGAAAGAAAGAGATACTTCACCCCACTGAAGGACTGGTTCAAGGATCTTGATACTGGAAAAGCTGCATCCTCCATCCCTTCCCTCCCTTTCCACCTTCCAAAGACCCAGAAGTATTTTTCAGCCTTCTGGTTTTCAAATGGAAGACACATGTCTGAAAACAGTGTCCAGGTGTAACATGAGTGAAGCTTTGTATGGAGATGCTTTCAGTGGACATTTAAGACAGATTAACATCTTAACTTTCGGTGCCTGGGCTCCCTCTGTAGCCTCTGTATCCTCTGGAGGGCAAAGGGAAACACGACCCAGCCTAGGTGCTCTGAGGCTCAGAAATGCTTTTCTCCTAGACTGACGAGGACATGCAGGACTAGATCTGGAGTTATTCTGTGATTCTCATCAGTACAGAGCAGAATGCTTTTTCCTTCTTTCTTCCCACCAGTTCCTCTGTTACATATAAGCCAAATGAATTTCTGCATGACCCAATAGTTTGAACTAATTTTGAAAATATTTTTACTACTTTTAATGATATTCCTTCAGTCACAGGAGGTTCTTTGTGTTGGCAGAAATGTCATCTGCCTGTTGTTACCTATAATACAGAATTAAGAGATTTTGTTCTTTTTAATTGGTAATAGGAACAAAAAACCCTATTCTGTCAATGTTTTTTGAAAGCAGAGTCCATAATTAGGACTAGATTTTAGCAGTAACCAGGCCCTACTTTGCTCAGCGTTTCAGAGCCTCTGTGATCTAGTTGCCTGGGTCTCCTTTCCAAGAGTGATATGAACCTATAGGAGCTATCTCACACAAAACCATTTAATTCAAGACATGCGGTTACATACTTATCTCCAAGGGTGTACGCAGTCCTGATAGTCAGCGGCATTCCTCACATGTATGAAATCAAGAGTCCTTCACTGAATCAACGTCAGGGCAGATCTGCTGCTCTCATATCATCAGTCAAAGTGAATGTTGCCTGATCATCTCAAGTAATAATCAACTG
Organism: Colius striatus; assembly: GCF_028858725.1. Classification (NCBI taxonomy): domain Eukaryota; kingdom Metazoa; phylum Chordata; class Aves; order Coliiformes; family Coliidae; genus Colius; species Colius striatus. The sequence goes on from NC_084759.1 coordinate 89,653,588, forward strand.
AAACAGCCTTTCAGTCTGCTGAAGGAAAGACAAAAATTTAGCAGTAAAAATATTCCTTCTTTTAGAAAGGTCAAAGACACAAAAAAGATATTTTTGAAGGAACGCCGGATGACCCCCAGAGCCTCTCACAGGCACTTTTCCTGCCCCTGCGCTATTTGGAGTTTTAATTGCCTCTTTGGGGAGGTGCTAGTAGCTGCCTGAAAGTTCAGTCACAATTCAGCAATTTGGCACACGTGACTCCTCCGAATATGGGAGCAATTAGCAAAAAGCGATATGGTGAATGGTAGCGTAAGCACCGGATTCTGGACAGCGTTCAGACAAGAAATCTAAACCAGAAGAGAGTGGAGCAGGCGGAAATCCAAACAAGCTTTCACAGAAATAAAATGTTTCGGCTATACTTAGATAATGAGAGTCTAACATTAGAAGACTGAATTCAGAGTCACCATCACTCTCCTAAACTTCACTGACTGAACGGGTTGCAGCAGACAGCACAAGTTCACAAAAGCAGTTTGTGATTAAAAAAAAAAGTATCCAAAATGCCTAGTAGGAGTAGCTATAAAGACTTCTGGGAGTATTAAGTGAGCCCAGAGTGCACAAGAAGCCCACCAGTTCTTAGTGGAGAGGAAAAAAAACCCCTGTATTCTAGGCATTAGTTATTAAGTGTGTAAAGATTTAGGTTTACTCATAGAATCTAATTTCCTAGGTAATTTTTTGGTTATATAATGCAGATAGCATTGTTTTCAGCAACCTGTAGGATGCCATGAAACATTAACAGTGGGTTTAAGACATTGGCCAGTGAGCAGTTTCTATCTTAGAGACAGTAAGTCCCTACATAGAATCATAGAATGGTTGGGGTTGGAAGAGACCTCTAGAGTTCATTTAGTCCAACGCCCCGCTAAAGCAAGACAGCCTCACCTCCATCCCTGGAAAAGTGATGGAACAACTCATCCTGAATGTTATCACTGAACATATGAAGGATAAGATGGTTATCAGGGGGAGTCAACATGGATTCACCAAGGGGAAAACCTGTTTGACCAACCTGATAGCCTTCTATGAGTGCATAACTGGCTGGCTAGATGGGGGGAGAGCAGTGGATGTCATCTACCTTGACTTCAGCAAGGCTTTTGACACTGTCTCCCATAACAATCTCATCAGAAAGCTCAAGCAGTGTGGCTTGGATGAGTGGACAGTGAGGTGGATCGAGAGCTGGCTGAATGACAGAGCCCAGAGGGTGGTTATCAATGGCACTGAGTCGAGTTTGAGGCCTGTGGCCAGTGGAGTTCCACAGGGATCAGTTCTGGGGCCAGTCTTTTTCAACATCTTCATCAGTGACCTGGATGAGGGGACAGAGTGTACCCTCAGCAAGTTTGCTGATGACACCAAACTGGGAGGACTGGCTGATTCCCCAGAAGGCTGTGCTGACATTCAGTGTGATCTCGACCGGCTTGAGAGTTGGGCACAGAGGAACCTCAGGAGGTTCAACAAGGACAAGTGCAGAGTCCTGCATCTGGGAAGGAACAACCCCATGCACCACTAGAGGCTAGGAGATCAAACTGCTGAAGAGCAGTTCTGCAGAGAGACACCTGGGAGTCCTGATTGATAATAAGCTGAATACGAGCCAGTAATGTGCTCTCATGGCCAAGAAGGCCAATGGCATCCTGGGATGCATCAAAAAGAGTGTGGCCAGCAGGTCAAGGGAGGTTCTGCTCCCCCTCTGCCCTGGTGAGGCCTCATCTGCAGTCCTGTGTCCAGTTCTGGGCTCCTCAGCTCAAGAGGGACAGGGAAGTGCTGGAGAGAGTCCAGCGCAGGGCCACCAAGATGATCAGGAGACTGGAACATCTTTCATACGAGGAAAGGCTGCGGGAACTGGGGCTGTTTAGTCTGGAGAAGAGGAGATTGAGGGGCCATCTTATTAACATTTACAGATATCTAAAGGGTGGGTGTCAGGAGGTTGGGATGTCCCTTTTTTCTATAGTATCTAGGAACAGGACAAGGGGTAATGGGATGAAGCTGAAACGCAAAAAGTTCCACTTAAATATAAGAAAAAAACATTTTACTGTGAGGGTGAGGGAGCAGTGGCACAGGCTGCCCAGAGGGGTTGTGGACTCTCCTTCCTTGGAGGTCTTCAAGACCCACCTGGACATGTTCCTACGTGACCTGATCTAGGTGAACCTGCTTCTGCAGGGGGGTTGGACTAGATGATCTCTAAAGGTCCCTTCCAACCCCTACCATTCTATGATTCTATGATCCTATGATTCACCTCGATCAGGTCACACAGGAAGGCATCCAGGCATGTTTGAAAACCTCCAGACTCCACAGCCTCCCATTAAATCCTTCCCATTTCAGGCAACTGCAAGTTGCATCTGTCCTAAATCATGTCTCCCCAGTCCAGCTACTTTTGCTTTATAAATTGGAAATGAACTAATTGAAAACAGGGCAACACTGTCCTCTGAGATCATTATGCTTCAAATAGCTTTTGCCCTGTCAATGAGGTCCACACTCTCTTCAACATGTGAATACAATGCCTGGCCATGTCCGCTATGTCTAGGGGTGGCTGTTGTACCTCAATGGAGGCTGAGCTGGCTGCTGGGCTGGCCCACCGCTGAGTGAGGCAGCAGGGAAACAAAAGAAAGAGGAATGGAAATTGGGAAGACACAGAAAAGGAAACAGGGTTGATACAATAAAGAAAGTAAACATGGTGGCTAAAAAGGCAAGAGGAGGCACAAGCAGATGATTGATGAATTAGCAAGGGATAATTAATTAGTGAGAAAATCCAGAGGGCAATGAAATTAAATAGTTAATTATGCAATGGAGCAAACAAACAGCAAATTAATTAAATGTATGTGGATCTACCAGATGCTCTGATTATTTAAATCAAAACATGGTTAGTGGAACTATTTATTCTCTGGTATTTCAATTATTCATGGTATTCCTGGCCATGGAGATTACAGCCTGTTTAAATGCAAAGTCCAACCATGTGCATCTAAAAAGCATTTATCTTGATAGTGCAAGTGAGATGAGCAGGACATTGATGGAAAGTGGTAGGAACCACTGAATAAAATGCCTTAAAAGAATCATGGAATCATAGAATGGTAGGGCTGGAAGGGACCTTTAGAGATCATCCAGTACAATCCCCCTGCACAAGCAGGTCAACCTAGATCAGGTTGCATAGGAAGAAGATGTTATAAAAAGATAATATATATTACGTTGCTTTCTTTTTATTTTTTTAAAAAAATGTTTTATTTTTTGAATAGTCATTTTGAATTGTTACAGCTGAGAATGGAAGTTGGGAATGTTAGGCTCTTCTTGTCACTGACAATGGAAGCTCTACTATGTCTGAAGCAAGGTAATTCAGATAGATACAATTGCTTATTCTTTGGAAGCCAGGTTTTGAAAATGAATGATTAACAAACTCTAGTAATTTCCAATACTCAAAAAAATTCTTTATCTGCTTACCTGTAAAGTCTTGATAAACCCTCTGTACTGTCTCTACTGTCTGAAATGTTTTGGGGTTACTATGGAACTCTACTTTTCAAGTATGGCAACGTCCTCCTACAGTCTGATCTGCTTGCATTGCCTGCCTTGCTTTTGGTACTTTTTTCCCAGTGGGGGCCTTGTGTTTATTTTTTGAATCTTTGCCCTGTAAACATTTTCCAGTTTCCTCTCTGTTAAGTAGATTTTTATCTCAGGTGTAACGGCATAAAATTGAAGTAATTCCTTTCATCTCACTAAAAGTTCCTGATGAACACAATCGGCCCATTTGCTCATTCTGGGGAATACTTAAATATGGTATGAAAATTTGGCTTGCATGAATAGCTAGAGCACACACTCTGGATACTTTGAGGACTCAGCCAGGAGCTCCTCACTGCATTTAAAAGCAGTTTTCTGAGGTGGGAGGTTGTGGGCAGCAGTTGTCTGTCTTTGGAAAGTAATAGCAAATGTAGCATTGCATGGATCATTCATTTATTCTCGTCACCTGCACATAAATGTCTCCCTCACCTAATACTTCACATCTCTACAGGACACATTTATTGTCTTAAATGTGAGAGCTACACCAGAATAAGGGCTTAAATAAACCACAGGTGTGAAAAATTCCAACTGGCAACTTCAAACTAAACACCATAAAAAGACACTTGTCAGAGCTGGAAGGAGTAGTTTGATTAAATCATTGCTTCAGCCCAGACATGTTGGGCCTAATTCTCCTCTCCCACCAGATGACTCATGTAAAGCGTGGGCAATTGCACTGCTGTAAGAGTTGTGTGGTGGCACTTGGACTCTGGAGCTCTAATTATGCCTGTCTGACACCGCAGAGCTAAAATGTGCAGCTGAACAGATTTATGATGCTATGCTCGTCTGAAGTGAATGACTGTTCCTGCTCATGGTCTGGGATCACTAAACTAAAGCAGAGAGAGTTTTAGTAGCCAACATTGCCCTAGTGTTGAAAGCAACAAAACCTGCCTGAACTTCTGGTGGGGCAGATGACAAGAGATGGATCTTTTTTTTAACCATGTTTTTCTTGGTGCCAGTTGCCAGGGAGGAGCCAGTGTGGCACGTATGTGAAGTACCACAACTCAAAGCGCTGATGCCATCAAATTTTATGGCCCCAGCCTCTGCTCTCTGCCCCTTATGGCATGTGTCTCCACCTCAAATCCTCTCTTGGCAATACTCTCTCATGGCTTGCAGCAGGGGAGGGCATGGTAGCTTGCAGAACAAGTACCTCCTGCTGGCATCTCCCTCTCCTATTTTGGCTCCTTTAAGGAAAAGGTGTGGCAGCTGCATTAAGCATGCCAAGGATGTGCCTCCAGGAAGCAGGCTGGAGAGCTGCATCCTCCTTAGAGACATCTTTTAAAGACCATGGCAAAGGAGGGTGACCAGAATAGCAACCCCTTTCCAGCCCCAGTAGTGACCAACTGGGGAACATAGATGCTGCGTTGCTGCCGTCACGAGCAGCACGCTCAGAAAATATAGGAAAAGAAGGGCTCTTTATGTGTGAAGTGCACCACTGCAATACTGTCAACTAACATCAGCATGAACAGTTAGCATTACATTTGACTAGTACTGAGAAAAGTGTTAGCTGTTGAGCCAATCTATGTTAGTCAAAGCCACATGATCTGTTTTGTTCTTATGTGGATATTATTGCAGTTACAAAAGACAATTTGCAAATGCCTGGGTGTTTCATAAAAGCCAATGTACTTTGAATCACAGCAGGTATTAATTTTGCTCGCATCTGCTGAGCTGTGCATGGTATCAACCTGTTTTTAATTACACCTGCATGTTAGGCTCAAAATGTGTCTGTGGACAGGAAAGATGAAAGGTAGGCAGAACAGCATGTCATGTATTTCCCATCACCTTTTACTGGCTGGCTGCCCACTGAAGTAAGAGGAAATTCCCTTCTTCCATAGTGAAAATGTAAAGATTTACTAAGCTTTGCACTGCCAACAACAAGGTGCAATCACCACTTCCTTAAGGAAACATGCATGTGTTAACAGGGGTGAGCAGGGGAGCTCCAAATAGCTTTCCACACTATCCTTACCACCAATCTGTAAAGGGTCACAATTTAGCCCTCGCTTTGTCATATTTTACTCACATTGAAATGTGTAAGTTGGTTGACTTATGATCCCAACTTCACTGTAAAATAAAATGAGTGAAAGCAGGTGTGACCAGCATTTTTTGACGGCTGGAATAACAAAGTTTTAAACACTTCTCCCTTCTATTATTTCACCCAAGTATAGCAAAAGAAAAAAAAAGGGGAAAAAAAAGTTTATGCACAGTTATACAAATAAAATTATTCAAACTATAGCCAGAGATGGTCATGACACTTGAAACACCAGACAGAGTGATTCAAAAGCTGCTAGACAGAAGAAATGTTTTTCCTGAGGTACTTCACTCTGAATGAAAAGCACTAAGCCTTTTGTGAATGTGCCTTCAAGCCACTCCTTTCATTTATTCTTGTCATTTGAAATATTGTTTCTTTTTCTAATTGCGTTAAAATTTGTGCACTGTAAAACCTGTAGTGTGTGCCAAGAATGCTTATGTGTAGTCAGTATATAAAACATGAGAACAGAGGAAAAACAATTACTTTTGTTATTCTGGAATCCAGTCAGACTTCCAGTGCTACCTCAGCCACTTCACATGGAAATATACATTCAAAAGATAAAGAAGTACTTCATCATCCTCTTCCGTTTTAGCATAAGTGAAAGTTGTTGAAACATTTTGATCCTATTGCTTATTCCTACAGTAACTCTTGGTTCCTTGGGATCTTTCACATTTGAATCTACATGAATTAACCAGTGGTATAAAGCAGGCATGAAATCAGCCTACCTGGCAGCCTGGAGCTTGAGTTTGTGTGCAGCCCCTGACTTTGGTAACCTGGTTTATGCTCTGCATAGTCCAAGATGGTGCAGGAGAGCATCCTTGCCTTCTTTGCTGGGTGCTCATCCCTCTGTCAGCCCCAGGGACAGGGGCTGGGAGGCACTCCCCGGTGTGTGCCAGAGTTAGGGCAAGAGAAGGAATCGAGGCCAACGCATCTCACTGCTCAGTACTTGTGTCCAAGTTTTAATGAGTTTACTCAGAGGCCTTGGAGACTGTAGTCCCGAATTTCTGCTTTCCTCAGTCAGGCACTGATCCAGTAGAAGCTGTGGTTGTAGCTGGCCTGGCACCATCTTTGCTCTCCTGGAGTGTGATACTTAAAAAAAAGAAAGACTCTTTTGCAGGAGAGGGAAGGGCCTTAGAGTATAGTTCAATCTTGAAGTGAGAGAAAGCAAAATAAACCAGAAATGAGGTTGAGATCCAAAGACTCCTGAATGCCTCTGCCCTCAAGGTTTCCCTCCTTTGTAGCCCCATGGTCCAAATATTCCCTGGATTTTTTGCATGCCTTTTCAATTTATGCCACCAGCTGTAATTTCAGTTTCACGGCAACCGGACAGAATCTCACTGCTTTCTGCAGCGCCCTGCCAGGTTCTACTCTTTATGAGCCCTAAAGTTTACAGAGGTCATACCTTTACCTCTGTCCATTGTTTCTGTGCAGACGCATTTAGTTCTGAAGCTTAAAAGCGTCTTGCTTTTTTAAAAAAAGTTTTATCTTATTTACTTATTTCATTTGTCACTGGATGTAAGTCTTACATAACACTTTTCCTTTAGTTAAACCTCAGTTTTCATACAGTGCTTTCTTTGTTACCTGAATACATTTTTTGTGCACTTTTGTTCAGCCTGCAAGAATCCAGAGAAACGAGTGTTAATTCCCCATGATGTTTTCCAGCTGACAGGCCTAATTGATTTGATTTCCACTGTTTTCACAAGTGACCCCCCTCAACCCATCATCACCACTTTTTTGATGCCTGAGCTTTGCTTTCTACTCTCACATTCCACTTCAACAAGTAATAAAGAGCTTATTAGGGAGGAAGAAACTCATTATTTGTTTTCTAAACTGTGCTCTACAAGCAGCAAATTCGGCAGGTTACAGCCCTGTATTATTAATCAATACAAGACATTTGCTTCGATTAGGTTACCAGTGTCTTTTATCATCAGACTGAAGTTAGGAACCTGCTTCTTTGTGTTCTGCTACCCACGCTCCAGCTAGACTAGACAGAGATAAAAGAGAGCTGAGTAATATTTTCCTGAGATCCCTGATGATGCACACAGATGGCCTGTAACAAATGAAATATGCGAGGTGATGGCTGGAGTTCTCCGCACTCCAAGTTCAACTTTTATGACTTAAGAGAGTATTTCAGTCTTTATGCCACTGCTTCATGGGAGAGAGACACACATTTATTTTCTTATCTAACAGGATTTGTGAATCTTTGCCTACTATGGACATTAATGGTTGCAACTGGAAAGAGTCTAGGACTCTTACTGTACTTCTTCCTTCCTTCATTACAAAACAGCCAGGAAAAAAAACCCAAACAAATACATGTGGGCTGTGAGAAATTTAAAAAGAAACATTGGAGAAGTTTGTTATCTGCATGAGATTAAATACAAAACTGAAGAATCCCATTAAGGATTTTAGCATATGTGAAAACAAGCAAACAAACAAAACCCAACACATATTAAGTCAAGTGAAAAGAAAGTCCTTTGGAATAAAGTAAACACAGATCTGTTTACAGTGCCTGAAACAAACAAATATATTTGTTCCGGCCTATTACTGTGTCTTTTCTGAGACAGCCTCATCAGATCACAGTCCAGCTGGTGACTGTGTCCATCAAATTCACTTTTGCTAATGTATTAAATGATTTGACCATAATGCCTGGCTGTGGATCATAGTCTGGTGAGCAGGAATTCATCCAATTTGAAATGAACATGTTTTTTAACACACAACTCCTAGCCTTCTTACTCTCCCCACATCTTAGCTTTGTAAAAAAATAATCTTCTTCATTGACTTTATAGAGTCAAAAAGTGACTTAGTTCTGTTAAACTGCAGAACAGTACTGGCAAAGCAGACTTTCTTTAACTGCTTATGTGGCTTGGACTCCAGCAAGCTGGGAGCAGCTCACCACTGTGCCAACATCTGTGTCCTTGGGAAACCACAGTGGAGAGAGAAAGATAAAAAGAACCCCAAAACCGGAGCTGCATGGGAACTGACATCCTGTGAAAGTGATTTTATGTGCCAGTCCAGCAGGGAAAGGGTTGCCACAGACAGGATGTGGCCCTGCAGAAGTCTTCACTGCTATGGAGATGTCCTGCTCCTAAGAAATGTGGGGCATCTTCTCCAGATCCCAAACCAGAAGAGGACAGTGGACAGCCCCAGATAAAAGAGGTGCCAGGTAGGCAAGAGGTATCAGAGTGAGGACTCTAAGACAAATTGGGCCCCAGATCCAGCACTGCCAGTTGCAGTGCCAGTGAGAGCAAAGAACTGATACCCCAATAGGAGTGGTGGGATGAAGAGGAGATGAGAAGACACACCTTTGAGAAAATATTGTGGGAGCCAAGTGGTACCACAAGTAGTACCACAAGTTATGACACACAGATGCTGAATTAAGTGATTTGGTGGCTTTGAGCAACCATTGAATGGCACATAACACTTGTACCATTCAAGTCACATCTTCAGAGTCTGATGGGAAGGAATCTCTCTTAAAGTTTCCAGTTTTGTCTTTTGGGGGCTGTACTAAAGTATTATCATAGGTGTATATCAATTTTTCAGCTTCGATCAATTATTCAGTGATTGTTTTTAAACAAATCAATACGTTATGTATGCATATAAAATATACTCTATTTCTATATATAAACCCAAGTTATTTCCTGTCTATATGGAAAGTATGGATATTGTCTGCTGTGTGAAAAAAGAAAAAAAATAGTGTATGCTCCACTTTTTCCATTTATTGTCCAGAACATACTCTCATATCAAACAGCTTCTGATTGAAAACAGCCTCTTGATGCATTACACGTAAAAATAACCCATTATTGTGTAATATATGATATATCGTTTCCTCTTTAAGTCAAAGCAGTGCTTGCAAATATGTCTAGACATCATGATGGAAAAGCACAAGCTGGCCTCTAACTACTGCCGCCCACTTATTAGACAAACCTGGAACAAAATTTAAGGTATCACAGTCTCAGTCTTTGCACGACATCTATAAAGTGGAGCATCTCTCCGAGACATAAAAGCTTTGTTGCTTACTGCAAAGCAGAGGTATTGAAAACTTTCTTAATATGAGTATGACTAACATATCTTCATGGCCTGATGAGAATTGCCAAGTGACTGATGCATGCCTGCGCTTCCTGTAAGCAATGGTATTGTCTTATGTATGGACAGTGTTAAAATGTCTTCTTTCCATGCTGCAGATGAATTAGGCAGTTGCCAATGCTCCTGACACAATCAGAATTCAAAATCTATTTGCCACATTTTGGAAGAATGCTTTTAAGTTGTGATTTATTCCTTCTACCCTGCACCTGAAGATTTTTTTTTTAATAGTTTTTTTAACTCAGTGCATTTGAGTCCAGTAATGAAGTTGTCCTTGACAAGATGCTCTTTGTGAAAAGATTGTTTTCCTCCTCTGGCGTGTCTCCTTGCTACCTTGTTATGGCAGGAAATCAGCTTTGTTTGTACTTGTGCTGAAGAGTCTTAGGATGCAATGTATGTCTTGGATAACAGCGCCTGGTTTTTGTTATCCTTCTGTTCTTCTCCTCACCTTTAGACAATAATGACAGTAAAAATCATAATGGAAAGAGCGAGCAGCAGAAGGATAGGAGAAATCAGTTGTAGAACCAATAGTTTTTCCCTGATGCCATTTGTCTTCCACTTGCAAAATGCTTTGTATTTATCATTCAGAAAGTGTTAGTCTTCCCTGTGATCAAAAGTGAAATGGTGAATCAACCAAGAAGTTGGTGATTTTTGTATAAAGACTGCTGGATTATGTTTATAGAGTTTGCAAGCATTTGAATGTTTTAATCTGTATATGTATAGAGTGTTGAACCACAGGAAAAGTGATTGACTCTGGTCACAGAGGAGTTACAGAAACCTCATCACAGTTTCATGTCTGAATGCTCAGACACCATGGTGTTGAAAACAAAGTATGGGCTGGAAGGTACAAACCCTGTTCAGGAGAGGGTACTAGAACAATGTACTGCCACCTGCTTTAGACCCTTTGCTTTAATGTTTTATCTTCTACACTGAGTTACTGCTAGGTAGGTCAACAGACAAGTAGCAATGTTAAATTATGTTTTAGTCTAACACCTACCAATGAATGAGCCAAACAGTGAGCAAATTGGATTTGTTTGGGTAAAAGAAGAACCTAATAACTTTGCAGTCATCTGTAGCCTATGAGCGAAAACTAAATTCCCATTCACCACTGAAGGAAAGCGTCTCTACGCATACATGTGCACATACCCCCCCACTTATATACACATATATATATATGCACAGCTGAGAGGTAACCTAAACAAGACCTTTTTCCTTTTGTTTTGGAAAGCCAGTATAAGGTTTTTTCTAACAGAGGAAACAAAGAAAAGGGAACACACAAAACTACCATCTCCCCCCATGCAAACAAAATGCTGATGGACTTTGCAAACATCACAGTAGTTTTGATGCAGATGCTCCTATAAATTGAGCCAAGAAATTGTTCACTATGCACCAGAAATGTGCTTGTGCTTGAGCTCCAAATTCACCTATCTGTGTAAGTGAGGTTGCAGTTGTGGCTTTGCTGCTGGGACAGGCAGAATACCAGCCCAGGGAATAATCTGCACGACAATCATCAGGAGGAGGCACTTTCCAGCTGAGTTTTGAAGCTACATGCTTTCTGCCAATGTGCTTTGGATTTGCTCTGCTATTTTTAAAACTGTAAGAAATATCCAAGCCTCTGCTCAGCCCTCCCCCTTATGTTTGGTGCACTTATCGTGGTTGGTGCCCTGTCTGAGGCAGATCAGCCAGGAAGTTAACCAGGGGTCCAGATGCTGCTATTGGAAATGCTCATGCCAGAACCAGGCTTCCATGCGTTTCAGCTGCCAAATTCCCTCCACACAAATGTCCACCGTTTCTGGCTCTCACACTGGGGTAGTTAGAGGAAAAGCCTGAAGAATGTTTTCTACTCTGCAATTAACAGGGAGGAGCAGTGCCAGGGGAGTAATACCGCTGACATACACTGGCATGCTTTGCATTACAAGTTACTGCTTTCCAGCCAGACAAAGTTTTTGTTTGACAGTGAAGTTTTGCACATGTGACGGGACGGGCAGTATGCTTGGCAAGCTATGCCCTGAGGAAGATAATTTGGTTAGGCTGCTTACTGGTTAGGTTACTTACAGGTAATACTGAGATGCCTACACATATTTGTATGGTGGATAAATATTACAATCACTAACTCCCTGCCTTCCTAGCAAAGATACTAATCGTACAATGACTGCTCACAATGTAGCCCATGGTTGCTAACAATCCAGCAATTTATTTTCCTCCAGGTTCCTGAAATTCCATCCTGTGGAAAGCTAGGACTATATTTCAGGCTATGAATGATATCAGAAAACTTCACACTCTGGGAAGGGGTTTTTTTCCTAAATGGGGACTGGTTCAGCACAGACCTGGCTGTGAGGCTCTCGCTGACACCTGTGACTGCCTTTTGCTGAACATACAGTTCCAAAGATACAGAAGGGGCTTTTCGTCAGTCACAGTGTATAGAGGCTAAGACTGCTTTTGGCAAGCATACACTATAATATCTACTCATAGTATGAAAAAACCCAAGTTTGAACCAGGTATACATCCCCTGATCATGACTTCAAGCCATGTTAAAACATCATGCTTCAACTGATCTGTCCTCTTAGCCCCCTGACATGAAGGTATCTGAGACTGCAGGATCTGTGAACATCATCAGAACAGGGCATCATTTCTTCTGACCAAAGAGTCACCAGAACACACATGCACATGACCCTCTTGGGACAAGAAAGTGTGAGATTTCAAATCCATAGTTATGTTAGTACTTTCCAGGCCATTAATGCTTTTAACTTGCTGAACCCTGGAGGCTTTTTCTCTTCCGATTTTAGATTACTCACTGAGATACCTATTGCAACCATGGACCCATAAAAAGCGATGTGAGTGGTGGACACTTAAAGATCCAGTTGTTGCCTGAGGCCTGATTTTGTCTCACAGGTTCTTTTCAGATCCCTCTGGGGTGTCTAGTTTGCTAGTTTTGAGCTATGCTAGGAGCTGGATTTCAAAGGACAGCTGATGGATATCCAAATAATTAAAAAAAAGAAAAAGGTTATTCAATCTAACATGGATGGTTTTACCACAGAAGTGGTAACAGTAAAAGTAACAATTATAATCACAAAAGGAATTGCTTCCAAAAGTTTTGAGCAACTAAAAAATATAGCAAGGAGGAGAAGGAGGTAATATTTAGGACAAAAGCTGGAATTCAACCTTAAGTATCTACACTTTATAAACATACTCTCATCAAAACTATAGGCTAAAAGTTCCAGTGCACACAGCAAACACTGCACTGCTTTACTGTCATGAATGACAGTAAAGGCTAGGGCACTTAATCCAAGATTTTCTCTTTTGTTTAGTAGTATTTTGGCTTCAGTTTCACTATCATGCTGTCAAATACATTTGAGTGTTTTTACTGATTCAGGACTCTACATATTAAGACTCGTCTTTATAGTCCACCAAAAAGTAAATGTTTCAAAATATAAAACTCTTCATACAGCTTTTAAACTTTATGAGCTGAACACTGAGTGCTGTAAAATGATTTTTTTTTCAGTAATGGAAGCTCTATTTTATAGAAAACTGTAACCATTAATTCTTCTTGCTAGAAATAAATGAACAAAATCAGACCTGCTCTATGAAAAAGGAGGATTTTGACACCAAAATAAAAGGACAAATATTTTTCATATCCTCTGTTTTCACAAGACCTACTCTTTCCTAACTCATAGGTTTTACTTTACAGTCATTTGTTAACGATTTTGCACATTTTAATGCAGCTGGAATGAAAAGTGATTCAGGCAGAAACAGGAATGAATGAGGAACAAATTGGAAAATAGTTTTTTCCTCTTCTTCATTTATTTGCATACTACTTGGAAGGAACTCAGCAGGTTATCTTCAGCAGCATCAGCTATGTTCTTGTCCTTTCTGGCTACTGTTTTCCTACTCTTAAAGGCATCTAGTGCTGGACACTCCAAAATTTCCCCCGGCAATCCATTACAGGACTTCATAATCTTGCTTTCACAAAGTCTGGGGTTTTTTTTCCCCTCAGTGTCTAATAATATTCTTTCCTGCTTGAGTTTAGGCCTCTCTCTACCTCTCCAGCTAACCACAGGCTAACACAAACCAATTCTTCTGCTATTTGCAGTAACCCTTTAGACATTTAGAGACATTCTCAGTATCCTCTCTCATCTTCTGTTCTTTACAGTAAGCAAATACAGTTTGTCCAGTCTTCCCCCCACAGATAATGGTTGTTGTAGCTGTGGTGAACGCCTCAAGACTCTGAACCCTCCTCAGGCTATCTGTGTCTTTCCTATGTGTTGTTACCACACTGAACCAAATGGGGACAGGTTCATAGATACTCAAAATATCAGCATCACCTAGAGTCTTCTGGTTCTTAAGTCTTTTCTGCCACTGGTATTGGGCACACCACATCCCTCAGAATGGATGATCTGCATATAGCATCTCACGACATGCTCTAGCAGCCTCTAGCACATACACGGCACCCGTTCAAAGGGAAATATAGGCCTCTTGAATCCACTTATGATGATGGTGTTTCAGTGAGAACCTGGCCCCAAACAGATTTTGCTTCCCCTTTTTATTCCCAGACAATGAGCCTTGGCACTCATTGAGCTCTCCTTGTCTGCAGAGAGTAAAATCCTTCACATGAGGGAACTGCATGTGGAAAAGATTGAGAATTCAGCAAGTTCTCCTCACATAAATCATCTAATTTGTCTCACAGTGTCCTTCAGATGCTTGAGAGCTTATTACTCCCGTCTTGCTATACTGCATGCTAATCCTGTGGCTTTCTTCAGAAACGTATCTGTACTGAACATCTACGGAGCAACTATTTGGTCTTTTGTTCCTTTCTTTGCAAAACATTGCATCCTCAACACTGTCTATGGACTTGATGGAGTTTTGTTGGAAACTGTTTTTTTCAGTGGCTCTTTCTAACAGACTTGAGACCCATCACCAAAGAGAGGAGCTTAAAAATTACATGGAGAAGAACAAGCATGTTCAGTCACTAGAGGAAGGGAGAATAGTTGTGTACTGTCCCCTAATGACTGCTTTTCACAGATATCCATCCCATGATCTGTATTCTCTCTTCCTGGCTATAAAATCTGTTTGCAGGAGTTGGATGTGAAGCACTGGGAGGGGGTTTGTGGTATCTGAAGAAAGCATTTGTGTGGGCAGCAGTGTCAGTTCTACCATTCTGGATGGATGAAGCTTACAGAAAGCTCAGTCTAGGACTTTTGATGAGGGTGGGCTAGATGCGCACACAACTTCAGAGAACAATGCATAGGAAAAGGCAAATAACTGTCTTTGGATCATCTAGGAATAGTTGCACGGACCTGGCGTCAAAGTGGGGTAAGCATGGTCTAAGGCTACTCAGTAACAGGGTGTCCCAGGGTGCCTTCACCTGTACATGTGGTTAGCATTTTAGTAGCCATACCCACTATTGACTGATGAATGGCCTGGATTCAGGCTCTGTCCAACAATCAGGCTGTTCCTCAGCATGGACATGACCTAAAAGCATCTCTCGTTGATTCAGACATCCTTTAATTTTGTTCAGTCCTGAAAGTAAAAATAGCAAGATGGCCAGAGAGCAGTCCATAGTGCCCTGACCACACAAGTAGACATATGCAAATAGAGAGAGCCGTAACATCACAGAACTGGCACAGGTTGTGTTGCCAAAGTACTTACCCAACACGCTGGCAGGATTTTACAGCCCTTGCTGGTGTTACTGATGCACATGCAGACCAATTTAATGCAGGCTTAGAATTTTTTTCCTGAGCAGTACTCACATGTATCAAGTACAGATATATTTTGGGACAGAGTAAGATACTTTGAGAGGTACCTCCCTCTTTTCCCATTGGGCTATGCTAACAGCCTTCCAGCTCACCCCAGCTCTAACCCAGACAGCAGTCCTCCCTGCAAAACTACCAGCACTCCCCCTCAAAGCCCCAACTCTGCTGTAGGAAGGGAAGTTGAAGCCACTCTTTTCATCCCAGGGAAAAGAAGAGCACTTTACCTTAAACTTGAACTCTCTAAAAAACGAGCTAAATAAGCCTGAAAGAGGCTGCTTGGTGCATGCAGGTCCATCAGGGAGCAGGGAGCTGGCAGGGGGAGGTTTGACTGACAGAAAGATGCACCTCCCTTCCTCGCCTGACCTGATGAGTCCCTCTCTAGGACCGGCCGTATCCCACTCCCCGGCGGGTTGGCATTCTCCTGCCAAGGAGTAATCGCATTACCCAGGCCCCTTGTGTAATCCTGATTCCCAGCAATTGTTTTCTGGTGACCTTTTATTGTTAACAATTAGCGCTGGAGCTGGAGCACAACTGGTGTAAGCATATTTTACATCCTCCTCAAGCAAACAAAAAAGCTGGGTGGGCACAGGCTTGTTTCCTGGTTCACACCCATGACTCTTTTGTGCCTCAGATCTCCTCCCACCGTGTGTCATAGTCAGCAAACCCACTCCCTTACCTTTTGGCTCCCAGATAGAGTGACGTCTTCAAGGGATGCGTAGGCATGCTCCCTGTATCCCTTTCTCCTCTCACATCCTATAAGAACTCTGCCTCTCCCCAATACTCAGTCTTTTCTTATCTGCGGGGCCAGAAATGCAAATCCCTGTGCAAAAGAGCATGAAGGATGATTTCTAGTTATTTAAATGTACAGGCCATAAACACCATGCTATGCTTTGAATGCTTGAGTATACTTCTGTTGCAGTAAATATCTTAGCAGCCAGTTCCCTCTACTTGACCCTAGTCATATACATGTGTCTCTGGAGATGAGAACACAGCAACAGTCTGCTAATCATCACATGTAAAAACATAGATTTTCTTCTTTCCCACACCTCCTGGCTGTTATTGAACTACATTTGAAGAGAAAAGGCGTAGTTGGCCACCTGCTCCAAAACAGACAGTACTTCAGTCCTGTGGTAGACCAAGAGTATACCAAGTTCCTGAACTGAGGACCCTTCCAGATATATAGCACTTACTTTGCCAGCAAGTCTTTGTCTTTCCTGCTGGGGAGAAAAGAAAGTAGGGACACAAAAGAGCAGGGGAAGACACTCTGGCCTCACCTTATTTCCTACAATATGGCATATGTGTATGAGGGGGTGAGCACAGTGAGTGGAGGTGGGGACACTACATGAATCAAATCATGATCCTTTTGGGGTATAATAGGCAATTAAAAACAACAACTTGAATTCATCCTGCAGCCTGTTGGCAGCTAACACTGTTACTCATTCTTTCTGTGGACAACTTTACTTAGCAGGTCTGTGCCATGACTAATGAAGCCATCTCTCCGCTAGTGCGCTGATTCCAGACCTTTTGGGAAGGAGCCCGGCTGCAGCTCACTGCATGGCCCTCCCCTTGCAGGCTCCTTATGGCCACCCTGCAGATCCCTCCCACTGCCTGCAACATGCTTGGGAAAAGTGTGAGAAAATATTTCTCCCTTAAATCTGCTTTGGGAGAGCTCTGCTTTGCAATGGCATTTAAGGACAGGGTTTTTTTCTGGGGCACTTCTCATTTTATCTGAAACATTTGAAAGCCACTTCCTTGGCAATCTTCTTGCTTTCTCCTTGGTGGCATGTAATCTGATCTCGCTGTACCCACTGGCTGTGGAGAGAGGCACACATTTTCACCGGTAAAGTCATAGTTAAACTAAACATTAAACTGTCCAAGAACTGACTTCCTCGACAGCTCTGATTCAGGCTCCCAAAAATGCTCTGCACAGTGAATCATGTTTCCTTCTGGAAATGACAGAACTTCCTCATCATGGTGTTCTAACTTGCCTTCTTCTCGTCTCCGGTGCTATCAGGAAAGGATTGAATTGCATGCCACATTTTTTCCGTGGTCGGTAGGGAGATGCATCCTTTTGGAAGAGGAATAATTTCTATGAGTCAAAGGATGACAAACTGAAAATTAGTACCAGCCTCAGAAATAACTGACAAACAACAAAATAAAGTGTTGTAGAGGCGGCCAGTGGGTGTATATTGGATATTTGCCTTTCTGGCAACTTGAGTTGCCTTACTATTGCTCTTCACCACTGAAAGTAGAAACAAAGCTAGTGGTAGCTATCTGCCTTTCTTTCCTCTGCCTGGTTTGACAGGTCTTGTCTGCTTGCAAATCAGGTGAGGCAGTTGTGCAGGAAAGATCCCAGTGTGCAGCCCAGCTTTGAAGGACGATTGCATTTGCTATCCACACAGCAAGGGTGTGGGGAGGAAGAGGAAAAAGGGCAGCACTTCTGGTGGCTTACTCCAATCAGACTTACACAGCAAACTGTTTCACAGCCATCATGATGATAGCAATTTTCAGAGACAGCTTGCTGCCTAGAACTTTAAAATCAAAACAACAACCCCCTTTCCCTCCCTCCTTGCCCCTCCCCACCAACCCATATGATTTACTGAACAACATGTAGTTGGGATAAATACCTTACCATATGGTAAATGATGACTTGCACTGGAAATCAAATTTTAAGCAGCTCTTTTTGTTTCTTTGTATACACATTTTTAACTCCCTCAGAGTCAGGGTAGGTGGAAGCCCCAGATGCACAGGCTGTCTAGTCATTATTAGTTGCCAGGCTGTGGGCATTCCTGTGATGAAATTCTGTTCCAATCCAAATCAGTAGCAAAATCCTATACGAACAGTTTTTCAACCTCATTTAGCCATAATGCAATGAGAACATCAAAAACTGATGTGGTTGAATGGAAATAATAAGGGCAATTACTGTGACTTCCTTAGCACAAACTTACCTTCCACATCTAGCAGTATGCACTAGGCAGGAGACAGGAGTAAATAATAATAAAAGCTGTAAGTTTTCATCAGTTTATCTACACTTTTTCAAGTTTAACTTAAGAACACTTGTTGCTGTTGAGACTTGTTTGTATTCCTGCTCTTTACATTGTCTCTGAGAAACAGTATTATTTCTGTATTGACATTTCATTTTTGTTGAGATGGCTCACACTTGTTGCCCATAGCAGATGAAGAACTCAGAGACAACCATGAAGAAAAGCAGCAAAATAAATGCTTAGTCCATCTAAGTCCATTGTGAGTTCCCTGCTGCACAAAGTAGGCTTAAAGCACATCTAAGGTGCGAGTCAGGGAACAGAGAAGTGGGAAATTCCTGAACCATAGGCTCTAGCCATAGGTATTGCAAACACAGAGTGGTTTTCATGAGTCAAGTTCCCGAAAAGAAGATAATTTGCTGCTTCTTGAAAGACTACCCCAAATCTTACTCCTCTAGGTTATCTTCTGATTTTCTCCACAAGGGAGTTTTTTATGTCTGGGACAATCTTTGTGCTGTCTGTTTTAATGCAAAAACTGCTAGTAATATCAATCCATTACATAAATTTAATGCTTCTGAGCAGCAGCTGATTTGATCACAGGAGTAATAAATATTCTAAATAACGACTAACAATCAGTCCTTAAAATGCATATATGGGCCACGCAAAAAGCCCTGTGCTGGAGTACCATACATAATAAAAGTTACCTGTTTATTCATGACCCTGAAACCATGAACATTTAGCAGACTGATCTGGAGCTGCAAGGCTTGGGGATAGGTAGTGAATCCCGAGGACTGATGATGCTCAGCAGTTTTGCAATTGGACAGGACCTTGCCAGTTTGCTGACTCATTTCCTTTGGTCTCTCAGATGTAAAAATGAGAGGTCTAATCCCACTGCCACTGTACAGGGTATGCCTCATCGATGGTGTCCAAACCAAAAGTAATCTGAAACTAATGGGAAAATTCACACATCAAAAGTATGTACACTCATGGAAAAGTAATTGAAACAATATTCAGAAAGAACATTTGTTCTTTTAATTTTGTTGGTTTGAAAACCATATCCTTAATGCAGAAAGGATTATTTTAAACCACAAAGAGAGAGCTGTGGGAATTAGAAATTCTCTATTTTCAGCAGCAATGTCTCTTGCATTTCTTATTCATCTGTCTTTCAGATGAGGGTTTGAGCCCAATTTTTGTACAACTGTTGGCAAGTCTACCCTTGACTGCAGTGGCATAGACTTGACTGTTCATCTTTGCAAGATACCTCAGATGTCTTCTGTCACATGATAAACACATGCAAAACCAGCTTGTTCAAGTCAGGTAGGCTGCAACACAAGGCCAAGGACTTATTCCCAGGAGAGGGAAGATTCCGTTTAAAGGAGGGTGCAAGGCTTGCACAGACAATAGAGGCCCAGCAGGGTGGATGGAGCACCTGAGACTGGCAAAAACACAGCAGACTTGTACCAGCTCTTGTCACTGTGATTGCAACCCAAGAGTACCTGCAGACAGCAGTGGTGGCCAGAAGGAGATTTGGAGTTGGGAAAGCACAAGCTGGATCAGGGAGCGGAAGACATACTGCTGGCATGAAAATGTCTCTTTATAGCTCTGATGGGTCATATAAAAATGCTCTGTGTTTGGGTAGTGCTTTAACACACAGTACTTATCAATGCTGACATTCATTAATGTAACTGCATACAATGATTATAGATTTAGAGAGCCTGTTCACTCCCACCTCCCTTAACATCTGTGAATATCACAGCGAGTAGAAAAATACTATAAAAATTCACAGAAGGGTCTTTCTCAAAGTGTTACCCTGGAAAAGAAATAATTCAGCTACTCTGTGAACTGCTCAAGAAATAATGAGTTATCTTCAGAAAAACTGTCGAAATCAAAATTGCAAAACTTTTCTATCACTTATAGTGAACATGCTGGTCTCTCTCTTCTCCTACAGATCCACATGTGTATGAACATATAACCGTGACTGTGAGCTCTTTCAAGCAACTCCTCCCCATATACACCCCCTTCTCCACATGCATGCATTCAGGCTCTTTGGGCTTCTGCTCGTAGACAGATCGACTCTCCCCTCGCACATACACAGATGTAAAGTGAATTGGAACCCTGGGAGCAGAGGGGCTGCTCTGTGCCCAGCTAGCTGCTGGAACCCACAGAGTCTCAGGGAAGAGGCTTCCACCAAACCACAGCTCCTTCTATCTATCACGGTGTTGCTGACTCCTTGACTGCAGACTCATCCGCTGCAGTCCCGTGAGACCCCACCAGCTATGCAAGGCTGGAGCAGGGCAGCACGTGGCTAAGATGCCTTCAGAGGGTTGTGGCATGTACTCCCGGTGACTCACTAGGAACTCACCAAATGAATTAGATCACAAACACTGAGCAACTCTGCCAAACCCATGCAACCGGAAGGAAGAGGATGGAGAAATTTTTGTTGTCATTTTTTTTTTTAAATTTTCCACAATAATTAATCCCAAATCCAAAAAAAGAGATCCAGGATTAGAAGAGGGAAGTTAAGATCATTTGAGAAATAGAATTTAAACAGGATAAAGCTAGCTGGATGGGAGCTGGAGCCTACAAGACACCACAGAAAGATGGCAGTGAGAAAATCTCACTATAGAAAGATGGCAGTGAGAAAATTGGAGAAGGGAGTGACAAGTGGGTGGTAATAGTCTTCATGGCAAGAGTAAAGCTGTCCAAACAGCAGTGCAGTCTGAAGAACAGAGGATGGAGCTGTGCAGAGAGTATGGTTCTGGAGGAACTAAGCATCATGAGAAGGTACCACTGGCACCCACCACACTGTTGAGCACGTGTTGCTGGAGAGAAAAGCATGAATCCACAAAACCGGTAGCTGGGCCAGTGATTCTTTTTCAGAGAAAGCTATAATCTGCTTTTTTTCCACCACTGTCTCACTAATCCATCTCACTATTCACTGTGGGGAGCCAGAAGGAGAAGGTGACATTGAGCAGGCCTGGTTAAGTTTGATCCCAGTAAGGAATGCCTCTGAAGCAAGGATTCTGATTTCTGTTCACGTTCTGTGAGCTCTTCACAGTCATTTGGACTGACATGGTGCTGGTAGACACCACAGAGGCCCAAGGTGCTGACCAGTGCATTCCCCACATTAAACAGAGCTAAGGCTTAGATAGACTGCAGGTTTTGATGAACCTGTAGTCCTTTGCTGAGGTAAAGTTGCCAGGTTTTACACACTAGAATCCTGGAAAAATAAATCTAGCAGAGCACACTAGCACTTCAAACAGTGCATGCTCACTGCTTTACTGGAAAAGTGAGCAGTTGTTCCAAAAGTACCAGAAAGTTGCAGGCTAGCTGGTTTTTCACATAGGTTTTTCACAGGTCATGCTCATATTCTATAGGGGATGGTCAGTAATTCTAATGACACATTAAACATGTGCCAAGAAGTATCTGAGATGTTCTCATTTTGGGCAAGAGCCTTTTCAAAATATTTCCTTGGTCAACCTATAGTTTGGGACTAAAGAGCTTGTTTTGGTTAATTCTGACTTTTAAAAGGGAAAAGATTGTGTGGATTGGGTCTTTAGCTGTTGTAAACTGGCACTGCTCCACCAAGCTAAATAAACTTTTGAGTTCATACACTGTCTAGAGAGAGTCTGGCCCTATTCTTCAACTACTTAATCCCACAGATTTTCACTGCTTTGGCAAGAACCAGTTTGGTTTGAATAAAGAAATGCTAGATGTTTTTCACCTCTATCTTCTTGTCAAGTTGCTAGCACCAATGCTTAAGCCCAAGTACTGCTTGTGATCTTCTGTATGACCAGTGTTTGATGTCTAAGTGCTAGAATGCATTTCTCAAGCAGATAGCTGAGACTGACATAGAAATGTTAATTTTTCTGTCTAAAGAAGGCAATTACAAGTATCTATTAAATAAATCCACTGCTTCAGGGCAACAGCTGATGGGGAGTGATGACTGTTGCTTGGCATTATGTGTTTTATCGATGTATATTATTTTCTGCACATTTTCAAAATCCATTAATGAAGTAGAAACTATACAAGACCTTTGGTGCCCAATGCGTTGTTTAGATTGGATTTCTTCTAGTTACCAAGGAAAGGAAAAGTGGGATAAAGAACAGCTAGTAAAACAATTTCCAGGACTGCCTGTTTTTCTTGCTTGTAAAAAGGTTTACTTCAATTGAATGCTACTTACTAATGAATGCTTGGCATAGCGGACTAGTGCCTTGATGTATGCATCCTTGTGATGTACTTTTGGCAATTTTCCAAACTGCTTTTTCTCTTAGTGCTTCATTGATTAGTGCAAGGATACAAATTGGTACACCTTAGTATCAGGAAGTCAGAAATGCTGGATTTGATGTATCCAGATTGTATATAGAAATTTGTATTCCTGAAATGCAGCAGCCTTGCTAAGTCTGTATTTATGAATGCTAATTATCACAGAGGCAAAGCTCGTGACTTTATAGCCTGATGTGAATTTGGTGCTTAAAACAAGAATTAAATCATTTAATTATTTTTTAAGTATATAAAGCAACATTCCAAAATTTACAGAATTTACTTGTTAGATACAGAATGAATTTTCAGCATATTGACATTGAAGTAAGAATTAGGGTGACTTTATTATTAAACACAACCTTTAAGAACTTTTTTCCACCTCTGTCAGCCTACGAAATCCTGACTTAAATAATTCAGCTTAGAATTACCATGCAGCCATAGCTCCCTAAAAATCCATTATTTCTTTTATCTGAAGGTTCCTCTTCTAAAAGAGTTAAATAAGACTATATTCCAGAGATTGCCACAAATAACTCTTCTCTTTGCAACTAGCTGTTGCTGCTATTATGCTATATTATGCTATAGCATAGGAGAAAAATACCCTCTGTCACAATGATCCCTACTCCTAGCCCAATGGGAATGAAATCTAAACTGCCCTGGGACGGTACTGCCATTAGGGACCACATTCTCAAAAAGACAAATATATTGTGCTGTTTGGGAGTTATGTACGAGGATCAAATTGCAGACATTTTATGTACAGCCCCATATGTGTGTATGTGCAGTTGAAGGGCTGGCTGGCTAGGGCAAGAAAGGAATTCTGAAATTAATGTTAAAAAAATCAAAAAGACAGCACAACTAGTGCAACACTAAAGTTACAGGACACTGTAACTGTCCAAAGAGGACAGCACAGAGGAGTCTATGTTTCTGGATGCAGAAGTAGGGTATGTACTCTTAGATGCCTTGACTCTTCTTAGTTTTGTTTTTGTTTTCAGTTTTTATGCTAACTGTGGCACATATAGAGTGATTTTAACATACAACATAAGAATTTTTATTTGTCTGAATTATAATATACCATATGTGAATGCATCTGTTCTTCACTGTGTTACATTTATTATTTGTACTATGGTGGGGCCTCAAGTTTCCACCTCAGATCAGGGTTCCAACTTGCAAGGCAATGCACAAACACATAATGGGAAACACTCCCTGCCTTGAGAAAAACATACTCTAAATTGACAAAAACAACCCAGGGTGGGAAAGGAAAACATAGCCAGAGTACCGTTCCATGGTAGCTTAACGTCATCTAAACTGAAGTTGCCACTGTCCCACACCTCCAATCCAGAACTTTGATTGCATTTGGTGCCTTAAATTGGCTCACAGCTTTGGCAACTGCATCCCAGCAAGGAGAAGAGTAGGTTTGATCTGAAACTATGAACCCTTTTTTTTGAGAAGGTTAGTTTAGCAGAATTGGCTCCCAGAAGTGACTCCCAGTGCAGCAATATGAGCATCAATGCCAGCAGGAGAGCCATGGCAGGACCGTGGAAGAACAACAGCTCCTGCTCTAGTTTGGCATAAGCTGTCGCAGAAGCTCACACATAGAGAGGTCACACCTGTCCCATCTTTACAAGCTCAGTGCTGAGTAGGAAAAAGCAGTGTAGGAGAGTAGGAGAGTCACAGCTCTTATGCCATCACATCGCTCTTGGCATCATGGCCCTTGCTCTGTGGCACTGCAAACCTCACCTGGCCTCACTGGTGACAACAAAGCATGCTAGGAAGGATCCTGTAGCCAGGATCAGGCCCTTACCTACAAGTAGGATATCCAGGATGGGACAGGCCAGGGATAGAGTGAATGCTCTTGCAAGTGATAGCAAGGAGAATTTGTTCAGGAGTCTGATTTTCCCTCTCCTTCTCCCCTATGTATGCATGTGTGCATGCACACACATACACACGTACACCCCTGCCCACATGATGGTACAGAGGCTGGAGAGTGGCATAGGATGGTCAGCATTTATGGATCTTCAGAGCATAAACTCGAGGATCCTGGGGCTATGTTGGTTTCACTAGGCCATGGTCAGTAGATACCATTTATGAACTCTTTTGATGTTAAATGCTGTGTTACTAACAAACAGTGTGCATTACATACGTTCACACCACAAAAAACCAACAAGAATGGATTCCATGCTCAGATCTCCATGTGCTTTCTGCTCCTTTCATTTTCAGTTTGCACTCTTGGTTTTTAAAAGTCCATTGAGGCTTGCTCCACCTCAGCATTTGGTTTCTTTCTTTGTCCTCCTACTGCAATCTGTTAGCTCTTGTTATCTAGCATTATCCCTTTCTTTATTCCTTTATGTCGCCTTGCATGGTTGCTGCCACCACTAGGAACAAGCTGCTTGCCTCCAAGGGCACATCTTTTTAATTTATTTTTTTTTTATAATTCTCACTTTAAAACACATGTTTTTTTCTGTATTTATGATGCAAAATTGTTCTGTCCTTCTCTGCTATGGGCCACGAAGAATGCTTGCTTTAATTTACCCTACATGCTGTGCTCTTGCATTCTTCTTGTCTGTAATTTATGCCACATACTGTGCTCTCCCTTGTATTATACAACATAAAGTTGCCAGATGGGTGAGTGCAACGCGTGCTTTAAAATGAAGGCTTTAAGGCAACTGCTTAATCCGAAGCTGCAGAACAAGCCAACACCAAAAAGGAAAGAGCGTTTGAAAATATACCCAAACGGGTCAGTAGTTATCATGTGGGGCTAACACTCAGAGGAACACTTGCAAATTAGCATATCACGCTATTAACCTTTCCTTGAGATTTCTTTTTTTCCTGCTTGCTTTTCATGGTGTATGATGGCAAAAGATGGAGCCAACAACAGAGTATTAGTGGGAAAGAAGGATATTTGGTCCTAAGCCGTGAGCAGTGCTTGGATATTCATTTGACTGTGGCTAGTGGCTCAGTTTAGCACTGCAACTTGCCATCCTGTGGGGTGGGAATCTGCAGGACATATTCAGCATATGGGGATGTCCCTTCCCTTCCCTTCCCTTCCCTTCCCTTCCCTTCCCTTCCCTTCCCTTCCCTTCCCTTCCCTTCCCTTCCCTTCCCTTCCCTTCCCTTCCCTTCCCTTCCCTTCCCTTCCCTTCCCTTCCCTTCCCTTCCCTTCCCTTCCCTTCCCTTCCCTTCCCTTCCCTTCCCTCCCCTCCCCTCCCCTCCCCTCCCCTCCCCTCCCCTCCCCTCCCCTCCCCTCCCCTCCCCTCCCCTCCCCTCCCCTCCCCTCTCCTCTCCTCTCCTCTCCTCTCCTCTCCTCTCCTCTCCTCTCCTCTCCTCTCCTCTCCTCTCCTCTCCTCTCCCCTCCCCTCCCCTCCCCTCCCCGGTCATATTATATGTCCCTACGGTTTCTTCTACACTGTGTGGGCTGAATAACCGAGAAGCTCTCAGTTAGTACTACTCTACGTATTGATGCTTCCTAAGGCATATGTTGTCGTAGCCGCTGCGTAGCTCCCATCTTCCGTCCCTCTGTCCCATTAACAGGAGGGTTACATCCAGAAGCTGATCTTCAAAATTCACTCTGCTGTTGCTGTACCAGACCATGCCACACAAGCTCTGGCTACATCATTGCAGTGCATGAGGCCTGACTTGAGCTTGGAGAAAGCTGTAGAGGGGGTCCTGCACTAACTAGACCTAACACCCACTTTGGGATCATGTGTGTGCTTATGCAACACTTGGTGGGATGTGGTCGCCATGGTTGCTGACACCAGCAAGAAGCAAGGTGGTTTTCTCAGCCAGCACTCCAGTAGAAGGAAACCATGCATTTCAGGTGTGCTATTGGGAATCAGGCTGGGATTGCTAAACAGATGGTTCACACCAAGCTTCAGTACCACCACTCCCTGCGATGAGTGTTTTTAAAGAAAAGCGTGCGGATGGGGAGAAAAATATGTTATAGTGTGACAAAATCCAACTGTGTTATGGAAGGGCCAGTGGGAGGGAGATGTGGAAAGAATCTATCTTCTAAAACGAAGACATAGCACAACTATGCTAGCTGGCACTGGTAACAGCAGCAGTGTAGGTGTACTAGCACGGGCTTTTAATACATTGTTCACAGTCAAAATGCAAGTTCTTATCCTTATACTCTGGTGGGAGCCTGTACTGAAGCTTGCGTGGCCTTCTCTTGATGCTCTGGCAACTTGAGGTAGTTAGCTTGAGCTAAGATGGCCGTGCCGGTGCACACTGCAGTAACACTGCAGCAGACAAGGTGCTGGATGGTGGAAGAATGTGAAAATGTCAAGAAGAGTTGGATTCTTTCAATGTAGACAAAAATTCAACTGTGAGCCCACAGATGAGAACTGAAAATGCAGGGCCAAGATTTGTCTTCTGCCTTATCTGTCCCCTTCGATACCAAGGCTGAAACTGATAAATGCATCTATTGCACCATCCATAGCTAGACTGTGATTTTCAAATAGTCACTGCTGTCCCACTCGGTGTAGGCTTAATTGCTTTAAATATGAAATTGCCACCAGAAAGATGAGGAATGAAAAAAAAGTTGTGTTGCTCACGTTAAGAGAGCAAGCCTAACAAAACAAGGTAAAGTTGGTGCTATGAACACCTTTTGTGCTCTCGTGCTTAGAAGACTTGTTGTATCCTCTAAAGACACATTGGTGCTTAGAGATATTTCAAGACTATTTCATTACCATTTACATTCAGATGTTTTAATTTTAAGTCATAAAGCAGAGCTTGCTAACATAGGTATTTGGTGGTTCATGTTTCCTTCTCATTTTTTTCTTCATTTCTTCACTACACTGAATGGTGAGGGATTGTGCTTTTGTTGCAGATTTTTTTTTAAACCCCGTGAAGATCTTGTCTCTGACACAATGAATTTCTTATTGACACTAAATTGACAGTGAAATGGAACTGACAAATAAATGCTTAACGTGCCTTTAAAAACAATCGAGTTAAAGAACTGAGAGTAAGCAGGAACATCTAAAATAGCTGCTGATATTTTTCCTTTGCTTTCTATAAAGCTTAACTCTTTTAATAACCAACTCATTTCTCCCATGCATTCTCATGTACTTGAGTAAGTTGGAAAGCATCCAGGCATTGATTGACGGTGCTTTGCAGCACCTGCTAAGTTTCTTTTTCTTCTAGAGGAAAAAAGAAACTCAAGAAAGAGAAACTTAGTGCAATACTGCCTGAAAAAAAGTATTACATCATGAGGCCTGAAAATAACTAATATGTGCCTGTTTGTCATGGGTATATTTCCTCTTTCTGTATGACAGCCATTAGATGAGACATGTCAGTGCAGTCAATACAGCAGCTTCTTTTCTAAGTATATATATATGCATGTGTATATGCATATATTTAACTTCTATTCAGAACTTACTCTCCATCAATATCTAACTTCTGGTTGCAACTCAGTCCTGTTATTGGGAATCAGATACCAACAAACTGATTTATTAGTGAACCTCTGATGTGAGTCTCTTAGCATAGTGTTTCAAGAGTAAAAAATCAGAGTTTGCCGAATCCCAAATTTAAAATCTCATTTTCTGAGCTTCTCTTTACTTTCTGTCTTTACTGCCTATCACAGTTAAACACTTGGCACCAAGTCAGATGCTCCTGAATCGGTATTTCCCAGGGGAGAGCACGCTGGTAGATCCCAGACACTCGAGGAGCAGAAAGAACAGAGTCTTCTCTTTGGAGCTCTTCTCACTTCCCACAGCCTCCTCTGACATCTCATGCTCTTTTTGTTGTGGTCTGAGAACAATGTATCTCCTTTAAGCTTTTCATTCTTTTGGTTTGGGTGTTTGCAGTGTCACCGAGAAGGGTTGAGGATGATATGTTAATTTTCATATCACTAGGATACAGTTTTGAAGAGAGAAATTTGTCATATGGCAAGAAGAGGAAGAAGACATTCTGTCTTATTCAAAACTAAAAACTTCTGTTTACATGACTAAGACTTAGTCACGTACCTGGGACAGAGTTCTGTATTGGCCTTAAAACTAACACAAAGGGAACATCCTTAGTTTTTGCAGCAGTGGGAGTTCAGGGCATTTTTCAGAGATGAAACTCAGAAGAACAGAGAAGGTCAGTTTAACCTTGTGGTTGTGGTTACAAATGAGCAAGGAAGTTTAAATTACACTGGAGGACAGCTCCTTTAGTCACAGGAGCCCGAAGTGCACTCTAGATCCTTTATAAATAAATACGAGCACTTTGTGTTTTTACAGCAATAAGCAAACTGCTACGACACAATGACTAGGTTGTTCTTATTTAGTTTTGCTGATGGTAAAGTTCCTTTTTGGTTGCTCAAGATTGGAGCTACAGAGCAGTCTATAAGCAGGACAGCCATGTATTTTTCACAAATGTAATACAGTAGCTTTTCAGCAGAGCTCTCTCCTGCTTCGTCATGACTTTAAATCATAAGCATCAAAAGAGAAAGAGCTAATTACATTTGTGTTTAATCAATCCAACAGCTCATTGCAAACTTGATGGATCGTTTCACATGTCTAGTTGAATTCAGCAAAAGAATTGGTTTCCTTTCTATAGCAACTCGTACACAGGATTGCTTGGACTTTGATCTCTGCAATTTTTCCTGAGAACTTTCCTATTTCAGACACATGAATGCCGATGGCTGCCCCTCCTTGCTGCACTGCACCTGATTCACCTTGGGATCAGCTGCACTTTTGATTACTTCTGCTCCTTTCAAAACCTGTCTCATGTACCAGAGTCCACGTTGCAGTTCCGTCTCATGAAGTGCAAGCTAGCAAAAATCTCCATATATGGTTTAGAAGCTCCTCCCTGACACTCATGTGCCCCAGTGTTGTACTGGCCAAGGCTAGTTGCCCGTACATGCTTGCTCAGCGACACTGGGTCCATCCAAACCTTCATGGGTTCCTCAATCCACTTTTCCTAAATTGTTCCAGGAGCAGCAGCCTTTGATTGACTCACTGAAGCCCTATTAACTGAATCATAAGACACTTCCTACTGCTTTACCTGGCATCTGCTTTCATTAAGTAATATTAAGGTTTTCATTAGCAATATAATCAGAAGTAAATAAAAGCCTGAAGTCAGTAATGCTCCTACTGCTTTATGTCACTAGTTGTAAGATCTGGATCGGACCTTTAATCTTTATTAGCTGGGTGATCAAGTATAAAATTACTTTCTGGGAGTGAGAGCAGATGCCTAAAACACATTTACCAAAACTTAGGTGGAAAATGCACGCCTGTTTCAAATGCCACCTCATATTAAGTGGCATTTACAAAAACACGTAGCTGTACAATGTCGAAATGATGGGGCAGCCCTTTAATAAATCATGTGCAAAAAAAGGCCTTTTGTGAAGAGAAGCTGCACCTCAGGCATATTCTCATTATTACTTAAACCTAGAGTCAACCAAAAGGGAAAAACTCTCGTTGCCAACTGTGACAGACTGCAGCACTGCACTAACAGGAAGGCTATTTTAGTTCTGAATTGGGAACTGGATTACTTATTCAAACAGCAGTTTTCAAAACCGAAAAACTATGTTCTTGTTCCCTTTGCAGTATGTTTCCCTTTCACTGCACAATTTCAAACGATCGTGCCTTTGCTACATACACACACAGCCCCTTAGTTTCTCAAATTGGTTTCCCCCAATTTCTGTCTGGTTTGAACAACCATGACTTGTTTCCCATTCACGTATTTCAGTAA
Organism: Colius striatus; assembly: GCF_028858725.1. Taxonomy (NCBI): domain Eukaryota; kingdom Metazoa; phylum Chordata; class Aves; order Coliiformes; family Coliidae; genus Colius; species Colius striatus. The sequence continues at coordinate 89,683,926 of NC_084759.1, forward strand.
CATCCCAGAAGCTGACAGCAGGCAGCTTGGACGGGGCTTCACATCAACCTTCAGAGCAGCTGCTGGCAAAAAGACAGTATTTCTGAACTACAGATGGGTACACTTGCCATGGCTATTACAGTTCAGGTTCACGCTAAGCCCTACAGATATCTGCAGTGATTTGCACGCGCTTTGCGTTTCATTCCTGAGTGTGCTGAAGTCAATGGGAGTTGTGCTAGCAACTCCCTAAAGAGTGCTGTGCCAGTACAGATATCCCTCCTTTTTTTTTGTGGAGAATTAAAGTGTTCTGCTGCTGAAGGAAATCCTTCTACTAAAGGAACTAAATGAAAAAAAACACAATAACATGCAATATAATCAATAAATAATTTAGATGATGCTTTGAAAGGCGAATGTTAAGAGTGCTTTTGCCATCTGAGTTGCAGTCACTGGAGCTGAAAGATTCCTGAGGTATCTCAGTGGGAGGGTAGGGAGACTGAGTCTTTATATACCTTTCAGATGCAAAGAGCTCCTAGAGTTCTCCCCAACTGCCAGAGGGCTGTATGTGCTTTCCCTCCATAGGGAGGGTATATTCTCCCATATCAGGAGAACCATGATTGTGCCCTTGAAAAGCAATAGAAAAAGATTCCACCAATGTTTTACAACATACTCCAGTGAAGGCTACTGTCACATGAATTTCAGTATATCCAGGACAAATCAGTGCTGAATCTGGACAGTCTCAGTGTCAAGAAAATTATCTGTTTGAAGGGCTCACAGATGCCAATCCAAAATCCCCATCAGCCTCTCGCTGCCTTGCCTTGTGAACACAATCCTTTGGGGAAAGTTCTGCAGCACTTAAAATGAAACTTGACTTGCACATTACTTGTTCAGACAAGCTATGAGTACATATGACTCATCATTTCCCTGCTTTGTTTTGCCTGTTAAGCAGCCATCAGCATTTACATCACAATTGATCATAAAAGAGCAAAAAATGATGTAGCATTTCCAGCCTCACCCCTTGTGAGTTACTACATGAAATTTGCAGTCCTCCCCTGAGCTCTCCATCTAGATGTTCCCACTTTGAATATTTAATGGAGAAAATATTCTCAGAGCCCTACATTTCTCTACCTTTCTCACCTGTGACTTTTTCTCTATTCAATGATATCCTTCAGCTTCCTTGTAGTTGCTCTCAGAGTTCTGGGGGAACAACAAATATGATGATCTATTTTGATGGAAGAATAGATCAATTCAAAAAAGCATTCATGAAACTTAAAACCACCTAGACTGAAACCTCCATGGAAAGGCACAAAGACTGTTTCTTGCTCCTTCAGGCTGACCTAAATGCTCCAACTACAGCATTACTCTCTAGCCAGGTAGAATCTTGATACACAGTGAAATGCCGCAGATGGCACAGGGAGATGTCGCATCAAATTAGCTCTAACCGCAGCAGTTTACCTGGGTCAGCTATGTAGCTCTCAATGCATTCCACCTTGGTTTTGTCCTGTACAGTGAACTGCATCTGCAGCACAATGAGACCATAATAAGGCTGAGCTTTGGCATGCTGCTAGAGCTGACCCTGCAGAATGTTGTACCCTCCTTGGTGAGTACAGACTGCCATTGCTCTCTTCTTTTTTGGGGGGAAAAAAGGGTTTTTCTGGCAAACAGAACCTAAGCAGTTTGGAGCACAATTTGAAATGGCAGGAGACAAGGTAGGAGGGACTGATTTGCAACTACAGCCAGAAGGCGCTCTGTATGCCTTTCATTTCATGCAATACAAATGATCTGACTGCAGCCCTTCAACACTGCAGCAATCTTTGTAAGGTTCTTGTCTTTTTTTTAATTGTCTCTTCATGCTTCTCAATACATTTTAAAGGAAGGAAAAAATGCTTATTTGTGCTTCACAATCCCAAGGGCTCAAAACATGCTTTTCTTTAAAAGTCTTAAGGCACATAGTATATAGGACTTGAGTGCTAGCTATCCTGAGCAGATGTTCCTCAGCTTCATGCTGTTACACAGTACATGTCCATTAGGGATAGCTGGATGGATAAGTATGTGCACACCCATGCAACTGGAGCACTGCACTTGATTTTTCCTAAAGCACACAATTTGTCAAGGAACCCAGGAACAGTAGACAGAAAGTGACAGCATATGAACAGCAGCTGGGGATGGAAAGAGAAATTCCAGTCATGAACGAGAATTCCCCGCAGCAGCTTCACTTTTTGTCCAGTGACAATAAGTAAGCACCTTAAAAGTATCCCTGTGCAGTGCAGTTACTGGAGGAAGATTAGAGGGGGCAGAAAGTGTCAAAGCTGAAAGTAGAGAAACAGATGCCCTGGAAATGGGAGATGTCTGGAAAGCACGTCATTGATTGATGATGTTAATTAAAGCCAAGTCTGAAGCTGGGTTCAGGTGGACTGCAAGTCTGTTACGTTACGGGTCAAGTTGCTGTCCATGCCAACACTAAAACTGTGACTTAGTAAACTTTGTGTGCTGGTTACCCATTTTTGGAAGCATCTGCCTCAGTAGGCTCCAACAGTTCTAGAACTGTCCATACCCATCTCCTTCCTGCCTTTCTCCCCAGCCACAAGCCAGAATCAGTCTCTCCCAAAGGAACAGGTTGGGTGGACATCCCCTGCATGTACTCACTATCATCTCTCTCTGGTGGAGTAGCAAAACATTAGGGAGCTACTGAACAAAACCAACATGCAAATAAAATATTAGAGCCTATCCTTGATTTCAGTGGCTATGAGCAGTAGTGACAACGCATTTCTGCTGATGTGCTATCATAAGCTTTCCTAATTAAACAAAACCAGTTAATTAAATAAGCAGAGAAGGCAATTCACTCATTTTCCACCACAAATGATCACCGGCTGTACTGAGTATCTCTTGGATAAAAGCCACAAAAGGAAAAAATTGCTTGTGTGTGGGCAATGTCTTAATATTCCATCCCTGGTTTTGCTTCCTTTTTCTTTTTTTTCCCTCCAAACACCAACAATTTAGCATTTTCTTTAAATAATCCTTCTTGCTGTTGGGACAACTCCCTTTTAAGGCCAGTTTTTTGCTCAGAGGGAATGTTGACTGCACTTATAAACACCCACTTCCTAGGGTTTATAATAGTAACAGCAACATAACCTGAACTACAGTTTCAGCAACATGCAGCAAACACACTCAGACTAAGGCTGGCCTATCGGCTTTTTCAGAAATGCTTCAGAAGGGCTGATAATGCCACCGTAGTTTTTGCTATCCTCACAAAGCTACATCATTGGAAGCCACCTGTCTTCCTCCTTTCTTCTTTGAGGTAGAATTCTGTGTTTCTTCCAGCTCCAAAATACATGGTGAGAGTATTTGGATGGAGCAGTAAACACTAAAGCAAAAAAAAATGCCACCCTCTTTAAAACTCAGGCATTTTAGGTGGTTGCAAACTGCGATTACAGAGAGAGTTTTCAAGAGCAACAGAGACAACCAGATTTCACCACGTGTGTTATTCTACTTAAAATATCCACTTTAACTTCAGGAAAGGTTGTAAAAAAAAAAAGCCTAATGACTTCTCAGCTGTTAGACTGCCATCCCTAGTGTAACTTCTAGTGTCACTTACTGGAATCTGGTTAATTAGCTTGGTACTTTTGAAAAAGATCTAGTGTAATAGGGTAAAAATAATTTCCACTAAAATAGTATGCACTGAGGTTAAAAGAAAGTCCAAAAAGATTAGATTTATGAACTGCGACCTCTAAAAGTAACACTGACTTCCAAATATATCCTGCCCTAACCCACCATCAGCATGGGGCCAGGGAATATGAGTGGTGTCTGATCTTTACTGGTCTCGCTAGTGACTGCAGATAGTTAACCTTTCCAGGCATGCAGGTTTGGAATTGCTACACTGTAGTCAAGCTCTCGCCTATGTGTTTGTGTCACCTCTCAGCATTTCACACCCTGACTCACCCTCTCTTTGCCCCGAGTGGTATATGTAACTTCTGTGCAGTACCAGCCCAGCAGATCCCTAAGGGTCTGATGCTGAACTTGTAAACGTGGTCATAAATTAGGAGCAACTCCACAGTTGGCAGTGACACTGAAACACACAAGCCTGGACTCGGGTTCTTCATACCTATTGCATGGTTTCTAAGCAGATGGCTGGGAGGCTAAACATAAAATGATCCATCCCCACCCTCCCAGGAAAAAAAAAACAACAAATCAAAACAAAAAAATCCCACAAACCCAACAAAAAAAAGCATAGAAAAACCCCAAACAAAAGCCCGACACATCGAAACACAGAAAATGTGTAGGGGTGTGAGGAGAGAGGGGATGCTTACTGAAAACAAAACAATCTTGTGCCAAATGAGTTGTCATGGCTTTACTATAACATTCCCACAGAGTAACAGAATTTTCTTTATTGTGAAATCTTTGTTGTGAGCCTTGCTGCTCCTGGGAAAAGTCACATGTCAGAATAGAACAATGTTTCCAAATATGACTAGTCTAGGCAGATAAACAATGAACGTCAACATAGCATTCAAGGAAGTCTCTATCTATGGCTAAATTTCTTTCAGGAGGAGTTTATATTCTTGTTCTGGTAGTACAACACATCATGAATACCTATAGAAGCCTTTGTACAATAGATCATATGCAAGTCTGACTAGAGTTCCTGGTGTCCCTGTTATGGACAGTCACAGCATCAGTTGTGTCTGAAAACATCCCACAGCAGTATCTGTTGACTTCAAGACATTTACTCAAGACTGCTTGGTGCCTAAGAAACTGACAAAACTACTATTCTTGATCATTTAGCTTTTTAAGTGGACTAAAAAACTGATGAATTACCAGTTTCAATCTCTTGAACCTCCCAAATTTTGGAGGAGTGTAAGGCATGTCATACTCCCAGTTCAGTCATTCAGGTGCAGGAGGCACCCTCTATTTTGGTTATCTATGCTTTTGACCACCAAATCACAGTTGTGTTTCTACTCTTTGTGTGAACTTCCATTTCTTTGCAGCAAAGCAATATTAAAGGAATGCATACCTCTGCTGCAAAGCAGTCTAAAACTTAGGGGTCAGAGCAATCTGCAGGTAATAAATTTGGGGCTCCCACCTCCTTGGGTCAAATTCTGATTTATACAGCAATGGCAGTAAAGGCAAGAACTCTCTTCTGATCAGCATTCAAAACCTTCCACAACTATGATTTTATCCTCCATCTTCTTGTAGTCACAGACAACAAATGCACTTTGAGTTCTCTGAAGGTTGTGTAGAAGTGTCTTCCTTCCCTGAGGGCTGAGAAGCCACTCAAGAAGCACAGCTTTTCAGAGACTTTCATTCAAACATGATGAATGGGGGGGAAACAGGAAAGGTTGGCCCTTAATTTCACTATGCCTCAAGCCCCCCTCCACAAAACAGAGACATTACAGGGCAGCTGACGATCGCTCAACACTTGGAACATGCATTCTGGAGAACAACTTTTGTGGTCTCACAACAGAAGTTTGGATCCAAGAGAGGACATTAAATCACACTGTCCTTGTTGTTAGGGGAGAACTGAAGGGAGTTTGGCCACTGGAAAGGTTTTGTTTTTCGTAATGCTATTAAAAACAAAGAAATCCAAAAGCTTGGCAGTCTATTCTGCCATGTAAATCCATGTATTCCTAAGTTAGCCGAAAGTTCATTTGAGGCAAAAACCCTCTATGAAAATTTGGCTTCTGAAATACCTTTTAACCAGCACCTCAAATTCTTTTTTTCATTATACCCCAAAGATGAAGGAAAAATAGGGTGGCACTAGCCTTTGAGAAGGGTATAAAACTTTCAGGGTGAGGGAGCTCTGGCCCAGGCTACCCAGGGAGGGTGTAGAGTCTTCTTCTCTGGAGGTTTTCAAAACCCACCTGGATTCATTCCTGTATGACCTGATGTAGGTGGACCTGCTTTAGCAGGGGAATTGAACTAGATGATCTCTAGAGGTCCCTTCCAACCCCTGTCATTCTATAACAAGAAATACACTGTACCATTAACATCCTTTATTGCTCAGGAAGCCGCAGTGAGTTTCATGTTTGTCCCATACACAGTGACCAGCCCCAGGCTTCAGTTATATCTCTCTTACTGCGTAAGGCAAAGCCACAGGCTATTAACCAAGTGTGGCCCCAGTTCAGTTCAACTTGATACATTTTAGCTTAAAAGCCAACAGCTCCATTTAACAAGCAACAAGCAAGCAGAGTCTGCACAAAAGATCACCCAAAATACATAGTGTAGCAGCATAAGCTGTGCTGATAGCTGAAAGCAAGTAAATATCTACCAGAAGAGTCACACCCCTCAGGAAGCTGTCATACCAAGGACTAACCATGTGGCACAAAGGATCCATAGCTTCCCACAAAGCATTACAGATGGGCTGCTCAACAAAGATGAGCAAGTAAGCTGTACTTATCTACCTAATCTACCTATAAGTAAATAGAGGGAGATATTAAGAAAGGTTGTCGCAATTCCTAATCCTACACAGCTCATGAGTCAGTTCTGTAGTAACCAGGACAAGCACTGCCACTGTGCTCTGCAGCAGTTGCTTAGGCTTACAGAACAAGAATTTCATGAAAGTATAATCAAGGAAAGTAACAGCAGCTCTTGCTCTCAGCATAAACCACGTCCTCTTCAGCTGCTGATATTCTCAAAACAGGCACAGCTCATCTGCCTGAGCTATACAAACAAGGAAACAAGCAGAGGCAAACAAAGGAAGAACAAACATTGAAAGTGTCTGGTATAGCACATCTCTAGTGGAACAGTATACCGAATTTCTAAAGGTGTGGTAAGATCCCTCCATGAGGTAAAATAGATTAAAAGAAAGGGAAAGTTTCCTATACTCACCAACTCTTCCCCCTCACATTTTTCCAGTCGCTTGCCCCTCTCTAAGGTCCTCAGCACCTACCCATTCAGGTATTGGTTGGCCAGCCTTGAGGCACAGGAAAACTGCCTACCTAGCAATTCATTCCAGGTCCCTTCAGAACTCTGAGATTCAAATAAAACTAAGCTTTAAAGAGACATATCACCAGAACACAAGTGTGCCCCCTTCAATTTACTACTTCTGGAATTAGTGCACATTTCAGAAGACGCAGGTTCCTTGTAGCTAGTAAGAATCAGAGACTCACCACATTAGAGATTAAGTGTTTTTAGATGGGAGAATTAACACCTACAGGAGGCAACCTGATTGACTTAAAACACAGCACCACTACCTTTTAGGAGCTTGACAGACACTAATTTTGGAAAGGTGTTTTGCATGGAAGACTGGCACTTGGAACACATGGAAGATTGGGTATGGGTGGGTGTTACTTAGCAACCTATGGAAGAAAACTTTTAAGAGTAGCTAGAAAAATTACCAACTTAAAAGGATAAAATCTGTTAATGTGTAGGAGCAGCAACCATTCTTCAAAGCTTTTGAACTAAAACCTGCTGCTGTATACACACCCAGTACCATATTAGCCAAGCAACGGTGTGTCACTTAAAAATTAAGAGCTGTCTTGTATCCTAAACAAATACAGCATCATTAAGCTACAACTAGAAGCTGTAAGCCAAATGGCAAGAGAAGAATGTCAATATTAACCAAAAATGTAAAACATCTTGAGATGCAGTTTAAGTGCTTTTAAGTTGAGCAGCCAGCTAGCCAGACAGCATAGGTTCAGAAGTTGTGGGGCTCTCCAGTGCCAAGGACCACTTAAGCTCAATATCTCTTTCACTGGCATTTTGTGTTGCATACACCCACAAACAAGGTCTAGTTTTCCATTTTATTGTAAAAAAAAAAAAAGCCAACACATCACAGTACAAACAACCCCACAGCAGAAAGGCTCTACAAAGTGTTTGCATGCAGTGCTACAGGACTTGTGTTACAATTGTATATGAAGGGCTCAGAGAGACACAGAGGCCCTGGGGCTGTCCATCTTGCCTGTAACACCACTTCAGAAGACCAATTTTCATTATTATCTCAGAGGGGTATTTAGAGTAAAAATGCACAAGCAGACCAACATCATTCAATTCAGACACCAAAGGACATCATTAAGAGGGTACTTCTAGTGAGGAGTCCCAGGTGTGTTGGAAAATGCTTGCACATGTACTAACTGGAAGGTTTCCAAAAGACTGCTCTAAAACCCCTCAACACCTTCCTTCTGCCCTGACTTTCAATAGTTAGTTCCTCAGGGATTTCCTTTGTGCTGAGCAAAGCTGGGAAGACAGCCACAGCCCAGGCTGCACCCATTGACCAAACAGCCCCAAAATGAAGTTCTGCACAAGACACTGGATTTGTTCAGTCAGGAGAGCAAATTACACATTTTCATAGTTTAATTACAAGCCATCTGTCCAATGGATGTAGTTTTCCCCTTAGGAAAGGGTGTCACATTTTTGGGCAATTAAAACAACCCATTCACTATTCCGTTATATTTAAAGCATAGTTTGGTGGGTTTTGGTGTTCTTCCCCCCAACCCCTGCTTTTTAAAAAAATTTATTAGCATTTTAGAAACTTAATGACTCTAGGCTGAGTTTTTTCAAGAAACTTACAGCGTGTATTCACCACTACCACGTGTCAACATGGCAACACATGCTGAAAGTGCACCAAGGTTAGACTGGATGTATCTTTTCAGTTCTTTGAATCTCAATTTGCATATAAAGAATAAACATAGCTAAGAAAACATAGCTTAAAATCCACAGTAGTATTCATCAGATTAGAGAAAGAGTAGGCAGCAAGGCTTTCCTAGTAGCTATCTGGAGTCAGAAAGTAAAAATATTGTTCTTCCTGCTGTTAAGATTTAAATAGATACTCAAGTAAATTCTAAAAGAAAGTTAGAGGACTGGAAGAAATATCAGTGTGGGAAGGTATTACACAAACATTCACAATTTTGTGTTTTCTGTTGTGTAAGTGCTGTGATCTTCTCTGATCTAGTCCAAACAGATCCAACTGCCACTATTGTTTTAGTTCCCATTATTTGGGTAGTGAATTGTACAGAGAATTAAAAAAAAAGGTAAAGTCTGAAAGCTAAACTCCAAGCTCTGGCCTTCTGGAGAAAAGATATAGTTGAGTAATTCAGCAGTTGTGTTCTCACCATTTACTGCCCTTACCTGGCTTCAGAGATGCTCTGATGAGAGGGACAGCTCTGGATAGGCAAAAGCCTTGGTCTCACTTTTCCTTCTGAGAAACAACACGCACCCTAGTGAGTCCTCTCACTCACAGGCATCACAGCATAAAGCATCATAAAAATAGGGCCAAGGTTACCGCTGAGTGTGAAAGCTCAAAGAAAATGGAAATTGAAAACCCCACTAAGGTTGAACACATGGAAAACATTGTGTCACAGGATCCAGTTTCTTCCCTTGAAGCCAGGGAAGGACTTCAGGCTGCTGTTAGCAGCAGTTTGATCAGGAGTAGTAATAGTACCCTCAGTGAGCAAGAGGAAAGCATAAGCATTTATGATAGGTTTCACTCAAATCCATGCAGAGCTAACAAAGTAGTACAAAAATAAACACCATAATAGGAGTAAAAACTTCTACATGCTTCCATTAGCTATGCTAGACACTGAAAATAATGCAAGAGCTTCAGAATAAGGTAATAGAAGAGGGTGTGTTCTTTTTTCAAAAGGTGTCTGTATACAAAAGCAAGTAGCATGACAGAAAAAAAATAAGAGGAACCAGAAGTACCTGCCCACAAAGGGGATTTCAACATTGTAAGTTTAACTGAAACACGGGGGGAAGTGAAACTGGATAGGAGAGGGGCTTGATGCTAAACATTAACTTGATCTGCTTTTTAATTGCTTCATGGTGCTTGTCATATGAACAGCTGCAGTAGACATACCTTATTCTGACACGAGTCCTTAAAAGATGAGTTGAACTATAAACACAGGAACAAAGCAATGCCATAAAAACTGATAAGTTAATACTGTTGAAGCTAAATGAAGCTAATGAAACATTACGGAGTAATATATTGCCATTTTTATGGCTACTGTGCATATGCTGGTCAAGACTCAAGAGGTTATACAAAACGAAATATCAGTAACAGTACCAAGAAAGTGACAATCTAAAAAAGACTCAGGTATATCTTTCACGATCAGAAACCTAGATGTCACCAAACTGGCATTGAGGAAAACAACGTATAAAGAAAAGGACAATCGCTTGTTCAACCTTAACAAGTAGTTTTCAAAGCAATGCACATAATCCACAGTTATTATTTCAATGGGAAGTGATTATTTGCAGCCAGCTATTGGCTGTAGGCAGTTTGCACACTTTTACCTCATGGAAGTGCATAAATGAATATGTATTTCTTGAGCAGTCAGGTTCATAGAATGGTAGAGGTTGGAAGGGACCTTTAGAGATCATCTAGTCCAACCAAGGTTGATGCAAGTATGAGGGGATGTTTACAGTAAACATTATAATGAACAGCTTTATATATTTTAGGTCCTAGAAGACTTGGTGCAAACCTAGTTTGATACAGTAAACAGAGGTACACAGTTCTTTGCACAAGAATTTTTATTTAACAAAAAGCAGTTTAATAGCAGCACTCACTTCAGAGCCCTTCTACCTCCTGAAGTATTACCCTTCAAGAGGAAAATTTCCAGGTGCCTGCTGATCTAAAACCATGCAGGTATAGTAGAGACAGACAAGCTTAGCCAAATCATACATTCCTTCACTCCGAGTGGCCATCACAACTCTCCTGGAGTTCCATGGGGCAAGTGCAAATGACACAGAGATTGCTAATGAAGGGTTAACAGTAAAGACAAATGCTGTACGAGCTTCCCCATTTAATACTGTGACTGTAAGTCCAGGTCTGAAAGGATAACAGTCCCCTGCTATTCCAGGTCTAGTCTTCTCAAATTGAAACTGACTGTTTTGTCACTGCACTGCTGGATATGATGCACAAATGTGCAAACAAGTTTTGGTGCTGCTCAAAAAAAGAGATCCATCAGGTCCCAGCATTCAGGACATCTAATTTCTCCCCAATTCCTTATACACAGAAAGTACCTAGAAGTCATGCTATGTGCAGTACATGTTTTTTTTAAAAAGTGAGACCTATAAATAGCTCCCCACTACTCCCTTCTCCAACAAGAATTCCCTAACTGTACAGCACACACATATATAGCTCTCCTTCTGAAGTAAAAAAAAAAAAGTGAAGCACCATTACCAAGGCAAACTAATGGTTATGCAGCCAACAGGCATTACCTTCTGCCTGACAGCTACTCAAGCTCAGGTGTCTGAACACTTCAATTCCTTTCTCAGTTTAACTAGTTTCAGATCTATCCTGGCTCCAAGCTCTAGTTAACAAGAGATGAATCCCTTGTGTGCTAACAGAGTGTGAGGCAGCAATTGGACATCAATTGCATTGTCTTCTTCAGAGATAAGGGAGGTAACTTGGCAAAAAGAAGTGTGGATAACCCTCCACTTTGTATTTCCAGGCAGCTGGAAACCCAGCAGACAATGTAGCTGTTGCTTAACAAACACAGAAATCTACATTGTATGCCAGGTTCATGCCCCAAACCTGGACAGTCTTCCCACATAACTGATAAAAAACAGCTGTGCACATGACAGTTCACAGTACATTTCCTCCCCTAATACATACTAGTCGTGCAACCAGCCAAGGTACCTCATTCAACACCCATCCTTTGCAGGAGAGGTTAAGGATTCCTCATTGAGTGAAGTCCAGCTATCTTCTTAGTTCAAATTTGCAAGTGTTCTCATCAGTTTTGACTACTACAAGCCCCAAGACCAGGCTACAGAAGAGACTCTTGCTTTCCAATACAAAACCTCCAGGTATTTAATTTGATTCCCACTGTGAAGTAGATCCAATAGACAGCCAATCCTTTAATTGGGGCCACACCTCAGTCTTGTTAGCACTGTGAACTTGCACTGCACCCAGGAGAGAAGATAAAAATCCAACAAGAAGTCTAGATAGAAGATAGCAGATGTCATCAGAGACCCAGTAGCCAGATGTAGCTGCTGATTGTAAAAACAGAATCTACACTGACTACTGAGCGATTGATGGGCAACTACTGGTTCTGCGTTGACCAATTCACAGCATTAATCCAACATCACCTGCAGAAAAAAACAGAAAAAGTAAATCAGTCATATGAAACAGTTCTGTAGATAAGAAAAAATTTCTACAGTTGGTATTACACAGATTTCTTGTAGACAGTAAGTAGAAAAGCATATTCTAGAGCAAAGTTACCTCAGGTATACAGTCATTCCATAATTAACAAGTACTCAGTGTTCCTATCCCTTTATTCTGAAATAACCTGTTTCATTCCCACGATTTAGTAAAGATCTGCTCCTAAAAGCAGGTAATAAGAAATGTTCACAAACTTGAAGCAGAATAATATCAGAAACAAAGTCATCATAAGTTTCTCCTTATTCCTCAAATAATATCATACAAGAAGCTGTGAATTACTCAAAGCCTTGCTGTTCTTATCCTGTCAGAAAAGAGCACTCAGTAAATAAAAGTAAAACTTAAGGCACTGAAGTAGTCCCAAAAATGTGGAGATTTCTCCCATGCCACAGTGGGAGAAAAAATACAATTCCTACATATTTTTGCTGAGAAGGAGAAGAGTTGCTTAGAGTTAGCTTCTATTAGAATTCAGTGCAGTATTTCAAGCTGTCACAGGAAAATCTCCCATTCACAGCAATTTGACATACTTTCATCTCATGTCAAATGAAGGAACCCCAGCTCCCTTCCACCAGTTCAAGAACTGCATACTGCAACACATCTGAGAAAAATCCCAGCAGATACATCTCTCATTTGGCCTTCTGATGGTGACAAATATGCTCCAGGTAACTCCTTGAAGTCTTTGAGTAAGTATTAAGATTTTCCATTGCAAGAAATAAGTCAGTACCAGTAAAGACAAACAAAAATGACCATCAAGTTAAAAACTGCTCATTAAGTATTTCAAGTGTTTAAATAAAACATATGGCAACTAGTAAGACTTTCAACTTTACTGACCATGTATTTTAACACTGTCATTGGTCTGACAAGTGTAATTTTTAAAAACAAACCCTTAACTGACTGCAAGAGCATTTTCACATATTTTGAATAATTTTTAGAGCAGTTTCACCACTGTTTGACTAGATTATAGCAGTAGTATATTAGTATATAGTGTATATATAGCATATAGTAGATTATATCAATGATTAAACACTGGTCTGTTTTACAGGAGATAACCAGAACAGTTCACTCGTTTTGAGAAGTTTCTCTTAGTAGTTTGTTATGCTCCCATGGTAAGAGAAGCACAAGAGGTACATATGTGCCTTGCTGAACTTCTCCACAATACAGTTACACAAACAGCCTTTGTTACACACAAATCAGCGTTATTTAATCCCTATACAGTACCTAAGCTAACCTCTGGAGTTTGAACAACTGTGATGTTTGAGGAAGAAGTACATAATACTGAAGCAAGAGAGTGGCAGCATTGAAGCTGGAAAAAGTACTGGCATTTTTCTGCTGGAGAACACATCTCTGATTTGCATAATTTGTTTACTCCAGTCTGTCCACTTCTCCCTCCTTTAGTAGGCAATACTTTTATGCTTCTCTGTCTTCAATCCTCCTCAAGACAAGCTAATATAACTACTCTATTGCCAGACCCTGCTCCAGCCCAGGGCCAGCCATCGCCAAACTTGAAGCGAGCAACACTCCCAGCTTCCTCCTCAGTTAGGGCCTAGCAGCATGCAGGAGACAAGGGTCATCCTATCTCATCCCATACTTTTCCACCACAGGTTCTCCTAGCTTGTGGGCACGCAGGTAAGTCAGATGGAATGTCTCCCCTCTGATCCTCCATCAAGCAGGCTCTGGAATAAACTGGAGAAAAGCAGTCACTGCATCTTCAAGGAGATGCTGAGGAGCAGTCACCATATGATATTCCTTCACTACCTCCAGATCATTGAAGCAGCAAGGTGTGCATATGTATTCACTACGGGAGAAGGTCAAACATCCCAGCAGACAAAGGGTTTAATCAGTTTAAGTTCAGAGATCTTGTGGGAAAGGAAAAGGAGATGTTTTGTGAACATCTCAGAGACGCAGGAGCTTTTTGCATGTTCACAACATGAAGTCTGCAGCTTACCATAAGCCTGGGCCAGGAATCCTTGGATCTGGTTAAGCAGTGCCCAGGTTTGATTTTTTGCCATCAGGAATCTTACTGCCTCATGAAAGCAAGAAATACCAAGTTACCACTAACAATCCACCATCTGTCATCTACAAGGCCAACAGGTGACACTTGACACTGGTGAACTGTACTAACAGGATGATTTCTTGCCAAAAATGCAGAAGGCAATTGAGCTCCTCAGCAGATTAAAAATTAGAAACTTACTGGATGTGCATCAAATACAAAGGCAGGTGACTAAAACACTTGTGAATCACCTAGACTCCTACTTTTACATACTGAATGAACATGCATTTAATATGATTGAGTTATCTTCAAGTATACCAACCAAGGCAAGAAAAGTAACTGATACATACTTTTCCAGTTTGAATAATGCAAGTTTTTTAATCAAAGATCTTGTGTTGAATTGGAAAGAGTAAACAGGTTTTCAGACAGTTTTGCTGTGTTGTGGGAGAGTCACATTGTGGGCTAACACATTACAGGGATAGAGATGGTGCTGACAACAGTTAAACTCTTTAACGAAAAGGAGAAAACTATTACTAGTTTGCCTAGAATCCATAGTAGGATATTGCTAAGTGGTGCAGAGGGATGTTTTCAATAAAGAAGTCAATACCTGGATATTGGCTCAGTAACTTAACAGAAAGCAAGACAGCATCTCTGCAAGTTCAGAGCTGACAGTTTCAATGAAATTTAATGAAGCCATCACCAGGGACAGCCAAAACATTTGTATTTCAGTGCCACTGGCACTGAAATTGAAGAAATATTTCTCCATGCTTAATGCACAATACAATGGATTTTCAGTGTTTTCCAAGTGTGCCAAGAACTTCTAATTACCTAATATGAACAAAGGCAAAGAGCCATTACATCTTAAGTTCCAAATTCAGTAAAACAGATCAGTGCATTGTTTCAACTGAGCATACGTATACTTTTTATAAGGGAAACACATACTTGTGGAGTTCAGCCATGCACTCCAATACATAGTACTTAATGAAATGGGGAAGTTAACCAGGGCGGTGACTTTTTTTTCCAAGAGGCCACAGTAATGATACAGAGGTGAAACCAACATTAAATACAGGTGTCTAATTAAAACACATTCTTACACACATGAATTCCTCTGCAGTTACATAATTATGCCAGAGCCAGGATATCTCTGCAGCAAAGCATGTTTTTAGTGATCCCAGCTCCTGCATACCTCAGACCCTGTGACTACAGTGGTCAAACCCATTCAGACCAGCTGATGGTCACTTGACTCTCTGCACTATTTATACATCGCTCCATTAAGTGAGGCTTCTGACTAGGCTGAATAGATTTATGAAAATCCTGCCCAAGACATTTTTTAAATTGCTTTGCCAGACAACACCAGTATGAGCAAGCCTAGGGAGGTACAGAATTGGCACAGCCTTCTAAAACAACCTCCTAAAGGCAAAACCACTTGCATTCTCAGAGGCCAACTAACTAGCTTGCTTTTAAAACTTAATTGCCGATAAACGCAAACACAGTTACCTTTAACCAGGACCTATTTTTCAGCTGAACTCAGACAGTCTTTGATGGATTTTATACAAGTAAATAAGAAACTGGTTTAGTTGTAAAAATCTGATAAAAAAATGCTGGAAATAATTATTTTCCCTAGCATGCAAAAAGCCACCCCCACAGATCAACTCAAGTAATACAGGCATAAATAAAACAGGTTTGATATGGAGTTAAGCAAACCATTCATTGAAATTGATGGAATAATGCATAACTGAGCCTATAAGTTTGAAGATCGCACAAAGCTTCCATGGAAGCACAAGTTAAAGTTCCTAAGCTAGAGGCTTCTGTATGCTGAGCAGCAACAAACTTTCTATAATGCCTGAACCAGGACCACACTGTCCTGACAGTCAGTTGTGAGCTATTGTTAGTAACCGCTCATACCCCAGTGCATTGTAACTGTCCACTTGGTGGTAATATAAGTCAAGAAACTGAATTAATCTATTCATCAAATCACAATTTTATGAGCAGTAAGGTAACTTTTGTATAAAGACAGCAAACCATGCCAGTGAAGTTTCCGTCTCAGTCCATAGTGTAAAGCAAACTCCTTGCCAGAGGATTCTAGCTCTTTACAAGACATATGGAAGGAGGCTTTCTGCACACTAGTGGTATTACTGAAACACCTACAGCTAAATCTGCTTGTGTGGACTCAAAACCACTGTTTTTAAGCATAAGGGTTACAGTGCAGGAGATTGCCAAAGTAGGAAAGTGGGAAGGGAAAGTGAAAAACACACACTCCCCCCAATCATGTGCTCCCCTGGGTTCCTCTCTAACCCAGACCTATGCAGACAGCAAGCCACAAAATGTTGGGAGTCTGTGCAATAGTTTTGCCAGACTTACTCTGCAGGTATTATGGGGATGCATCAGGGTATATAGTTCATATATGGAAAAGGTCCACTCAGCCATTTCAGAGGCAAATAGCTGATGCTCACAGCATATCAACATTGTTGTAGAGATGCTAAACAAGATTCAACAAGTGTCAAAGAATTTGAGATCTTTAGCTAGTTTCTTTTTCTAAACAGCATGCCTTTGCTTTGCAACATCATACTCCCAGTATATCATATATTAAAAATTTGACTGGCAATCCAGTTGAAACAGAAGTACAGACTAGATGGGTTTAAGCTCAAAATACTGTATTTTTAGTACAGATATAATTAATCTCATGCTGTCAGAAGTTATTGAAACAAGTCTCTCAATACTCATACAGCACAGTCTTTGATGGTCAGGCTCCAAAAACCCTACTATGCCTTTACTATGCAATTCACTCTACCCTGTAGTTCAAAACTTGCATAGCACCCAGACTGTGTGAAAAACCAGAACCCTCATCTTTATTATGTATTCCTGGTGGATACCTATGCCCACATAATAACGGGAAAAGAACACAGACATGTGAAATGGCAACCCAGTAAGTGAAAGTATGCCAGGGATAAGTCAAGGTTGATCCTGTAGTTGCTTAACAAACCAATTGGCAATTCCTAAGACTGATCCCCAGCACTGACAGCGAGATCTTTCTGTATACTCCTCAAGAACCTACTTTAAAAGATAAGAACTGACTACACTTGGAAGGATAATTATTTCAGAGAAGGACAGCATTCATGTTACTTAAACTTTGAATAATCAAGTGCCTTATATTGAAGTTATGGAAATGATGCTACAAAGCCCTCCTGTGAACTCAGCTGGGGGAGGTAAGCACATCCTTACCCCACAAAGTGCAATATAAGGTTTACTACATTTACACTATTAACTTAAACTGTTTCTGATCACCTTACTACAATATAGGGAAAAATAACTCTGCCTCTCAAAGAGACCTGGGTAAGCTGGGGAAAGAAGGTACAATGTCTGGCTTGATGTGACTTTTAAACCAATTAGTTGCTTCTGGACTAGAGGCATGGCTTGGGCATTGCTTTGCCTGACAATCCCAAGTGATTTGACTTCTTCCTCCAAAACATGCAGTACGATGACAACCATCTTCCTTCCTCCTGTTAAGAACCATCTCAACAAACAGAACAAGCTCACCCATTGTGTCACACCTGTTATACAGCAGTTACACCGCAGCAAGCTCTACTCTAAGTGGCAACTTAAATGCAAGGTCAGAGTGTTACATTATCCACATATAAACTGAGAAAATGACAAGTCTACAACTTCAAAAACATACACCTTAAGCAGTTAAGGTATACATCCATAAACCATTACAGAAACATTAAAACCCTCCGAAGCCTGAAAATCTGAGCATAACACTCAGATTACAGTACAGATTCAGTTAAAGTGTTGAGAAAAAATGAAATTAAAACAGAACTGGTATTTTAGATGTGTTCTCCAAACTATTTGGAAGATGTGATACCTCAAAATCAACAGGAGAAAAAAAGAGTTAAGAAATCTTTCTAAGAAAAATATGAAAGCTGGGAACACATTTCATTTTGCCTTAAGATTATCACACGACAACTGCATGTTACTATGACAGAGATCTAAATGCATGTGTTTATCCCACAGCTCACAGGACTTTACTTCCTTTAGACCATAAATGGTGAAGAGAAATATGCCTAGAGGTGCAACAGGTTCACTGTACCAAAGAAATTTCCCAAAATAGATATCTATTCTACAGAACCAGGGATAATATTCACCAATATTAAACCTGTTCAAAGTAATATACACCAGCATGTCACAGGCAGGTTATAAACACCAATTCAGAGAGCTCTAGAGAGGCAATATTCTATTTTTAGCTTAGGAAACAGTAGAAATAGTGATGTATAAGGGACAGCAGCATCAATGCTGATAAATGCATTTAAAGATAGTAAATCTTACTCCAAATTGGTACTCCTTGGCATACTGGGGAAGAGATCACATAGATCTAAATTTACAAGTTAACTAGCAGAGAAGTTTAAAAATACACAGAGGACTGAAGGTCCATGGGGAAACAAGAAGGTTGTGTCTTACTGAAAATTTAAATGAAGATCCCCTGCCCCCTCCTCAAACAGAAATATACAAACACATACACACACTTGCACTGGAATGAAGAGGTTAGATAAATGCAGACAAACAAGTGCATTGGCAGGGGAGAGATACAGCTGACAATACTATCTACCTTCTTTAAACACTTAGAGAGATATCTATTTGGATCTAGGACTGGACTACCTGGGCTGTGTTATTTAACAAGGCTTTTGACATTTGAGTGACATGAGCAAGTCAAAACTAGATCACCCTCTCATGCTTGAGATCATACAGCTCATTAAGAGGTAAGCAAAACAAGTAGCTGCATCCATCAACACAAAAGCACTCTGTATACACTGACCACTAATTAGTAAGTTTCTAGAAAATGCCACAATAACCAAAGGTAGAGGCACAAAAACCTGAGGTAAATCTGCAGCACACAAGAGGTGCTGACAATATTACTAGTGCTGATAAATTCAAGTCTACTTGTAATATATAAAGACAACTTTGGTGTAGTTTAGCAACTTAATACTAGAGTAGGGAGATGGATGGGATACTGAAGAAAAACCATAAAGCCACAAACTGAATAGGTCAAAAAGCATGTGTGGCCACACTGCAGTATGAGGCTTTGACTTTTACTTTTTCCTCTTTTTAAAAAAGGGAAATATACAGAACCTGGAAGAGAAGACTGAACCTGTGGAAATATTTTATGCAAGTGATATGACTATCACAGAAGAGAATAGAGGAAACATCCACTGGATATGCATCTTCTCCCATGGTAGGTACAATCTCCATGCTATTTTACCCACTCGTAATTCTTGCCAAGATTATCACCCAGTCTTAACATAGCTAACTGGTTTTAGACCATCTCCAAGAAAAAGATAAAACTTAGCCAATAACTGTTGTATAAAACATAACAGGAAAGAAACAAGTAGTCCACTTGAGTATCCAATTCATTGGGATGAGATACCTCCAGAATCTCAGGAGTGTTCAGATTTGAAAATACATTGCAATGAACAAATGGGAAACAATATTGTCCTTCAGTAAGGTGATCTTAGAACAAAGGCAACAAATTTGTTCATGCAGGCAGAGACTACAGTGATAGGAATCCACAATACTGACAAAAGTTAAGGACTAGCATACCAGTGGGTTTGAAAAAGGAGTCAGTAGTATTTTTATCTTGTACAGATTGATAATAGGTTGACAGAACAGTTGACTACTCCAAACACAAACAGTCTCAGTTTTGACCAGGATGTTAAGCAACAACTGCTAAGTAAACTTTGAGACTAACACTCCACTGCTACAGTGTATAGTGGTGGTCAGTGATTAAACTCATTCTGCAGTTTGAGATGATCTTCTTGGAGAGTTACAAACACTGCATTACAACAGCAGATATTAATTGCAGCTTCTCATAAAGGACTCCCTGGCACAAATAAGCACTACTTCAAGGGTGCATGCGGTGCCTATGATAGACATAGAAAACACTTCAGTCTCCAAGTGCAGAATTCTACTGAAAAGCAATTATTCCTGGTTCCTAAACACAAACTTGAAAAAAAAAAGCACCAGATTGTGACTATAGGCTATGTTATAGAAACAATGGCTATATCTGACCTATTGCATCCAATTTGATTTACTGCAATCCTCACTCATTAGTTATCATTAATTTCAGATGCTTAATAGGGCACTTTATCTTAAATACAAGTATTATTTGTATTTGTGAGAATATCATTACAGAGCATAAGCAAGCCCTAGGTTCTGTGGGATTGTTCACTCTTTCATTCCAAGTTTTTTAAGTTATTCAAATACTGCATTATCTACAGTACACTAATTAAACAAAAAACCCTTTTTGAAACAGGCCTACCTCGACCTAGTAACTTCTTTACCCAAAAGGATTTTTTCATTATATACAGTATGAAGACATGACAGTATATTCTAAAGGTAGAGTTTTAAAGACCAAGCATCCAAGACAGTGAGGATGACCAATCAAGCCAGAAGCTTATTGTACAGCTAATTATAAACAATTCAAAAAGCACAACACTCAAAACCAACTTGAGAGCAAGTATGAATTAGCAAGCAGGGAATGCAGCCTAACCACGTGTACATTTGCGTCAGTATTGTGAATGAAGATTGCACTTCAAAACAGAGATAGCTTAACAAGTGAGGAGGTCTCCATTTTTTACAGCTGCAAGACATGCTGACATAAGTATGTCAGCACACATTTTGTTTGTTTAGTAGTCTCCATAATAAGCATAAAAGACAAGTGGTAGAGAGTTCTATACTCATTCATAGCAAAGTAGTTTATCTAAAAGCAAGGTTACCTGAAGAAGGAAAGTTACATTCACTGCAAAATAAACAGCACAGTCAGAAATGTGTCAGATTCATTACTGCAATTAGTCTTTGAAGCAAAACTTTCAGAACTACAGTCCTATTACAGGTCAAGCCGACATTAAGAAAACTTACACGTAGCCATAATAAATTCAGATCTCACATTGTACACTTTAAGATCAGATTAAAAGAAACAGGAAAGATGTCTTTATTGCATAATAGTGGTTTAATGTTCTATTATTAAAGCATACTTTAAAGACACCATGTAGATTTGTCCTAATAAACTGGTAAAGACTAGATATGCCCAATACTTTATAATTCACAGCAGTAACACGAGAATCACTACCAGTGTTATCAACCTTCACTCTTTTCTAAAGGTGAGGGCGGAAGTCCAAACAAAACCACTCACAGGAACACTTCCAATAGGCAGCAGGTACAACAGGCACTCTTGACTTTCCAGAACACCACGATCAGCTTCAGACCAAGTCTTTTCATCTCTGTCCATAAGAGATTCACAACTACTGCTGTGAGCATATGAACTAAGACACAGAACAGTTCCTTTTCCCTGTCAAAAACTGAAAGGCAAGCTGAATGCCTTACTAATGAAGCAGAGTCACTCATTTACCAACTTTTAGAGTTATGAATATCCCAGCTTTTCCAATCCATTGTTTTCTAGCTATATAGCACAGTTAGCACAGTATACAACACAGATGTTTCCAGATAAGAGTTCTGGGAGTTGTTTTCCAACACACATTCAAAATATTTTTCCATCACCTGCTTAGTACTATTTTCTTCTAAATTAAGCATATATTGCCATTTGGAGACTTGATTCACCACCCCACTGTAGTAGTCTTCTAAAGGCTCCCAGGGGAACTCTCTCCCTTTTGTTAGCAGGATGCCTCATGCAGCATCACTGGGTAACTGACAAGGAAATCCAGTGCACTATAGGAATACAAATGTCAGCACAAAATAACAATTAGATGGCAGAGTTGCACATATCAATAAACCACAGGAAGTGCATTAAGAGAGAGTCATTTCAGAGAATGCCATTCAGAGCCGAGATCCTGTATATTCATAGCTTATGTAACATGTACATAATCACAAGTAGTATACATACAAACTCCACTGCATAGTTCAGAAAGATGATGGCAATGTTTAAAAATAAGCCCTTCAAAGTAGGCAAAGATTCAGAGTACAGAACAAATATTTTCAAAGTAATCCATTTGACATCTCAAAAGAGAGGTCCCCTTTAATAATTGATGCCTTCAAAAGAACTTAACTAAAGCTATATATGAAATCCTAGGAGGTGCATTACAAGTGTTGTGTACCACATTTTGTCAAAACAACTGGGAAACTACACTACAGGTTCTAGTGGGTTTAACGGCTTTCAGTATTACTTAAGCATGCTGAACAATTAAGTGTGGCTTGAAATTTGTCAGAAGCCATTTCTAACTACATATCCAGTTGATGTACTTCCAAAAAAGTAGTGACTCAGTCACACATAGATGCATCACCAAAAATTCTCTTGAAAAAACATCTGGGCACTTAATCTTATAGGCAAGTGCAAACTGTGAGGGAAGACAGGCAGAAGCAAACAAGCATTCCCATCCAGCACTGCTTGAGTTCTGTTAGTGGCAGGACAGAGGAGTTCAAAGTTCACTTTCACAGTTGATGTGGGTTTCCTTTAAGATGCCTGGAAAATGACTATGTTGACCACATCTACATTCTGAAATACTTTTTTGAGAACTCCTAACGAAGCTTCAGCCAAAGGAACAGGAACTGACTCATTTGTACAGTACCCATCCACTGCACAGTCACTCTCAGATGTGTGCCTGAGATGCATGTGGGCAGGGGGATAAAGCAGTTAAAATTCACATTGTATTTGAGAGACTTCAGTTGGGAACTGTGTTGACAGTTCAGTGCCCTGCAGGAAGGTGTGCTCACAATGCATCTTTATCACTACAACCTACCACTCTGTGTCAGCTCTATTATTTCTGTTTCTGAACAAAAAAAAAAAATCAGGAACGGAACTCAGGACTGTGAGTTGAAGACCATAAGCTCTCCATAGTGTATTTTACTATTTGCAACTGAAACTGCCCATGAACAAAAAAGATAAATGAACTACTATGCTATTACAGTCTGTGTGTAGAGTAGAAAAAAAACCCAAGTATACTATTTCAAATGGACTTGACTGCACAGTGTGTCAGTCAACTCATTCCTAAGTAAGTTTTACTGCAAGATAAAACAGTTCTCAATGTGAAACTTTAAGGATCCAACAAATCATTCCACCATTTCCAATTCACTTGGCAATCTTCAGTGCATGGGAAAATAGCATACAATGAAGAAGGCTCTATATAGGACACGTCTACTACCAAGTATCACTTTGCAGCTGTTAGCTATGTATAGACTTGCAGAAAAATGGCATCCCATTTAAAAGTCTGCTTTCTACAAAATAGGTGTGCCACTAAGCCATTGTTTAAACCCACCGAAACTGCACTGAATCATTTCCCTGAATAGCATCACAATGAAGTGGGTGTGTTGTTTTTAAATCAAGGTGTCTGCTAAGCAAGTTTTTAACAATTTTTGATTATCAGCACATCCCAAAAGCATAACACATGCCTCTTAAATGCCATAAAAAATATTATGAAAAGCACAAGATGCCAAAGAAGCAACTTGGCACCAAACAAGTTTGGGAAGGTAAATGCTGGATTCCAGGAAGAAAACACTTATGGTCAGATTACAGAACTACATTGCTCAGGATATCCATTAGAAGCTTCATTGCTCATTTCTAACAAGGTTTTTTAATGCAAGCTTCTTTAAAAAAAAGTTAACCTAATATTCCAGGAATAGTTTTCCCCAATAGCTTTGGCTCTCCAGGCTGACATGAAGAAGCAGCTTTATCTAAAAAGTCAAAGTGTTTTGGTTCCCCCCCAAAATGAAAATTTGACTAAGCTTCCCTGCCCATATCTAGGCATTTTTTAATTGATGTGTACTTATGTGGTATTGAATTGCATACTGCTCCTCCACCACAGAATTACATGCTCTTAATCTCAGCCAAGTTAGAAAGTTTCAATTTAATCAGGCAGGAAAAGTATATTGAAAAGTGTTGAAACCAAATCAGTCATAATCTCAAGTTATATATTATTGAGGGGCATTCTGGCTACAACATGCACCTCTCTGGGCAGAAACTCCTAGGGAAAATACAGCACTCAGGCTGTCAATATATCTTTCCCTCCTCCTACCCCACCCGCTCCCCCCCTTGCCACCAGATCAGATAATCTAGCAGATTTATTCTGTGCCTAACAAGCACAAGATGCACCATGGTACTTCAGTTAATAGGCAATTAAATTTCTTATTCAAATATGTTACCTTCTATACTCATTCTCTAGTTTTTCAGAGGAATTTTTGCCATACAGTGCTAAGATAACACTATTTTCCAAGAAAGAGACATCTAGATAGGATACCAGTCATAAGATGTTTCTTTTGTGCTGTAAGAAAGAAGTGG
Source organism: Colius striatus (assembly GCF_028858725.1). Taxonomy (NCBI): domain Eukaryota; kingdom Metazoa; phylum Chordata; class Aves; order Coliiformes; family Coliidae; genus Colius; species Colius striatus. Next base: position 89,708,256 of record NC_084759.1, read on the forward strand.
GACATTTCCATTTTTATCACCTAAAGGTATCTCCTACAGTAACTGTGCTGCTCTTACCAATGTAACTACTAAAAGACAAGACATCACCTTTCACGTTCAGAAGTGAACCATTCCTCCCTATCATTCTGTCTACTGAAAGTAGCTGAATAAAACCAGCAATGCAGTTGCAACTTTGAGCACTATCCTGACACAAGTGTACTTTCACTAAGACTCCATGTAGACTTCAGTCCCAGAGGTTCATTCTTCCTATAGCCATAAACTAGTTGAGAAAGCACTTTGGTTTTCTCAAAGTGAAGTGAGATCTTTGCCTTCTCCAGCTGCTCTGTTACAGGAGGTCCTGGTAAGATCTATTTGATACAGCTCAACTAACAGCTTCTAAGCAGTTTCAGAGAGCCAGGTGATTGCCCAACTAAGCAGTGCTGCTATTAAGCTCTCACTGCACCTGTTTGACCAAGGGCAAATTTTTTATGTTCTATAGGTGAAGACAGAGAGCCTGAGCCTGGGTATCAGTCCTTTCAACCCCTCAGATATCCAAGCATCACAAAGATGAGCTAGACTCCTGGAGCTGACAACAGTGGAGGAGACAGGATAACTAGTAACATTTGAGTGAACAATTCTTAGAAAAAAAAAAGAGACAAATAAATCACAGACCACTTCCACCAAAAGATTGCCTACACTAGGCAACAGACCATCAGCAGAGTGGAAACAACTCAGTCACTTGACTTCCAGTTCCTCAACGCCAGCCACGAGGCACATCCTCTCCTTTACTTGCACAAAGTTACTCCCAAGAATTAATGAGGCTGTACTGCAGTACGGTTTAGCTGGCACCTACTAACCAAAGGTCATAAGCCTTTTAAGGATGCTCAGAAGCCAGAGGAAAAATCCCCTTAAACAAAGATCAGGGCAATTTAATACTTTCATAACCCATACTGCAGTTTCCCCACCTCTCTGAGGGCATCAGTTTCTAATATCTCCTTCTCCTTACATCCTATTTGGGCTCTCTCTATTCACAACTGCAAATACTATTATGCAACTGACATGAACACTACATTTCCTATAGCTTCCGGAAGAGAGAGTAAACATTGGATTTCGTCCTCATTCCACAGCTGCTTGTGGGGAGGGAGGCCTCCCATCCACCCCTTCCTTCCCTGAGGAATTTCAGCAGAGGGGCAGAGTTCTCCCAGCCAAAGCTACAGCTCAGCTGCAGCAGACTGTGCTGCAGCATGCCTAACTTCAGCTGCTGCCTGCCAAACCCCAACCAGTCACATCAGGCACTTCAACCGTGTGTGTCATTTCATAAGACAAAGTACCTGCCCCTTTAGGGAGCTGGCATCCCGAAAGTTGCTTTTGTTATTGTTAGGAGGTAAGTTGGATCATCAGTTGTTGACAATAATCTTGTTTTTAATGTTCACTAGGGGCTATATCAACAGCAGTCTTCATTTTTGAGGTTCATTAGAAACCACAGTGCAAATTGATTACTACTAGCACACAGTTAAAGAACAAACAGTATCCAGCAGAACACTATTACTCACTTTCACTTATGGAGAAGTCGGTGCTTTATCAAGTGCCTACAGAAACAATATCCTCAAGTTTTTGAGAAGACGTATTCAACTGATTAAGAATTATGCACCGATAAGCAATAAATGATATGACAAATGTAACCGTTGGTGATGAGTACTTCCATTTTACACCTCACACATTAATTCAGAGGTTCAACTAAGGTTATAGGGGTTTTAAGAGTTTAAATATTTGTTGATGCTTACATGAAGATGCTTACTTGCAAGATTTGCCTAAAAGTTTAATCTTCCCATGTGTTAACTACTTTAAGGAGAATAGCTCAAAAACACCCCAAATTTTCAATTCTTTTAACTTCTTGAGATGTCTTCTGAAACAATTAAGTACCCCATCTCATCATATTCCTGAATTTTACACCCTTTTTCTGCCAATTTGCTAACACACAAACTTCTCCTTTCTGTTTGCAGGTGGATACTGGTAATTATCTCCTGTTTTTATATGGAACCAGGAATGTCATCATATCACAGATTCATATGATCATCTTCCATTCAAAGCACTCAAATCCCCTTTGGTAAAGCACAATTACAAATGCCAAACCTTATCAAAATATAATACCTTTAAACTAAGCCTGAAACTTAAAGTGAGATTGAGTACAAATGTACAAGTCTGCTCTTTTAAATATTTTCAATGCTCTTATTCAGGGTTTTGTTTAACATCTGTTCCCCCCCAATACAATTAAAAAGACAAAGCAAAACAGGCCCCTCAAAACCACAACTATTCCAAGTATTTTCAGTGAAGATATGGACAACATTTGCTAATAGGAACCATTTCATGTTTTATTGCCCAACCACACACTTGTTGGGCAGGGGCAGCAAAAGATTAGTAAAATACAAATATTTAATTATTCACAAGTCATCCAGACCTGTGACATTTTCCTTAAGGTGTGAACAGCTGGCTGCAAAATTTAGACCAGATGTTACTCTTAGAATGAGCACTGATTTATAAACATGCAGTTTCACCATGACCAAGACAGCTACAAAACAGCACAGCACTATGCACCTATTTATAGTAGATATTTCTGACAGTGAAGAACAGTGAAACATCTGGTTCAAGATGATTATGAAACATAAGTCTCATCACATAATAACTACAGAGCATGGCTTTTCAACAGCACAAGCCAATGTGCAAGAAGTAACCCCAAAGTCTACAGAGATATTCACACACACAACACGCATAGTTTTTGTAAAGATGGCATTTAGAATGACCATTAGAAAGTCAATAATTTCTTACAAGCTGTTGACTTTAATTTCTCGTTCTGTGAAGAACAACTCTAGTCTGCAGATTCACAGGGAGAATTGCTTATTTGTGTTACTACAATACATGCTTGCTTTCAATATTAGACAGTGATGCATTCACATCTTTGAAGGGTTTTTTCTCCATGCCCTAATCTACAAACATCTTTGGAGATAGACAGAAATTAATATGGATACATGCACTAGTAAGAGTTAGCACACAGTCAGATATCAGGACAGAGCCAAATGTTTTAAGTGATGTGCACAGAACACTAGGATGAAGGCATGGCTTCTGAATGTGATTGGTCAAAACCTGCAACTAAACTACCCTGGCCTACAATTTTTTTTTTGAGTGAACATTAGAACAGATCAACCTTCACATGATCTAACAGCATGTAAAGTGTGTTTTAGGAGTAAGGGATAATCTGAACAGAGATACACAAAAAGTAGGCAAGTAATTCCATTCAAGAAAAAATACTGCCTGCTCAGTGTTTCCAGGTAATATTTCTGTCAGATCATCAGTTTCCCTGGTTCAATACCTGATCTTCTAACACATAGTATGAGCTGTGTTAATATAGTATACTTAAAAAGAATGGCTACAGCTTCTTCCCTAAATGTAGATGTTTGTTATCCAGTTATCATATAATGTAGCCAAAGATGTAAATTCCATCTTTAAAAGAAACCAGACTCTATAAAAACAGAGTAATTTCTAGGAGATTGCCGATAGCGCTCTCCTGTGAGCCATACTCAGTCCCAAGCTCTATTTAGGCAACATGATGATCTGATTCTTTGAGACAGTGGGGGATATAACTGTGCACAAGTATATCAGGTTGAAAAAGAGATTTAAATTATTCTTCTCAGGCAACTAGTTGCAGTTCAAGTTTATCAGTAGGAGTAGTCAAGCTAGGTAGAATCTTTATTGTCAGGCAAGCCTATAGAAGGCAAGCTTTTCTACAGGGAAGTTGCACAATATGTTCATGCCGATTATCTTTAAGAACAGGTCAGAAATATAGCCATCAGGAATTCCTTAAGAACAGTTAGCCTAACCCTTTAGGCAGGATGATGGTCCAGAGAACCTCTTATGCACCACGTAGTTCTTTCATTTTCACAGTTTCCATTTGTAGGTCATCACTCCAACTTCAAAGCTACGCAGTCACTCTGTAAAGTTTGAGTCAATCCATTCTTAAACTTTGCTTCATCCATCTGAGCCATAAAAGTGGCTTTTCTGTCCTGTGACTGTTGCACTTCTAAGATACCGCTATTTGTACCAGTAAATTACTTAAATCTTTACTGCTTAGCCTTTATGAGCAATACAAGATATTCACAGAAACGAGTTGTTGATGATGTTTTGGCACTATGAACTGAAGTCACTATAATTGCATTTATCATGTGCATAGGAGAGAGAAGTATCTAAATACACACTCCACCTCAACCTGTCCATCCAGTAGCTTTTTCTTTTGTGTTGAGGATTTCTGATAAGAAATTTAACACCAACAGCCTGCTACATGCATATATTTTGAAACATGTTTCCTCTGTCTCACAAATCCCAAGGAAACAAGTAACATCAGTTCAACTTTCCAGATCTTACTGTGATAAGTGCTTTGTAAGTACTTTGTCCAATAAAATTGGACACAACCTGACCACCCTTCAAGAAAACACTGTATTCCTAACAGAGTTGCAGAAGAACTATCTGCAGTGCTAAAGTTAAATAGACAAATAGAACACTTCTGCATTTATACAGAATGCCTTCCACATAAAGAATCAAAGTTTTCAAACCATACAGTCAGTATCTAAAGAGACAAAAATATTTTGTTGCTCAAAGAACTGCAGTCAAGATCAGTAAACTAAGGGGGAATCCCTTCTTCCCTTTGCCACATAGCAACTGTAACTTAACTTCGGAGATTGGAAACAAGTATCCTTGCCTAGGAAAGGCTCTCTCTAAGTTAAGGATATCTAGAGGTATAATAACAAACAGAAAAAACTTCCTATTTTTTAAAACATTATTTTCAAAGGTAATGAACTATAGTACCACCAAAAGTGATTCCCTACTGCCACAGCAGAGTGGGGAGTGCAGGGGCATCTGTTCAGACATTCAAGTGACCTCTGTAACCTAACCAGTTCAAGATGCTACTCAGGGGAAGATGGGGAGGGGCTACAGGTACACACTATGCTTTGAAAGTTTTCATAGGACACTGTCACTACCACAAGGATTTCTGATGTCCCTCAACGAAAAACCCATTTAGTAAAAAAAATGTACCAGTATCCAGAAGGTGGGAGTGTATATGCATGAAACAAGAAAAGCACAACGTTCATCTTGTCCAAGATCAAAATTCATAAGGAGTCCAGAATGTGCTATCTGACAACTTTAGGTAACACTATTCAGCACTGTTGTATCACACAGCCAGGCATCTCCATGCACACACCATCCACAATCAAAATATTTTACACAATCCTTCCACTGCTGAAACACTACTAAACAACTGAATAAGCCAGGGACAGAAATGAACCAGCCACATAATCCTTTCAGCATCCAGGATGCCAGCTGACAGACTACAACTGTTACCATAAAATACGCTAGTTTTATGTATTTCTCATGTCTACCCTTCTCTACATTAGTCAAGCACTACCACTTACAATAACTAATAAAATCAGTCATTATGATAGCAAAATGTACTTGTCACAGCTTTAACTTCAGGTTTTCCCCTCCCAGAATTTTGTAACTCCAAGTGTTTTCCTTTTAGAACGAATATTTTCTTTACATATGCTCACAGAAATCAAACATTAAAAAACATACTACCAAAATGAGCATAAAATGTGGTTTTGCATGAGATCATATACTACAAACTGTAAGGCTTTTTTTAATGAATAAACTGGAACAGCCAACAGTATGACACAAACCCAAATACAAGTAACAGACATGATCTAAACAGATTTTGACTGGAACATGTTTATTTAATTCCCCAAATTTCAGTTTATGTTTAAATCAGTCAGCCTGCACCTCACACAAGTATTTCAAAACAGGTGAGCGAACCACAGTGGGAGGTGACTGATCATTTTATTAATGACAATATCAACTACTGTGAATTTTTTTAAGCTTTGACTATTTAAGCAAGTATTAAGTGCTTTTTATTTTCAGGAGAGTGGGGGGGAAGGGAGCAGGGGACCTCTGGCAAGAATGCTAACCTTATGAATTCTTCTTCTGGAATTTTAATTGGTAAATCTATAAGTAAAAACGTCCCCAGCTGCAGGGAGCTGCTCCCAAGCCCCACCACAATCCCAGAACCTCAGAGCCATTTGCTCATGCCTGAAAACAGCATTTTCCTCAGGTGACATCCAGCCACACCTGAGCCAAGAAGGGACTCTGACAGCCGAAGGTAGGTTACACTCTTCCCAATTTGCGAAGGCATGGTGCCTCTAGAATACATGCTTATCTCAAATCTATTCTTTTTATTGCTTCTCTTATTAGACATTTCCTACTCATTTTTGCAATAAACTTAGCTACACAACAACCTTGAGCTCTATTTTTATATACAGCATTGTTCAAAGAGCTTCCGAAAATTGTATTAGAAAAGAGAGAAAGGCCTTTGAACAATTAAGACTAGCTTCATAGCACAACTGCAATCTCAACACCAGCCAATTTCTGCTTTTCCTTTTTGGAAAAAATCTTCATACAAGGAATTTAGATAGATGAAAGCCAGAGATTTTAAAGAAAGAAAACTATCCTTTTATGCATCAGAACTAACTGAAAAGACCATAATCTGGATGACACATCTTAAGGTTTAACCAGAGGTGCTTTTTAAATGCACCTTGAAGAAGTTACAACTCAAAAAGAAAGTAAAAATAAAGCTCAGAAACAGAGCAGATTTGAAACGTAAGTGACAGTTTCCACGGAATACAGCCACTCTTTACTTTGTTGACCAATTCACAAGGGCTACAATATGATACAGGCACTCCTGTTTCCTATCTGATTTGCAGGCAGCTTTTACCGTAACCATTGATGTACCATATTTAAACAATTCAAAGAAACGTTTTTATATGCACTCACAGAATAACTTGGTTTCTTTGAGGTTTCTAGTATCACACTATATTCAGGAGTCTGGTAAAATCCGACAATATTAATTTTGATATATATCGCTATATTTCCACCTTGAAGTGAATAACGTCCCTGAAGTATGTTACATTTTTTGTAACTACTTCAAGGACATTAAGTAACAAGCACGTGGGCAGTTATATCTTGTTTTAACACGCAGAAAGCAAGCGATTTTGCCTAGCTAGTGATTTAAAGTCACTTCAGTTTCCACATACAAAAAACAATAGCTAAGCAAACTTCGCCCAGCCTGCCGCCGCTTTAGCCTTTCCCCTTTCGGCAGAAGCCCCAGCCTCTGCCCACAGGAGACGTTTCCCTCGTTACAGTTCCCACCTGAACACCCCCCCTCCCCGCCCCATACATCTTCCAGGGAAGGAGAAAGTTCACCGCGACACGGAAGCCGCAGCCACACGTGTTGGAGCTACTTTTACCTAGACACGGTTCCGAGAAACGTCTAAAAAACTTCTTCCTCCAGGAAAGGAAAGGAACAGAGAGCCTAGCGACCTTCGGCCCCACGCTCCCCCCACCGGCCCCCCCAGGTGCGCTCGCTTCCCATCCCGCGCTCACCGGCACGCTTACTTGCGGGCGCACGGCCGCGGTAGGGAGCCCACCGCGCCAGCCGATCCCCATGCCCTAAGGAAAGCGGCCGAAGCCGCCCCTCACTTACCCGTGTCCGGCGAAGCGGCGCTTCCTGATGACAGACGGCTCCCCTGCACCCCGAGCCCCGCCGCAGCGGCCCCATCGAGGGGCGGCGGCGGCGAGCGGGGGCGGACAGCGGCGGCACCGGCTGCTGCCAGCGGGCAGAGCCCCGGCGGAGCCCGCGAAGCCGCCCCGCGGGCGGCAGCCAGAGCGGAACAGAGCAGCGTGAAGAGGCAGAAGCAAAGCTGCGCGCCCGCTGCCGCGGCCGCACGCCGCTCTTATAGCGACCCGCCAATTAAGGGCGTCCAATCGGCGGGCGGCGGCCACGTGACGGGGCAGTTCCAATTACCGCGGAGAATTTTTCTGAATTAGCGGGGTTACACAAAGGACACTCATTGAGGGGGGAAGGAAAAAAGGGCAGCGAGCGGGAGCGGGAACGCCCAGCCGGAGCCTGCTGGTGATTTAAAGCAGGAAACTCCCTCGCCTCACACAGACACGGCCGCATTCAGCACCGGCCAGCATCTCCGCGGGAGGAATGTCTGGCGCACATGACGCTAATCCTCGCCCCCGAGGTTGGGTTTACACAGCCCATCGGCGGCCATCGCCTCGCTCTCTTCCCCCTGCCGAGGCGCGGGACGTGTGCGGCGAGGAGGGGGCGGGAAGCAAAAAGCGGCACCTCCGGCCTCACCGCGGAAAGAAGTCCCGGTTGTTAAACACGTAGAAGTATTTTCGAGTAGAAGCTGGAAAGGGCTAGCGAAGCAAAGGCTGGTGGTGACCGGTGTGCCGACAACCCTCGGAAAAACTTTTGCGTGCAGCGAGTAAAAGGGAATTACCAAAAGGCGTTGAATAATTAGGAATTACAAGTTCTCTGTGCCAGAAAAGACCTCCCCAACAAAACCTGCACTTTTTGCTTTTTATTTTTTGAGGCATCGCTGCACGAAGAGATGAAGAGTATACAAGAAACAGACTCTTACTTAAAAGCAACACTGAAAGCCTCACCTGCCCACAAACCCTCAAGGAACACAGATGAGCACCTCCATGCCACCCTGCTATGTGCCACCGAGATGCACTTCATCACTGTTTTCCTCCCCTAAAGAAACACGTGTGGCCATGAACATCATACAGGCGCAGCAAATGCCATCTCGGGCACAATCAGAACAACAGTGAGGCTGCCTGCCACCGACGAGCCTTGCCAATCTCAATTTATGGGCAGGAAACGTATGCCAGGACAAACCAGTCGAGATGACTCAAGTTGCCTCTCCCCCACCCTCCTGTTCCGCAGAACAACAGCCTTCTTTAGTGACGGGGAGTAGGACCTCTCGGAGAAATGACTCAAAGGTGCTCTCGGGGAGTAGGGGGAAAAAACCCCAACAGAACAGAAAATACTCTGTCCCCCTCTCCTCCCTTCTCACGCTATATGAATTAAACACAGGACAACTGTCCTCAGGTAATAAATGCAATAAAGACAAAGAAATCTAGTTTTACCACAAGATAAGTTTACTGAGGTCAAACCCAAGGGAAAACTAATGTAACCACATTTTCAAATTGTTTGGAATATTCCGTAGCCCAACAAAACCATAAAACTACAAAAACATCCTATCCTAGAATAGCATGAGGATAATAAAATATGTTACATTTAATTAAAGGCAGATGACCTAATAAAAATTTCACACTCACACTATCTGCCTGTAAAACTCAGTATCAGTTTTTCATCTATTGCTTTTATTTTTTAAGAAAATTATCATCTGTTTTAGGTGGTTTTTTTAATCTTTAGTCAAAGTCATTTAATTAGAATAAAGATATCAGAATATTTCAAAACTTTACTCTTTATTCTGTCATGGGCATTAAGCTGGTAAGTGATTTTAAGTAGCAGATGGTCAGATTAGTTTATAGAGAGTTACACATTCCATCTTCTTGATGGACAGTGAATAAATCTCTCTCAAAGTGTCCATGGGTTTTCTATTAATATAAAAAATGAGAAATGAACTGTCCACTCTCAGCAGAAGTTCAATGATAGATAACAGAACTGAAGAACAGACCTATCACAACTAGTGTAGCTGAAGAAATTAGGGATTGGAAAGCAAACCAACCAACAACTCTCTGACAATTTTTTTGGTGTCACTGTGTCTCCATCTCGAAAAAAAAAAAAAAGCCACAGCTTCTCCTCAGCTCCTGCAACTGGAAGTTTGTTCCAGAAGTCGCTTCTGATGGTTTGGACCTTATTTTCAAAATTTCCATCTTAAACTTATTCAGAGCCAGCTATTGGCACAACATCAAATGATCAGCATTGTCCTCTCTTTGCTAAAACAGTGCTTTTCCTTTTCCTGTGCTATACCACAAATGCCCCCATTCTTCCATCCTGCAGCTCGCTGGTAGGCAGCAGTCATATCTGCCTTCGACTCTGATGAGATATTTAAGATGAATGGTTTTATCACGCTTCATCTCCGAGTTCTTCCCAAAGCAGTTATTATGAGATTCTTCATGAAAATAATTTAGATTAAAGCAATCAAATTATTTTACTGTTCTTTTTTTTTGAATGGAAATAGTGACTCAGATGAGCCAAACACTAAATATTCCACCAAAGTATTCTATGTATAGCATTTGTGTGAATTCATGTGGCTGAAGCCAGCCAAATAACCTAAGTACTCCATAATGGAAAAGCTGATTAATAATTATAAATACTGCTGAAGTACATTTTAAGGTAAATCCTCATAATAGCCCCATGAAATGGTAGACTCTAGTCTCCTTTAGAAAATGAGAAAAGAGGAATACTTCAGTTGACTTGACCAATATCACAAAAGTTTCTACCAGGAACTGAGTTGCACCTAAGGAACTCTTGGCTCCCTGCCCCGTGTCGCATCTTTGTGCGTCTCCTTTCAACCTATTGCTGGGCTGGATAATATGCATTCACCTTCCACGTGGCTAAAAAAATAACATTAAAAATTCTAGCAGCTGGTGTTTAATGGGGTAAGGCATGCTTTCATTGTCGAGAAAGGCTTTTTTGGTAAAGTCAGTATATTTTATGGTGATAAAATCTTAGCTTTTGTTGGAGGGATTAGTGTCAGAGGCTGAGACTCTTGTCCTGGTAGAGAAAAGAAAGGCAGAAAGGTGCATCACTGAATTTCTGGGAGCAATGATCTAATTTCAGCAACTGGCAACACAAACATGACTGAAGTTCAGATGGATTCACTTTGTTGTACTTTCTGGGAGAGGGGATTCTCAATTTTATCAAAGAATTAGAGCAGGAAGGGGGTGAATGAGAAATGTGAGAGGGAAGGCACTGTTCTCTCCATCCTATTCCATGTGCCTTTGTGTCTTGATCCAAACATGAGGAGTAAATTGCCTAATTCCTTTTAAGAAGCTTCTCAGATACCAGACACCGAGGCCATCCAGTTGACGACATCGGTGAGAGCTCAATCCAGTCAAGGTTTCAGCACTCCACAGTGCTGCCAAAGGCCACCACCTACCACAACTTAGGAACTCCTGTTCCCTAGGGGGTGAGACAGCCCCAGCTAGACAGTTCTCATATTGCATAAAGCAATGATGCAAGAGGGGGAGTGGAAAAGGCCACAAAGAGATCATGAGGGCAGACTGTTGTCAAAGTGGTCAAGTTTATTCCTGACAGTGCTTTGTGATCAGGACCCAAAATATGGAAGTCACCTCAGGACTGGGGAAAAGAGCAGATTCTCCATCCTTCCTGTTTCCCTGGAGAAGGGAGTGAGCTTCACAGTAAACTGACACCACCCTTAATGCTAATTGCACCGAAGGCCCTCCTCTGCCGGGGGGGGGGGGGGGGGGGGGGGGGGGATGAGGCCAGCCCACAGGGAAGCACCCAGCATCACTGGGATGTGTGAGCTCAGTACATAGTCACAGACCACGGAGATGTGTGTACATGCACATTGTTTCCTTATAGTACCCATACAGAAACAGGGGATGTTAGGGAGAGGAGGAAGAAATGAATTTTTTCTTTTCTTCCCTATAGATCCCATTTCTTTTTCTTGGGATATCTCTGATCTTTATTGAAAAAGTAAAGCACAGAGCTAATGAAATATGCATCATTTAACTAGAAGGTTAATCTTTTCTGGGTAAACAAATGATTTAGGCTCTAAGAATTTATTTATTTTTTTTTAAATATCCTTTGATTTCTACTCTTAATGTACCACATATTTGTTTCTTTTAGTAAGAGTGGAAGGGCTGTGTTAGCATGCTTGGTTAAAGAATAGACTTTTCCACCAAGTTACGCAAGTTGTGGTACCTACTGTGATTGATTCATAGCATCTGTGTACGTGAAGTCCTCTGTGCTCAGTGTTATATACATAAACACACACATCAGCTTTCAGAGGCACTGAGCTGCTTCTGATTTTCACTGGAATTGTTGGACCGCGTCACCTCTACATACCAGATCTCTGTAAACATCCCTTTTTCATGTATAAAACATCTCTTTTGAATGCTTCTAGTGTCTGATCACAGAACTTGAGCTGTGTTCAGCCTTCAGCTCTTAGGAACCACAACTCGTCAAGATACAATGGCGAGCTGAACTATAACTTTCGTACTTCCAGCAGTAGCTAAAGACAGAAGATTGTCATCACTAAGAGATATGTGACACAAGCTGTAGGAAACAAGACACACTGCTATACATTTGCGTAATGAAAGGAGCATAGCTTTTATCTCCTCTTGGGGAAAAGCTTGTGGTCTAAAAATGAGATCATTAAGAATAATTAAGAAAAAGACTTCTATATTAAGACATAATATTAAGGCAAGCGCTTCCAGCACTCCATTTCTACAAGAATCTCTCTGTAAAGTTTCCTCAAAACCCTTTTTTTTTTTGAAAGATGGACTCACAAATCCAAGAACTTAAGCAATTTTAGCATTGCTTGCTGTAGCTTTTCTAAACCGCTAAAAGCAAGTACATCTCAAGACTAACACCGTACTGTTGAAAAACTGAATACTGCTGCTGCCTCCACACCACTTGCAATAAGGAAGTCTTATTAGACTTATACCAACATAAGCAAGACAACAGCTTGAAGAAGGATTTCATTTACTCTCTTTTTAAAGAGCTACTCAACATTTTTCAGACTACGGTGACATAAATATACCGTGGGTGAGGGTGGGGGTGGTTTGGGTGGGAGAAGGGGAGGATGGAGGAGGATTCAGTTTTGTGCCAAGAGCTGAATCATAACCATGTGAGTAATTTTGCCTTTTTATTTTTTTCTTAAGGGTATGAATCAAATTAAATTTGTTTTGCTGTGGGTGAAGGAAGAGAGAATATAATAGCATGAATCAGAGCTATCATCAAATATGTGGCACAGACTAAAAATTAATTACAATTACTACCTTCTTCTAAAAAGCTTCAGCTATAAAATGCAGCAACTTTGTTAATCTATATAATCCATTTTTTAAATTCTCTTTCATTTTCTTTCCTCTTCCTTTTATTTTTTTCCCTATTGTAATAGAAAAAGATTAACATCTTTAAACAAAATCTTACTTGATCTATTAGATGCCCTTTTGCTCCAGTGGCAAAAGAACTGCTTCTAATAATGAAAAAGAGATATTAGACCACATGTAATGTCATCAGTCAGGGCTAGCTTGAGGACAAAAGTCCACGGAGTACATGCTTTGCCACTGTAGCACAGACACTTTATTAAGCATTCTAATAAAGACAACTTAATGAAAAACACAAACGGAAAAACCCTCAATATCCTTCTGTCTTTCCCTGTAAGAGTGAGATAAAGTTGTGGAAATGTGTGCCCTAGACACTGGACTTTTTTCACTTTGGAATGGACATTTAAGTATGCGGTAGTGGAAATACCATAAGGGACTCAGAACGCAAAATATCTTTAGAAAGAGGCCAAAACAGATATTTGGAAACAAAACCATGCATTATTAGATATTAACTTGAGAAATAACCAAGGACGTGTGTACTTTTGTACTAAGTAAGAAGCCACCAATTTTGATAACTAAAATGTAGTGAATCTTTGCCTCCAAGTTCCTAGTATGGAGAAAATCGTATTTAATTCATTGTCTGCAAAACACAATAAAGCTACAGCAAGACATCATTTGGAATCAATTCCTGCTCCTAAACAACTCCAGATTTTTCCCATAGTAATTCTCTTGCACGTGCCCAGCAAAAATCTCTGTAAAAAGGACTGGTATACAGCGTGTTCGGGAAGTCAGCTGAACCACAAACCTTAAAGACGCGATTCCCAGACAGACTGAAAACTTCTGCGGAGACCTCTGCAGCTGCTGTGACTTTCTAGTGGCATATGTGGGGAGAGAAAACAGAAGTTCTCTTGGGTAACCTGAGCCTAGCCCCAAGAGGAATAACGTGTGTGTGTGTGTGTGTGTGTGTGCGCGCGCGCGCGTGTGTGTGTGTGTGTGTGTGTATGTGTGTGTTTTACAATCCCCATTCAAACTGGCCTGTGAACAGGAAGCCAACACCCACTCTGGAGCGAGGTCGTACCCTCACCCTGCTATTACGCTGTCTGAAGGTCACAGGCTCCAGCAGAAGCAGCAGCTGCGGTTCCTGCCTGCTGCCAGCTGATGCCACCCTGCTGATGTTCATGCCAACAGGCAAGGTGTTCCTGTTGATGTCTCCTAGTTGTCTTCAAGAACAGTCAATCTATCACTCAGAAACCAAAACTAAATGGGCACTTTAGAGATCTGCCAGACAGAGGGAGTGCCAGACAGGCCGTCAAAAATTTTCATGGCCAACAGCACGTGAGAATTTCCTCAACTTTCCTGCTGGAAGGCCTCTTTTGACCATCTCAAATATCAAGTTTGCTGGCCAGACAACTTTCTTGCTATCTTGTGGAAGTTATCCCTTAATTTTTCCATTAACACTTACTATCCAATTTCATCCAAGCCTTTGTCATTTGCCAGGTAGTATGAAAGCCCAGCCAGTTTACCAGTGCTTGGCAAGAGGCATATTCGAACATGTCTCACACAGATTACCACAGCCTTAAAATTTTGCATCTCACAGCCTTACCTCACACACAGGACATATGTGAGGGGGAACAAAATAATTCAGAAGACTGTTTTGCAACAAACTACCCAGTACTGAAGAATTATTAGGCAACAACATGTACTGGAAATGCTCTATAAAACATAGCAATAGCAACTCCGGAGCAAACCTTCAACATCCCTTAAAACACAGCAATAGAAATTATCCTGCAAAAACATCAGGGTCACACTGTAGCCACCAGTATTTTGAGACTGCTTATTGGTGGGGTGTTATAATAAGCATGTAAGAATTTCTTTCTTTATATTCACAATCTCAAGGAAGGTCAATTCTCCCTCACAAGCCTCAAGAAAAAGGAATCACTGATGTTCCCTAATTATAGCTTTTGTTTGCAATGAAAAATAAAGATGCAAGAAGGAATAAAATGCAAGTTGCCAGAAGGTAGTCAGAGAAGGTCCTGAATATCTCTTATTGAAGGATAAGCCAGCATCTTTACCATCTTTATTTATAACACAACAGTATACGTTACCACAGGTGGTGGGTTTTTGTTTACATTTCTAGTGAAATTATTTCTCAACTACTGTACAAAAGCCACATTTCTTCTTATTTTGGCACACAACAGTCTTCCGACTGACCATCCTCCAGATGATATATGTCACTTGGTAAAGTTAATTCCCAGCTTTCTATACCAAATAGATGCCATTTCTTGCAGATATTAGACACATAGCTTCAGAAAGGAAAAGAACACTTCTCTTGGCAAAAAATCACTCTATATCAATACAGCTTAGAGCAGCAACATTCCCAGCCACGAAGAAAAATACTGTCATACTCCAGTCCCAGATACTAAACATGTTTTTAATAATAATATTATTATATGTAAGATAATGTTGTATATTTTAGTTACGAGGCTTTAATCTAGTTGCTATAAAGCATCTTTGCTACATACTCTTCTCAACTGTCTATGTGTCAAATTCAAAAGGGAGCCTGCTATCTAGCCACTTCGGTTACAAAACCAGATTAAGTGTAGAGAGCAATTTTTAGCCAAGTACAGAAAAAAACCCCACCAACTTATAAACTTGACAAATAATTAGGGATATATCTAAACACCACAGATTTTGGTAGAAAACCTCCTGTAAACTCAATGGCTTTAGATTATTACATACATTACTAATACTTATTTACTTAGTGGTGGAACAGATATTTCTGAAAATACCCAGTGAAAACTGAAATACACACATATCCTGTCCTTTTCTAGAATTGCTGAAAGAGTTCAAGAAAAACTGATGGGAAGTTCCATTTGAAAATGCCAACACTTGCAAATACGGTTTGAAGCACAGGATGGGAACACAATCAAAAACAAAGCATAAATATGTCTCCATTATTATCTGTTTTGTTTCTCCAGTCCTATGAAGGAAAACTACACGAAGCTTGGGAGTACATGTGGATGACCGAGGAAATTGCAGTTATAGTCAAGAACATTATACACCAATAAACTCATATTCAAATGTAGAGCTTTTTTCCTTCAAAACTTGTAAGCACAGTGCTGCCTTTGGTATTAACTATAAAAGGCAGTTCAAGGCTATGATTTTTGGTGAATTTGGAATGGATGAACATGTGGGTATATGAATTAGCCTGTGATTCCTGAAACCTATTATTAAAAATTTGTTTTAAGGCATGTTCCAGGAGATGTCTTAGTGTGGAAGAGAGGCAATTCTGATCTTTCACCTTATACAGAGCTAACAGGAAGCATTTGATTTGCATGGATTAGTGAAGCCACTGCAGGCTAATTCATATGCGTACCATGGCTTCTGCACCCCAGAATTATGTCCAGAGGAGGCTCATGATACTAATAAACACAAAATTAATTTCACACCTCCTAAATTACGAGGCAAGTCTTATCAGTGTTAGACTGTAAGCTTCTTGGGACTGAGACGGTCTTGTCTGTCCCTCTTGTAGAGCATTAATCATGCTGTGGGTGCTTACAGCTAATAAGATGCATGTAAATCTATTCTGATGTGGGGGGTTTTGCCACTTCAGACTGGAGGAGAGTCACACACAGAAGCGTACTCTTACCTCTCTACCTAATGATACACTAATGCGCCTAATTGAAAAAACAAGTCCTGATAGGAACAGAAAGAATTTGGTTTTGTGTATGCCACCCAGATAGCCTCTGTGGCTATACTTTGCAAATAGTTGGCAAAACCCAAACCGCAAGTATGGGGCTGTAATAAAGATAATGTTTGTGTTTTGTTTATGAAGAGCCCTAACCAACACACTAAAGCAAGCGTACTAAAACCAAACAATACTTGGATCTTTAGAAAAACTTCAGAGGATCCAAATCATGTAATTTAATCACTTTGTTCTTTAACAATCTAAACATCACTTAAAATTTACAAGGAGTAATTCCATGTAAGTTCTCTAAGCTGAAAAATGGGATGTAGCCAGTTGCCCTTTTCTATCCCAGCTATTAAAGCTGAAACAAATCAAGCTCTATTACTGAGTGGAAAATAAACACCTTGCAAAATTCCCTTGCCCCAAAGGTTGAGAAATGCTCTCTTCCTCAGCCAACATAGAATTCCTCCATATCTGGAGTCATGTGAAATGCATGGATATCTCATAGTTACTTCATCAAGATGAGCAATTTCCGTATGACTTTGACAGCACACCAGCACTTCTGTGTGGAGTGCATGGGTAAGAAATGTATTCTTTACTTCTCCAAAAAAAATCCACCCCAAAAGATTTTCTCATTAAAAAAAAAAAAAAAAGAGTAATAGGAAAGGGAGAGATGCTAAGGGATGACTTCTTCCTAAAAGATAAATTTCCAATTTGTCCTAATATTGGATACCAGATTAAAATGTTATTATTGACAAGCATGTTGTTTTTAAGACAATTTCAATAAACTTTATTTCCAGATCTA
Organism: Colius striatus; assembly: GCF_028858725.1. NCBI lineage: Eukaryota > Metazoa > Chordata > Aves > Coliiformes > Coliidae > Colius > Colius striatus. Next base: position 89,725,664 of record NC_084759.1, read on the forward strand.
CACAGTGTTCCCACTTGCCAAAAGCTGGTGAGAAAGAGCTTCATGTCACATCAAAAATAATGGCAGGTTTTCTGCCCTCTTTATCTATCCATTGACTTACTGCAGCAGGTCATTCTGGAGCCCATTTAAGAATGGGAGCATATTCAAGTCTCAAGGACCAGTGCTCTCACCATGTGTATGGGGCTCAGCTGATACGGAAGTCAGGAGGGGATCCCTTTCCTGCACAAAATTTGCAGGGTTAGGAGGCCGGGTTATACTCCTCCAAAGCTATTCATTAGTTCCCTCATCCAGCAGCATATTTTGGACTGCAAGCAGATTGAACTAAAAAGTAGCTGCAGGATGGCAAAGTACTGTTTGCTATGACCAGTGAACTAACCACAGTCACATCCTGCTAAGTAGGGCTGCATTTTCACTGCCCTGTTAACGTGCTCTCAGCAACTCTGTTGAGGCTGAATTTCTTGACTAGATGCAGAGACATTTTGAGAGTGCCCCAGCTGGAAGACAGATGGAAAGTCAAAGATCCAACTAGTTCTTCCCCACAGGGTGCACCAGAGGCAGACTGGACAGTTGTGCATCACAGACTGTCACTGAAAAATGTTAACCAAGACTGCCAACATATACCACACAAGGCAGTGGAGCAGATCATGGTCTATAATATCACTCTCTCCAACCCCTATGTATGACATAAGTATTCAAGAAAGACAACATAATCGTTCTTGCAAGAAGTTGCCCAATAAAGTGTGGGGAGACTGGCTTGGAGAAGTCCCAACCAGACTTACCTAGAAGAGAGAGACGTACAGCCTTAATCCAAGCCACAGACATCCTCCTCCAAGAACAGAGCTGAGACGTTGCCCAATCCATGGTTCTTAGCTTTCACAAGCAGCCCAGATCCCTCTGCAGACACCACCAACCAAGAAGTAAAACCAGGGGTCCCAAGTGATCTGGACCTGCCCAACAATCAGATGCTTAATGAGGGACAATACCAGCTTACTGCTATCTGCCTGAACAGGCAGCTGTTATACCTTGACTACTATGATACACGACTGTGGCTGAAAATCCACTCTAGTGTAACCTCTTTGCTGACAAAAAATAACCACAAATGGCATCTTCAAGAGCTACTCTGCACACATGTGGGAAAGCCAAACAGAAATATTTACTTCTAAACAGAAAGCACTCCAGAAATAATAATTTTCAGATCTAAACCAGCTATCTTGTCCTAAGGAAAATCTTCTGAAGAGCTGGTTAGGAAGGGCTTGGAGAAAGCAGAGATTGCTTTATCCTCTGGCTTTATCCTCCACTCTGTAGTCACTATTGTATGGGAGGCTGGGTTGGCTGAGTCGTCATGTATTGATTTTCCCAAGGAGTGCCTTGGCAAACATGGCACTGGAAGATAAGATCCCTTGTCTGATTATCAGCCCCACACACAGACGGACAATTGTGAAACACTCCTATGGAAATCCTATCAGCCTGTAGCTGTAGAGGAAAGGCCAGAACGGGATGTGCGTGCATGTAGCAGGGAGTGTGAACAGCAGAACAGCCACTAATGACAAAAAAAGAAAGCTCCAGGAGTACCTAACAGGTTTGCAAGGTGACTTCCTTGCTTCTATACCCCTAACATTTCCTTTCTCTTTTGCATCCACCTCCTTTTTAAAGGGAGTCATGCCACAATCATTACCTGATTTATTCCTTAAGCCACTGGGAACGCTGTACAATCTTTGAAACATTTGTCTGGCTGGTACTCCCAGAAGCACAACCTTGGTAACTTCATAGAGCTCTTTAAGCTCCCTGTTTGCTCAACTGCCTAAAGATCCCATTCACAAACCTCCAATGCGTGCAAACAGTTACTAAACCCTTCAAAAGCTGATGAAAAGCAACCAGCATATCTTCTTTCCTTCGTATTACAGACATCATCAGTCTTGTTATTGAACACCCTCTGCCTCCAACATCCAAATCACTGTCTTTCACAAGGGAAATCCTGCATTTAAATGGTTCCAAAAGCCAACTCCAAGCATCCCTACACATGCAGTATCAACACTTGGTGTTCACCCACACCAGTGTCCATGAAGGCAATGTTGGCTACAGATACAGCTTACACATTAAAAAAGATTGCATATTTAGATAGATCTAGAGCTCTGCTTCCACCTTCCTGCTCCACAGCAGTCCTCCCATGACACAGATGCAGTGAAGTTTGGCAAAAGTATATATACCCCACGCCCAGGAATCTTTTCATTTCCTGTGAGCTCTGACTGTCCTGTGTTTTGGTCCAGGACAGCTAACCGCTTACACGCCTCCACAGATAAATGTTCTCAGAGGCAGGTTAGATAAAAAATATTCTATAACAAACTTATTTTAAAATATGTCTGCTCAGTCAAGTCTGAAAGATAAGTGGTGCTGGTACATTAAAGTATTCCTGTTCCTGCAGTAGCTTAAAAATACTTGATGTATTTTGCAATATTGTGTCTGGAGCAAATGCTGATCACTCTTACCTCTCAGACACTGAATGGACTTTGAAAATATTGTTTTCAAATAAACACTATTTCATTTGCAATTTGAGGGGTTTTTTTAGTCTTATTAAAAACATGAACGATTAAGTTATTTTTCTCATCTTAATAAATGATGTAAAACCTCCGGACATATGGTAGCATTTGTATACTTGCAGGCAAATGGTGATAACTTTCAAATGTTACTTCCCCCCCTCCTCCTCCACTACATGAAACAAATATAGCGAAGCCCATTTAAATCTTAGTGACAAACACATTTAAGAGAGGCTAATTTCAGTTAAAGTTTCCAAATGTCAATTGGACACATTAAATAATTAAAAAATAAAGAGAAGATTAATTCTCATTCTCATCGTTGGTTGATAAAGTGCCTATATTTTTCCACCAAGGATCAAACAATTTTCCAAGATGATCCTTCTGCTCAAATTAGCAAGGAATAAACAAATGTCAGCTCATACTTCTAGGGTCATATAACAAGTATCATTCATATTAACTCAATAGCTACAAGATCAGAGGATTGCAGCTGCCTCATTCAGTTTTCTAAGTATCAGTCCAAAACTACCTCACTTGTCTTTTCCTAGTTTAAGATCCATGGCAGGGCTCAATTTTTCAACAAGGTAATGATTACGAAATGACTGAAAACTAAGAGTAGGATTTTTCAGAAAGCAGAAAGCCACCAAATCTCAAAATGAAGGTACGGTATCACTCACAGGCACTTAATTAGGAGGAGAAGCCATCTCTTCAGACTCTGCCTGTTGTTTTCCTTGGAAAAACAAAGCTGCACCACCTCAGCAGCTTTTTGCATTTACGAGATTCTTTTCTGTTTTTAAGAATTGCTTATATCCTCCCCAAAAGTACATAGCAGAGTTGTACTGGAATGGTTCAGGCGTCCTCTATGATTGAATGTTACACTGTCATGCGTTATTACTCAAGACTGTGCATTAACATTTATGAAGTTGGAGACTATTCAGCTTGTCCACCCCAGTAGCTGACTAACTGGACATTATTACTTGAAGAATAAGCCTAATAAAAAGAGAAAACAAAATAACCCACGTACTGTAACCCACTCTATGCCTATCTTTTCTCAAACCCAAGTAGTACTAATACTAAGTAAATGGACAAATATTTCAGCTATAACAGCTTCTAAGCTTTTTACGGAACAAAAAAGAGTGAAGTAAGTAATTAATATTATTTTGCACTTTCATAACTGAAAAGAGAACTTTAAATAGGCAAATATTTATTGCTAGTTAGAGGCAAATTCTTGTTATTCCTTTAAATTAAAAAAATGCTGCATGCTTCAGGGGGAAACAGGCACCAGTAACAACAAGCTGTTCACTGCTTTTGAGCCAAATGCTTGCAAAAATCCTGAACGCAGAATACATTCAGGGCTGCAGCAGGACAAAAGAAGAGCTAAGAAAATCAAAAGGGAGAGAAACACACCTTTCTCTACCCTGGCTGAGACTAAAGAGAACAGTTCTTGCCCCAAGATGAGACTTAGAAGGCCCTGCCACCTTCCAGAAAGCATTTTTACTGTTTTTGTCTGAAGTTAATGGCAAATCAAAAGCATCTGAGCAAAGAAATGCTCCACTACTTCATGGGAGCTGGGGGGTGGTGGGTTAATGCAGAGGACCTTTAAATTTTGCCCAGAATAATTCATATTTTTCACAGGGATGCGAGCTATAAATTTTGAGCATGACTGCAAGATGACTCGAGCTGTGCTTGGCATGAACCCCTGATGAGCATCGTGGCCTGTGTCTTTAAAAGATGTTGGAGGGAAAGCAGATGAAATGCCATAATCTCCACACCCTGCAATGTCACCACAGGCTCTGCCCAGGCAGTTCCCCAACACTCCCCACAGTCTGAAACCCACCCTACCCCACCAACCCATTGCCTAAAAGTGATGGAAACTGGGGCTGCTCTGACCTCTGCTTTCCCTGCCATCCTGCAAGGACCTCAGTGCCACCTGTAGGCCCCATGCCAGTGGCCTGGAAGTTCCCTTGCTCTGGGCTTGGTGCAGGGCGATGCCCTGCCTTAATGCCTTTCCCAGAACATACCAAACCCAAACAAGCCCAAAAGGCACAACAGCTACCACCCCCAACCATTCTCCCATTAACTTGCTGGGCTAAGCTCTTTTTTCAGACAGATAGTTTTTTCGCAGAGGGGATTCCCCCCCATTCTCAGGAAACATTTACATCAGTATCTACAAAGGACTTTTTCACAGACTGATGAGAAGTTCTGAAAACAGCTTTTGTCTTCAATTAAGGAGAATATTCAGTTTTAGCACATAACATACGTCCTGTATTGGACAACAGCTGGCATGACAACTATACACAGTGCTAAATGTTCAGTGAAAAAGCTTTAACTCCAAGGCTCATTTTTCTTGAAAGGACGTGAGAAGATGAACAGGTTGGGTTATGAGGAAGTCTGGTTCATTACATCTTCAGAGTTCTCATAAGAGCACTCAGTAAGTTAATCATCTTATAGAAGACTTTCTAAACTTAGTGCGTTAAATTTCTTCAACATTCTTTGGAAAAGTACACAGTCCTATAATTTTTTTCATATGGGGCAGTCAATGAGAGATCCCACGTAGTCATTGCTTAGAACCAACTGTACAGTTTGAGCATGCACGGATTAAAATACAATTAAAACCATAATTGTGTATTTGCAAGATTTATTTCAACACTTCAGCTCTGGCCTCTCCTCATAAGCAAACTTCCCTTAGGTTTAGAGAGAACAAGACTATATATCCTGCACTGAGGGAGCAGCAACTCCTACCCAGCAGCTCCTAAGCAGCGGGTAGTCTTCTTTGAAACAGAGTAATGGATTTGTGCTGCAGATGGAATGTAAAGGTTAGAGGATTAAAACTATCACACAATGCACACTCAGATATTTAATTACATAAATGACAAGAAAACATTTGGAAAAGCGGGTCTTGAGCTTCTATTACCACGACGGAAGAGAAGATGTGCAATAAAAACAGGCCTCTATGTTTTTAAGGAGAAAAGAATCCTTACGAAAACAACATCTTGAGCAGTGGTACTGCACAGTACAAATGATATTAACTTGTCATAATATGTTGCTTCTCGCAGTATGAATTTTGATTGAGTAACAAACTAAATATGAGCTTCAGAATATACCATAATACTAAAGAGCTTGGAACACTGCCCTTGGGAAAGCACCTCTAATGTGGATTTTCTGATTCCCCTTGTTAAAATGTTAAAGGACTGCCGACCTTAGTTGCATGAGACCATTTTGGGGCTTACCCATATTCGTCTCTTATAAATGACAAATCATTAACATTATTTTTTAAAAAGCACATCTTTTCTGAGGAATTTATTTGTGATTCACCATAAAACTAGTTATGACCTGTATGAACAGGGAGAAAAACCCAACTTTTCAAGATCCAGTTTGCTTCATTTGAATGGTAGCTTTTTTTTTCTCCATTTCAGTCTTTGCTTTCCACGAGCAAGTACTGAGCCCTGATTTTTCTGATGAATTTTGCACATCATTAGGCTCACTTATTGTTTCCATACTTCCTCATCTTTAGTAATTTTATAATATGGGACATTTATGATGCTTGTTATGTCACCTTCTGTGTTCAGCTCAGAAAAATCCTTCTCATCAGCTTCCACAGAGCACAATCTGCTCTCACTGGTCAAAGTGGTACATGTGGCGGCAGGGGGAGACAAGTGGCAAGCTGCCAGTGACAAGACTCATACATCTCTATCTCTTGCATTTTGTAGAATATCTGCTTTATTCTTAGGAAGCTCCAGAAGTACAGAGGCATTTTAACATCAAATATAGTTTCTTCCTTATTCTTTTTCCCGTGGTGAATTGGCAGGATACTCAATCCATGTAACTGAGGTTTAGAGCATGTGCTGCAATGACAGTTCTCAGTTGAAACATCAGTGTGTTGCAGCAGGACTTTCACTTCTGAATAATCATTAGAAAGAGTGATTAAGTGTTAGAGCTCATGACTATTTTAGAAGCATATTACTTCTATCAGTGCACGTAGTCGTAAAATAACCTTTTTTTTCCCTTCCCAACTGCTAAGCAGAAAATCAAGCCTGTTTTGGGAAATAGCTGATATATATCAATGTTAAATACTAACATGAATTGAATTAGAAAGCTTTAGGTATTTCTAATATTTTGTTGTAGTCCAACAGATTCGGAGAAGTTTAAAAACAGCATTTCCAAATTATAATTAAAAATTCTTCAGCTGGTACACTTTTGCATCAAGACTAAATTTGTTTTGCTAACAGTTACATCGCCTTTCAGTAAATAAAGACTTCTTAAGAGTCTTCTTTCATCATTTCAGAAAAATATCTATTTCCATCGAGGTGGATTATTTTTTAGTTTGTCTTTGCGCACAATAAACCACCACTTGCAGTATATTGTGCCACATAATCTACACCAACACATCAAACATGCATAAAATACCAGGGAAAAGCATTGAAGCCAGAGGAATGTTGAACTCGCCAGAGGTGTCTCTATCATGATGCCTATTGTTTCGTTTTGACGGGAGAAGAAGAATAACAAAAAAGAGGCATGAAGCCCAGCACACGCCCCTCCAATTGCAAAGGTATCAACTTCGGGAAGGTGGGGGTGGCCACTGGGGGGGGCCGGGGCCGAGTCCCGTGTGGCGGGGTGCGGGGGGGTGCAGTACTGGAAGCCTTCCGCCGGGTGGCGACCCCCCGCCGCCGCCGCCGCCCTAAGCCCCCGTGGGACGGCGAGTGCTCCGGGAGCCTCCGGGCCATCAGGGAAAGCCAATTACTGCCCTACTCAGTTTGCTATAATAACAACGACTTAGAGCAGTAAGCCTTCGGACTATTTTAAAATTAAAAGAGCGCAATAAACGATCACATAATACGACTAAGAGGATCTTAAAGACACGAGAAGGATTTTTCCCAGCGGTAGTAAAATTTCACGAGGTTATTTGAGTTTTAGTATGCAACTGAAGTCTTAAGAGATTCATGTGAATAATATCAAAAAGGTCTAAGCCTCTTAGTTCCTCAGAAGTGGAAAATCTTATTCCAGATTTCTGATGTCTGCACCTGTAAATCTGCTTGTAACTAGGAAAGAGGGGAAAGAAAAGTCCAGCTGAAACAGAAGTGAGATATAACACTTAAGTAATGACTGCTTTGGTCTCAAATTAAGCCCTGAAATACACATATAGAAATCTTACTAAAATGAGTAACAGTGGGGTCTGCCCTTTATCAAGTAATAAAAACCAAAAAAACCACAACTCTGTGCTCTCCACTTTCCAGTTAATAAAAATGAAGTTTCAGAAAAGTCATAGTAAACCACTTCATTATAATAAATATTTCATTAAAATAATGTGATTCAGGTATTCTTTATTGAGATTTTTCTTGCCATTCTTAACCTATTAATGAAAGTAGGCATCTCTGTATTTAAAGACGTCAAGAGTTCATGTTCTTGCACACTTACTCAATACAGCTGTTGAACTCTCAATTCTTCTACTAGTCTCAGGAAAATGAAATACTGCAGATGTTATCCTTTATAATGTCACATACACACAATTAGTTCCTCATTTGCAGGCAAGTTTTTTGGTTTTTCCTACTTAGCTTTAAGGCTATCATGATCATTAGGCAATGCCAGGGTTAAATAAACATGACCTAAAGTGATCACAAATCAGACTGTTACCTGAAAGAGATATTTGCACACCAATAAGTGGAAATCAAGGAATTGCATTTGAAATATTTCAAACCTTTCTCTTCAGATGAAAACATAGTAAAAACACAAATAAAAAGACAGAAATAGATCTGACATTAAAATATTTCCTATCTTTGAGACATTTTGGAACTAGACAGGCTACTTTGTCAGAAGTTTAAAGATACTAGTACTCATAGACAATACATTAAAGAAATCCCATAGCTTAAAAAGACAAAATAACAAAAAGCCACACCAGATGGAAAAAAAATAGTAATAATAACAGGAATGGAAATCAATATTCTCTGAAATAGTTTTATATTTACCTGTTTCAGTTTTATACATCCAATCCTCTCTCATGCCACAGTAGCACCCATATATAAGTATATGAACTGCCTTGTTTATGCATGTGTACCAATAGCGTTTCTGCAGCACGCAGCCCAGACAAGCCCACCTGCCAGGAATTCCCCTAAGGACAATTGCACAAAACCTAACAAGATTTGCATCCATTCATAAAAGATCACTTTCCTTAAGATGAATCCCAATGTGGAATGGCTTACAGGAACTTGGGGTACTTTCAGACTTGATATCTAATATCTTTAGAGCCCTGAGCCTGTGCAATTTGTAATTCTCATTGAGAAGGGGAACACTGAAGAGCCTCATTGGCCCTCGTGGCAGGTAGCCCAGCCTCTTCAGAGCAATCTCTGCTAACCAGAATCATTATTGCCTGACACTCTTTCACTTCACTGATCTTTCCCCACCTCATGAAACCTCTCCTCCTCCCATCCCATAGAAAAGAAAAAAAAAAGATATGTCTTGAAATCCTTTAGCAAAGGACTACCGCCAAAGAGTGCTGTAAATCTAAGAATGCTCTCTGTGCCATTATCTAGTATGAAAACCAGCTTCACAGCTTGTATCCTTTTCTATAAACACAGTTACTACTATCAATCTCTTTAAGGCTTCCCGTGCTTCTCACAATCATCCTCCCGTCACTTGAATCTGGGTATTTCCTCAGGCTTGCGTGTGATGAAAGTTCTCTGAAAGTCCAATAGAAACAGTCTTATCCCACTACCCCATTCCAGAGTCTCCTTCCACCAGATGAAACCTCTGTATGTCTGAGCATTTAAGCATCAGCTGTTGCCATAGGACAATACCAACATCCCACAGCTAGCTTGCTGATATGTTTTTAACAATGAGAAGACAGAAACATCATGAAACTAAAACTAATTGGAAAATCAGACATCTTTATGCCTCTTGTGTACAGCACCAGCATCTTACAAAACATTGCATATAATGATAGGAAAAAGTATGTCTAAATAGTTTTGTTTAAATACTATAAAATAGTACACAGGAATAAGATTACCAATAAAATGTGGAAATTTTTATGACTGCTTTTCAAAAAAAAGTCATCTTCAATCCTAGATCACAAAGATTTTTTCAGAGCTACAGGTGAGATCTGGGAATACTTGTCTTTCTCATCTTAAAAACTCTTGAATGCATCTTTTAATGCAAGTTTTTCAAAATAACTTGAGATCTTTTAGTAAAGAGAAGCAACATTAAGGAAAAACTCATTACATAGCTGTGTTTAAAGAGAAGGGAGTGTGGCACAATAGCCAGGCACACAACTGACTGAAAACCACACTCACTAGGTATTTTTATTTTATACTTTTCCACTTATAGTAAGTGTACTTATTGCTGGTCTTTTGGTTTGTTTTCTAAGACATTCTATAAAAAGTATGAAGGAGTTGAAGCCCTTTGAAGCACCCTCAGCACATGAGAAGAGTCTTTCACCAGGTTCTTAAATACAATGAAAGAAAAGATGCACAAAACTGAGAGTATTTGAACAATTCTCCTCCCCAGTCATTTTTTTAGCCTCTGCTATGTATGTTTTGGGTTATGGTCAACGGTGTTGTAACTGCTACAGCTTTTGCACATCTCTGGGTTTTTTTTAAGATATCTTTAAGTACCAACACATACAAAAGCAGCTACCCAAGGCTGAACAGATTTTTTTAATCCTGAACTGTTGCACTGGTCCTTCAACTTTTTATGACTCATAGTTTAAATATTTGGGAATTCCCCTCTAAATACGAGTTTGACACACTTGCATTATGGAAAGTTATTTTATTCAAAAAGTAACAGAATGTAACATCCATGCAATACCCAGGACTATTTTTAGCAATACACAATTGGTCTTTTTTTTTTTTTTTTTACCAATAAAGCTTCTAATTAAAGACAGATTTTACAAAAAAAAAAAAAAAAAATCCAAAACAAAACAAAAAAACCCACCAACCAAAAATGCAAAATCAAGACTGAATAGCAAAAGTATCAGCATTAAAAGAGACAATCACAGTGTTACACATCCAAGCAAGTCAGAAATATTTTTTTAAAAATTATTAAAAAAATCCCCACTGCCTCCTCCTGCCCCCCTCCACCCCCCCACCAGTTGCATGTAAGAGTGTACAGCTTCTCTCTTACCTGTGTGCTGAAGTCCCTTCTTGGTGGGCTGACTAGTCATCAGTGATCACCTGACTAAAGCCTGGAAAATAAAATAAAATAAAATCAGCTGACCACCCTTGCTCGCTGGCTTCCAGCTTAAATACTCCTCTGCACAGCACTTTGTCATGTGAGGCAGGACAGAACCAGCTGTCATTGCTTCAGAAAAAAAGGGAAGCGGGCCCCTCCGTTTCCACCTCCTTCCTTCCTCCTCTCTCACTCTTTCCTATCTGTCTCCAACCTCCTCCCTTTCTCATTCTTCCACTTTGCTCATTCACTGCCCGCCCGGCGAGGTCTCCCAGGGGAAGCTGCATTCCACAACGTACAAGCACTTCCCCTGCATCTCGAGGTTTCTCAACAAGCTGCCTACATACTTCTACTAAAAAAAAAAAAAAAAAAAAAAAGGAAAAAGAAGAAAAAAAGAAAAAAAAGAAAGAGGGAAAAAAAAAAAAAGAAAAAATAATCAGAGAGAAACAGAGAAAAGGCACCACATTCCACAACCCTCAGTCAGCCCTGGCAGACTACAAGGCATTTTCAGTCACACAGCACAAAATGCATTAGTCAGAGCTGAAAGACCACACACTTTGTACCACTACCATGCTAACAGAGAATGGTCTGAGCAGAGCTACAGGAAAAAGGAAAGGAGGGGTTCCTATCGGTGCTTCCGTTTTCTATGGGGTAGCCACCTAAATACAAGAAAAAATTTGCAGGAAAAGACCCAAAGTTGACGTTTCTGGCAGAAACAATGTGAACGTGGGCAGCAGGGAAAGCTCTCTGCTCACGAAGCACGACCTTTGCCAAAGGGACTCCCCCTCCACCAGAATGTGTTATTCCAAAGACTGCAAGACATTATCTAAATCAGAACTTCTATCTCCCCAATGGTCTGTTCGTAGGAAATATAAGCCGAGAAAAAGTGAAAGTAATACTGCATGATTCAGATTCCCCAAAACCACATATACTTTCAATTCAAAATTTTCTTCAATGTTCCTTATAGTTCTGCAGCTACAGCCATCCATGGAGTTTTCTTTTCTCTGCTTACACAGTTTCAACCCTCCGTGTATGCAGAGAATCTGGTTGATGAGGAATGAGAAGAGAGTTCAGCATAAAAACCCCTCCATCCTAATCCAGATGACCTAATCGCTTATCTATCTGTGCACTACTTCCGTCCTCCACACGCACTTATCTGTCGCTTGAAGGCATTTTAGGAGTACGTATATGGCTCAGATGAAAACATCTCTTTTAAAAATCACATCAGAGAGAGTGAACGTGCTGCACTGGAGCACATGCTTCCATCCACTGAGACCAGTACCGTGGAGTCCCCAGCCTTGAATTCCACACTTTGCACAGGGACTGTCCCTAAAGCACCCTGCAAGACTCAGGGACTTAAGTCAGAGTTAGAAAAGTGTAGGGAGGCAGGGGGTGGGAGGAAGAGGGGGGAGAACCCTTAACCGTCTGCACTGGAATTTCTCTATAGGAAAGTCCAGGCTTTAATGAAGGACTGATACTACATACCACAAAGAAACTTTTATTTCTGTACACACATGACTCAGATATGTTTTCTGTGTGGGTTATGTGGTTATGTCATGTTTCATCTTAAAAAACTGTTGCAAAGACACCTTTAAACGTTCGTTTTAGGAAAAACTTGATGTGTTTACGTACAATGAGTGGTTTTTAACTGGCTTTTATTGCACAACACTATACAGAGCAGAAAGACTGATGTCTGTTTTCATTACAGATATAATTTGCATCTAATACTAAACACAATAATCTGTAAAAATATTTATTTTAAATGACTTCCCTAAATAGTTCCCAGAAAGGTAAACAAACTGAGCCTTTCAGTGAAACAGACTCTCTTAGTTATAATATTGTTATTCTTCCCCTTTTTTCCTTTTCTTAATCATGAAAATACATTTACTCACAATGTTATTGACTTAGATGCATGAGTTTATAAAACAAATAGTAGCTGCTGCCGTGCAGTATTTCAGCAGAGGAAGGCTATCCAGAACTGCCTGAGAGATTGAACACTGTCGCCATTATAACAAAAGCATTAAGATGAATAATTCATGAGTGGAGGAAGTACCCTTACATTAAAAGGCACCGACTATTTCATGAATTGTCCAAAAGCTACTCCTTTTACTGCCTGATTCTTCTAACTACTTAATTATTCTTCATTTTTCTGAAATTGCATAGGGTGGAAATTAGCAGAAACACAAGGACCAGTATTACAAGATTTTCCCGTGGAGTAAGAAATGAAAGCTGAAAAGTGAGCCAGAGGAGGAAAAAAGAAAGAAAAAAAGGTGTTTAAGTTTGATGACGGATATATTAAGGAAACAGGACTTCAAGACGTTTTTCCAAATTGTGTTAGTGAATCTTGAAAAGGAAGACAAAGTGACCTATCTTTTACCTTTACCTAGTACCTTCCTTTTCAGGATCTCAGAGCATCACGACAACCTCAGGAATTAGAAGTTCTCATCAGCAAGTATACACAGAATTTTTCTCCTGTTTATAGCTGCAGAACTTGAAGCCTCAAGAAGGCTAAATGATTTTCTCCAAGTAATAGAGGAAAGCTTAGAGATTGAGGGAAGAACAGAGCTTTCCCCCTAGTCCTATCCCCAGCAAAAAGACTTGCTTTACATCATAAGCTTTCGTCACAGGGTTCAATAGTCCTGCAAGTTTTAACCTAACAAAATGAACTGTGGTGCACGGGTAAACAATGGGGTCCACTAACCCAACTTTACACCAGAATAATTTACAAACTTAGGTTTTGAATAATATTTTTCAAGGACTTTAGCTTAGAATAGCAAAGTATGTCTGTTCATGTTTCATTGCTGCAGGAAAAAGCACATACTGTGCCTGGAAAGAGGTTTATTTATAACACACATTTTCAAACTTTTCAAGACATTAAAAATTGGTACACTAACATCAATATACCTCTCAGATTTCACAGGAACATCTAGTTCTAAACCCAATAAAATTCAGGAAATTTTATCTCTGAGACATTTTCCCAAAGGGATGGCACTCCATGATGGCAAGGAAAAGCCCTCCTAAACATCTTGACATTCATGGGTCACTTTTAGGTGTCCTACTCTCTTGCACTATTGAGAAGAACTCAAATGCAATTCTTATTCCAAGGCTCTCACTGCAACAAGTTCACTGACTATGTAGTAGCAAGACAATTAATACTGAGATACAAAAACATGTCCTCAAGGTAGAACATTATGGATGGAATTAAAACATTAAGTGTAATTTTGCAAGACCAGACACAATCACTGGTCAACTTACTGATACTCCTCAGCTTTTTATTTTTAAACCAGTGAGCTTGTTTGCAGAGCTTCAGTAGCCACTTTTTCTATTGTGAGTTTCAGACTTTGAATTCTCAAAAGAACTTTTTTTATTATTATTATTGCAATAGCCTCTATTTGAGAAAGATGCTTTTCTGATCTGGTATTAGATAGATGACTTTCCTTTTGCCAAAAAATTTGCCCTTCAGTCAATTCAGAGCTGCTCCCATAGCAAGTCCTTACAGGAATAAGGAAATGCTTTTTAGCAACTAGAACAATCTGTACAGTTTAACATATTTTTAGTCTTCAGTCCCTAAGGAATCAAGAGGTGAATTGAACTACAAAACAAATATAAAACCCCTCACACTTGGCTGTTAGATACAATTAACATAGCCCAGCTCACAGAAAAGCAGGTTTACTGTAACTAATAGACTGTTTCAGCACAAATGACCATTAATGGTTTGACAACTTGTGACTGGAAGGAAGAGAAGGAAAAACCACTAAACACTTAGGAAAACTCATCCAAAGATGGCATGATAACTCACTTTTTAAAACTTGCACAAAAAAACCCAAAAACCAGTTAAAGAAATAAGTGTTACAAACACTTCAAGTTTATTATCTTCAAAACACCTACTATGAACTGACATTTCAGGAGAAATTCTCTGTTGATGTAAACCAGCATGAGTATGTCCACCAAATTAGCAACCTCCACCAGAGCATCCAGACTTCCAAGTTACTACCTAAACATAAGTGTTTTGGAATAAAAATAGTATCAAACAGATTACTTCCAAGACAACAGTGTCAGAAGAGAAAGATCACTACTACTCAGACCCGAAGGTAAATTAAAAAAACCCCAACAAACAAACCAAACTGTTCATGACTGTTATCAAAACTACATTATGTAACTTTTTTATTAGGCAAGAATTAATGGAATTGTAAATAAATACACATCAAAGTAATGCTATCGTAAAAATTATGTGCAAAGGAAACATTTAGAGAAATCAGAGGGAAAAGAACTGTTCAACTCTGAAAGAATAAACCACCTGATCAGTATGCCACAAGTCTGGTCAGGCAATGAATATAAATTTGTGTCTAGAAACATATATATGTTTAGAGAGTTTTGATATTTGTTTTGTAATTTTATAAACTGAGTAGAGTTAGGTTCCACAGAGCAGTGGTGTTCTGCCATACTGGCTGTTTACTTGTATCAACAAGTGTCGAAATCACATAGACTGTGCAATGCAGCACAAATGCAGGAACTATTCACAGACCTTTCAGTACTAGAGAGGAACAGTAGAACCACTAACTATGGCTTTTAAAAGAAATACTAACTTAAAATAATAACTTTTAAAAGAAATATTAAGACAATATACACTAATGTTATAAAATAAAAACAACTTCTAGAAAACATTTTGAGAGCTAAAAAAACAGAGGCAGTCGCAACAGTAGGGAAGGGCACTAGAATGGTAATTTCCACCTTCTCTACTCTTCAAGAAATATATTAGAGGAGATGTTTCATCACAACTACAAGACCACAGAATGGTTGACATTGGAAGGAACATCTGGAGGGCATCTGGTCGAGCCCCTCTGCTCAAGCAGGCCCACCTAGAGCAGAGGGCCCAGAATTGTCAGACTTGTTCTCCAGACCCTTCACCAGCTTTATTGCCCATTGATACACTCCAGCACCTCAATGTCCTTTTTGTAGTAAGAAGTAGAACACAGTATCTGAGGTGCTGCCTCACCAGTGCAGAGTACAGGGGAACAATTGCTTCCTTGGTCCTGCTGGTCACACTGTTTATGATACAAGTCTGAGCTCTCTCAGCCTTTGCTCACAGGAGAAATGTTCCAGGCACTTCATCATCTTTACGGCCCTTCAATGGATTCTTTCCAGTAGTTCCATGTCTCTCGTACTGGGGAGTCCAGAATTGGACCCAGCACCCCACGTGTGGCCTCACCAGGACTAGGCAAAGAAGTATCTTCCATCCTGCTGGCACTTCTAATGCAGCTCAGAATACTGTTAGCCTTTTTCAAGGCAAGGGTACACTGCTGGCCCATGTTCAACTTGGTATTCACACTGTGCCTTGTCTGCAAAGCTGTTTTCCAGATAGGCAGACCCAAGCTTGTACTGGTGCCTGGAGTTGTTCATCTCTAGGTGCAGGAATTTGCATTTGCCCATGTAGATCCTTCAGATGTACAAGTCTTTCAAGAATTTATGAAAAGTCACATACTTAGACTAAGGCACACATTGATTTAATTAAGACCATTGTTTCTTATTTCAATTACAGTCTGGACTTTACTTTCCTTCCTTCCTTGACATGGAATCCCCCAGGTTCATTACTCTTTCCCTCTCTCAAATACTGGAGGTATGTCCTAGAGTAGAAGAGGCATGATTTTAGTGACAATTCATTTTTGTTACGTTGCCATTTTCTGTCTCTTACTTCCACAGTTTTTTAGCATTTTGGGAGAATGGGCTGAGAATAGAGAACTTGACAGGGAGGTGGAGGGAAGTAAAACATTTACATAATCCAAAGTACTAAAGTTGTTCAGGCATTTGTTTGT
This sequence comes from Colius striatus, assembly GCF_028858725.1. Lineage (NCBI taxonomy): Eukaryota > Metazoa > Chordata > Aves > Coliiformes > Coliidae > Colius > Colius striatus. Next base: position 89,742,165 of record NC_084759.1, read on the forward strand.
AGGATGTTCTCTTGGTCCTTTTGAACAGAATGGAAATGGCAACTTAAGTTTGCTTAAGTTTGACTGATGAACTAGTAGCATCCCATCGTAGTCTGTGAAGTGTCAAACTGTCATAGGAAGCTAAGGAGAGTAGATAATGGTTTCTTTTGGGTCTCATTATCAGACAATCTACTGCCAAATGGGCTAGCTAGCTAGAAAACAAACAACTTCACTGATACAAAAATGGTAACAATGAATTATCTTCAGATTTTATAGGTGCAATTAATTTTGTCTAGTCCAGGTCTCTGGTGCCATGTCTCCCTCTAATTCTCACAGCCAGTCCTCCAAACTCCAAAGGGCTCAAGATCTGACCTAGACCTGCAAACCCCATGGAAATACCTGAGACACACTGCAGTACCTCAAAGAACACTAGACAATGATGTGCAGGTGATCAAAACTCACCTTAAGCATTCCAACCCCAATGACAATGTGACTCTTTTTCATGCACCTATTTAAGTTTGGTGAAATATGTGTGTAAAGCCAAACCGAGTCCTCTGTGCTGTTAATCAACAACAAAACAGTACAAAGAAGACAAAATTGAGAGCAACAGGGAAGAAGAATCAGTTGACTCAAGCTTTGTGCTCTGATTTGCAAGCAATTTTCTCCCTACTGCAGCAATCCTTCCCTTCATAAAAGACAACAAATTTTTTTTTATTCACACGAGTGTGTATGTTTTCTCTCTCAAAGGAAGTACAATTTATGTTCAGCAATAAACTAAAACCAGCTTATAATTCAACACAGAATGGAGGCAAATCTAGGCCATCTTACCACTACATAAAGAGGGAAACAAACTAGGAGACCTAGTGTCTCTTCCTATACCACAAAGTATAGATAATGGCTTCAGATAATGGCAACACAAGCAAATTAGCCAAAACATAACAGGGTCACACACCTGTGCCTCATATCTCAAACGAAATTTCATAGAAACTGTCACAAAAAAATAATCACATTGCCAGGACTTGGATTCCCTCATATCACTCCAAATGCTGTCCATATTTTCAATTCTTGTTTCATACTCTGAAATATTTAGACCCAAGATTTTACTTTAAAAAACATAAATGAGAAAGGTATCTTCAAACATTCCTTTTTATTATCAATACACTTCTAAAAACAACGAAAAGCATGTCCATATCAACACATTTAAGGAAAAGACTCAATCATTTGGCTTAGAGAGGCACAGGGGTATTAGAGTTCTGAACCAGCTCCTCAGGGACTACCAGCAGTATATGCATATTTGCACTTCTTCTGCTTCCTCGGAAAGGTCAATCAAATGACACAGTGCCAATCAAATGACACAGTACCAATCATTACCTCTTTCTTTTGTGGTGTTATCATGGCATGCTGTAGTTTCAGGCTTTTGGTGTTGTGATCTTCTGTTTGATACACAGCACTAATTTTGTGATTGTGGCATGAATGTATACTCTTAAAGGCTCCTTCTGGGGCTTAATGGCTATTATGTGACATGCCTGTGAATAATCTCATTCTTCTGTACATAAGCACTCAATCAGGAGGAAAAAAATATCTCTTATACTGAGTACTGTTCCTATGCAAGTGAATATTTGTTCCACATATACAAAACCAGGAAGAATATTTATCTTGCATTTGTCTGTAGGAACATCTGTTCAGTATTTTTCAGCACACTAGTGTCTTCTTATGAAATCTGAAGCAGTTATTATACCCAAAGTGAAAAGTTCTGCACTGATTTCCAGTAGAAGAGAAGGTGGATTTCAAGGGCTCCCTATCTGTTGTTCTCATTTAGTGTTCTTCCACCAAGAACTATTCAGGACATCAAAAACTTAACAGCATAAACACAGGCTGATGACCAGTAGTCAAGCATCTGCATCTCTGGACTTACTACATCAAGCTGACTTACAGCTATTCAATGCTGTAATTAATAATCAGTAATGTTCTGCCCAGGAACTACACTTGCTTTTACTGGTACTGTATAAAAAAAAGAAAATTGAAGCATGTTACATAATATGACAAAAGTCGTCTGTAAAAAAGAAAAAAAAATCAATGAGAGCTAAAGTTCTCTGGTCTTCAACAAACTGTCATTAATTTTTTTCCCTCTAAAAAGTTTTAACAGCTTATTTCAAAAATTTATACTCTACAAATGTGAGGAATTACTTAAAATTCAAATAGCTTGTTCACAGTTTTCATGGCTAGAAGCCTAACTTTTTCAATAGCCTGTCACTAGCTAAATCAAATCCTGTATAATCTGAACATCATAGGAAAACAAAAGAAAGGAGAAGACCTTGCAAACTGAATAGAAGCCAGCTTTCATGAAAGAGTGTAGAGGAAGAAGAGAACAGAGAGAAGGAAAAGGAGTTTTCAAGTCCTATGGAAAGTAAAATTTGCATATGCTATTCTTTAAATATAACATCCATTGTACCTAAGCAACAGGAATGAAACTCATGATTTTTAGAAATATTATCTCAATTACTTTCTAAATCTGTCTTTCACGTTGTTAGCCAGATGGAGGTACACGTGGACTTGCCAGGCAACCAGCTTTTGAGAACTTTTTTCAACCAATTATATCAGGTAAACTTTATTGCTGAATTAGTATTCCCAGTTACTTAATGCTTTTACAGAATCATTAACAAGGTAAAAAGGCATAAAAGTCTGTAAAATACTAGTACTTCTAAAAATCTATGATGTACAAAAAAACCTTAAATAGTGTGAATTTGAGCACTTAAAAGGTAAGTGGGGCCAGACTGAAGGATCCTAGTGCAACTTGGTCCATCAGGTTTCCAAATTCCAGTTCTTATCTTCCTCTTCCAACTTCTTACTTAAATTCCTTATTTTCCTGCCCATGTGGCCACTCCTCATGTCTCCATCTCATCTCATTGCTTGTTCCCCATCTCAGGTGATTATCCTGGACTTCTCTCCTCAGGGCCCTTGTTTCAGTGTTCTTACACAAATGAAATCCAGACACAGCATACTTGGTTCTCATTGGGACCATTCTTTCCCTACTTTGTACTTCACAGTCCATCTTATGTGTCTGCTGCATAAAAGTCAAGAATTCTCTGGCAAAGCTACAAGATTATCTTCAGTCTCAGTTGTAATAGCCAGGGGTTGCAATATTAGCTTATTTCTATGTTTAGGTATACTTACCAAAGGCAAAGTAAAAGGACGTTGCCTTGCCTTCAAGTTTCAATTCCCTATATCATAGTACAGGCAAAATAGCGCTAAAACTATAGAAAAAAGTCACAAATAGCTGAATATATTTCAGCTGACAATTTAAATGCCTCCTCCTTCTTACCTTTAACAAAATGTGCTCAAGGCAGAGATGTGATGTGTACAATTTATGTGGTATAGTGGAGTCATGCTCTAAAGGAGAGCAGGCTCCTGTGAGCAGTCCATTTAGACTGCTTTCCATCCTTTACTGCCTGGCACAATCAATTCTGCTCCATGCCCTCCAGCACAGACAAGGATGAAGCTGGCACATTATACAGAGCATCAGTTATAGACTTTCAGTACAGTTATACAGCTCAGGAGTTTTGTCTTGTATGTCTGGTTCCATTAACCAGACTCAAGTGAACTGCAGCGATGGGCTTCAAAGTGCAGTTGAACAATGCCTTGTTCTTAGGCATGCCTGTTACGAGTGTGATAGATGAAAATAGTTCAGTAGCCATGATGAAAGAAGGCACTTCTTACAGTTTCTCTTTTCCTGGTCCTAGAGCACAGGTCTGTCGTATCCCTCCCACCAGACTGCTTGGTCTCCAGCCCCATCTTTCCCAGCAGAGCGTTTCTGAATGGTTGGCAGTGCAAGAAGAGCTGGGAGTAGTCCAGCCCATGCCATTCAGATGCTTCACATGCCTCTTGATAAGCATGGTGGGGGAGGGGAGAGGATCTCCCCAAATATCAAAATGGAAACTCTGAGCTGTACAGTAGTTTTCTGCTTTCTGATTTTCAGGATTGAAACAACAGAGGTGATCACAACTAAATCCTAGATGATGTCTATAAGTTAAAAAGAATATTTCCTGGCAGAATTTTACAGTTGAGATTTATAGCACCACTTAAAGTAGGGTTTTATTATTTCTTATATCTTTTTATTGTATTTTGTAAAAATTTTTTTACCTGTATTTTTTCAAAATGCAGCTATTTAACAGTTTTTAATGCACTGAAAAGCTGACTTAAATGTTTACATTAATTAAATTATTTGGGTCTAATTACACCTTTATTCTTTTTAAATTCTTAATCCACTTGACAAAAATAAAATTTTTTTTTTGTTTTAAGAAACAGAGCCAAAATATGCAAGATATTGTACTGGCATTCCACTTTTAAAAAATAAAAGTTAAGTATATTTTTCTAACAAAACTTTCACAAATTATTCCTACTTTAATTAAATCCCTCTCTTCTGCAAACTAACAAAATGCCATTAAGAGCACAAGACAATTATTTTCTTTCAGTCTTTTGGGGGTTTGTACAATACAGTATTAGCTAAGTTTCAGTGACTCTTGCTGTGTTATCCACCTCTGCTTTAAAGAAAATACTCTGTAACCATAGCAATACTTTCCCACCCTGGTATTATTTCCCGCTGGCTTGTTCTAGGCTTTTGCACATAGCAACCACAGCAATCCTTGGTCCAAACTGTCAACTTCTTCTTGGCAACTCTTAGCAAAATTAGCATGTATCTGTAAACTACCAAGTATGCGGTTTACATTTTCAAAACAAGATTAATACACGTGTTCTGAATAAATTATTTAAATTCATTACACTAACTGTGTATCATATTCTAATAACACAAATATTAGATGTTGATATTCTAGATGCTATCTTCTAGTTTAATAATTTTCTACAGAGCAATGCATCAATCTCTGTTAGATAAAAAGAAATAAGCAGCTTTGTAACGTCTCACTATTATTCACTGAACCCACAACAAAACATCAGATTCATACTCCAAACCTACCCCATTTTTAACTGAAGTCATGTAAAGAAACACCAACTATACCATCTACACTCAATCAGTTGGACTTCAGGTTCACAAACATAGGACTGATCCCACAAGGCCTGAGACACATGCTTGAATTTCAACCTCTAAGCACTCATATAGTGCAAAGAAGTCACAGCACGCATTTTTTTCACAACTATTATCCAGAGAGCTGATCTTAGTCGCATATTTAACTTTTTAACACTGCACATGTAACCAGCCATAGCAATGTGACTTACATGTGTAGCTATTTGCGGAAGTACAGCAAGTCTAAGTAAAACAGCCACAGATTCCTTATATTATTTTACCACTCTTCATCATGTAATGCCAGTAAACTTCTCAAGTATTGAGTTGACTGTGAATGCTTTTCTTGATCGCTACTTTACAGTAGAATCAATAACTGAAGAGAGATATCTTTTTCAGAAAAATAAAAGCACATGACTGAACAAAGTCCTAAAACAAACAAAAAAAATCCAAACACAAGAAAACTTAAAACTAACTGAGGTTGATTTTATTGAACACCTTTATAATAGTATTTCAACTTGTTGCATAATAATCACAACAAAAGCACTAGTATATTTTGAGATTTATCTCAATTTTGCTACTAATTTCATTTGTTTTCATAAGCTGAATCGTAAGGTAGAGTCAGACAGTGGTGGTGAAGCAAATATGTTTAAGGGCAATGATGATTTAATACTCTAGTGTGTTACTGTGCATTCTCTCATAGAATCACAGAATGACAGAGGTTGGAAGAGACCTCTAGAGATCATTCAGTCTCTGCTAAAGCAGATTCACCTCAATCAGGTCGCTCAGGAGCCTGTCCACGTGGGTTTTGAAAACTTGCAGAGAAGGTCACTCCACCTCTCTGGGCAGCCTGTGCCAGGACTCTCTCATGCTTACATTAAAGTAGATTTTCCCTATGTTTAAGTGGAGCTTTTTGTGTTCCAAGCTTTTGTCCGTTACCTCTGTCCTGTCACTGAACACTACAGTGTCTCCCCCACACTTTCTCATCACACTGTAATCAATAGGGCTTTTGCCATTGAACTCTGTGTCCAAATGTTATTGTTGCTCTGCCTTTGTTCATAGGAATTACTCAGTGATATTCCCTTAATATGATCTCTGCAGGAGTAGTTCCAGAAGAGAAATTAGACAAACAGGACAACTACATGAACAAATCACCTACTGAGAGAGGCATTACCAATGAAGAAAAAACATTTTGTCTCAGTCACAATGATAGAAACAATCAGATGAAGTTGGATAGGTATCATACATATATATGTGTGTGTGAGTATATATGTATACACACATCTCCATATGTTTTTATATACACACACCCCCCATAGAGTTTTATATATGCACGTCCAAATATTTTTGTATAGATATAGATACACATATACAAAACATATGGGATATACATCAAATAAATACTCAAGTGGCCTAACACATTTATGAGAAGTGACAAAAAGTAAAAATAAAAAAAGAAAGTTTATTCACTTAAGAAAATACCAGTTGCCTATCCTTTTTCTGAAATGCTACCAAAGAAAACAATGGAAAAAAAAAAACCCTTTTTTTGGAACAATCATTCCAAGAAGGAGAGGGAAGACTACAGATTACCCTTCAATACCTACTGTTTTAAATGTTGTAGAGTTAAAGCCCATTCCAATTTACGGACATATCACCTATCCATCCACACAACATTCCTCTACAACTATGAGTCAGTTGGGGCTATACACTGGAGTAATAGACTCTAGCCAGATGGGCCAATATAGGAGTATATATTCGCTCCTGATGAAAAAAAAAAATTCTTTACATCATTGTTGTCTGTCTGTTTGTTTTAAAAAAGAGGTTAGGTTAGAAAATAAAACAAGATTGTAGATTGGAAATGGAAAGGAAATAAAGTCATGTAATTACTTTTATGATAACATCTACAAAAAAGGCAAAAGTTATACTTTGTTATTTTGGTACTTTGCCTAGTAGGGACATATATTTATGAGAAATCTTCATAAAAAGTTACTTAGGTTTCGTTTTTAAAGAAAACTGAAATGTGAAATTAGCATTATGACTCAGCTATGATCACTAAAAGACTAGTGGAAATACAGAGGAGAAATGGTAATTTTTTTCACCAGAGAGCCTCAAATTAAGTCTGTTATAGCTATCAGAGTAGAAAAGTGCCCTATCACTGAACAGTAAAATACTACTTTGTACTTTATCACTTTTTATGCTCAATTTGAGAGTGGATTTCCAGACAGAATCCTTCAGCTGAGGATAACAAATTAAAAGTGAAAAAGGAGGAAATCTCATTTTCTTTTTTATAAAGAAGGAAGGTAAAAGATTAATTAAATTCTAATTCAGATCACATGTTTTTTTTAATGTGTTGACCAAAGGCATCATACAAACCATGCACTACTTGATTTGTTTAGTTTTAGGAGGACAGAGTGGGAAACACCATTTTCTCCTATCAAGGACTTCGTGAATGCATCGACTTCATTGGTCTGTCAACAACAAATGCAATTACATTTTATTCTAAAATAACCAAATACACTCTTACTTGCTATAAAAGCTCTTTTGTTTTGAATGTACATATTTTGTTTAAGTCCTAAAGATTTAACCCAAAGACATTGTTTTCTAGAAGTCACCATCATCATTTAGAAAAGTGTGGCATTCAATTGATTTACAGACAGACTTAAAGGCAATGGAGCCACAGATACTAATGTTAAATTTTTAAATAACTCAATCCACAAGGCTAAGGAAAATATGCTTTAAACTTCTGAAGGATTAACAATATTTTAAAATAACATTTGGCCAAGGTGCTCTTCTCCAGTCAAAAGAAGTAACTTTTAAAACTTTTACAGGAATTTAAAAAAAAAAATCAATACTTTCCATCTGGAAAGTCAGATGAAACCAACAAAAACAACATATCTCTTACTTTTGTTTCTTTTTATGATAGTTTAGGTTAACATTAGTTTAGTAAGACTTATGTTGTTCATGTTTTAGGTACATCTTGTGCATCTTCTATGGATAGTCACTTAATAACAGTCTTCCATCCCTGCCTGAAGGTTCCTTTTCTTGTTCTTCATCCATGTATTTTAAAGACCTTTAATATTTATCCCTTCTTTTAAGAGGGTAACCTCCCAGAGGTCTATTGTTTGGAATTTGTGAGAGTCTCATCTTTAATCTGCATTTTTTAAAACCAGCAAATAGTGTCTTAACTTTTAATTATAAAGACTTCATTGTAGCGACATTTCAGACACAATTGAAAAGCTTTTCCATAAATTAAGAATGACTATTGGTTTAATCATAATCTACTTAAAGGATATTCTTCTCTTTCCAGTTTTCTGAAGTCTCAGAACTCCCTTTCAGAAAATCTATCGTAACCAGATCTCATACAGGGACAGCAAATGATACAATAACCCCTGCAAAAAATAGGTGCTAAAGGAATCAAAATGAGAGTGAGCTCTGTGACAGATAACAAGTATATGGGAAAATTAGAGAATATTCTTTGCTTATAAATTCGTTACTTTAAAACAAAATCCCTTGTATCCCATTTGTACTGGAAATATATGACCCAAATCCACAAATAAACCAGCTTTGAAACTGCAACCCTGAATCTGACCAAAATAAAGATATAGCCTTGTTTGGGACATACACATTAACCATTGCGGATGCTGTGTTCATATTAAAATGTATTATCACACAGTATCCAAGTTTATCAATCCTGGCCTCAATTCAAATATGCAGTTAGATGCCTTAGTAAGTGCTTCACTAAACTGAGCCTTTAATGCTATTTGAAACTAAATATAGAAAAGAGCTATAGATTAACTGACACATCTATTGCCTTTTTTGTTTTGTTATATTTCAGCTCATCACTCTCTGAGTAATATAAAAACTGGAGTGGGGGGAATCCCATTAAGTTATATTTGACCTGAAATTGCAAATTCAAACACTAGACCATTCCAGACCTCAGGCTGTCTGATTCTTCCAGTCTCACATAATCTATTCAATAGTTAAGTCTCACTCTCTATTACTCCTTAACAGAGACTGTGCTTTTTATTGAATTCCTCACAGCAAATCATCTAAAACCAGCTTTGAATGACCATGTGGCTCCTGGAGTTGATTTGGAACTCCAGAAAACAAGTCACGCACCAGCATTTGGAGCAGTTGGCCACAAAATGACAGCTTCATGCAAGAACCCTGTGGTACAGGCAGCAGTGCCAGAATTCAACTCTCTCCCACACCATCTGATGTCTTAGCCATGAGACCCTCCTCTGTCCTTGTCCAATGCCTTATGTCATTCACACTTTCCCACTCTTGTGACAAGAAGAAATTTAGAGATGAGATGTTTCCAAGGCACAGCATACGCACCATTAGTGGGGTGCTGGCGACTTCAAAATGATAAATGAAAGCTGCCCGCACAGCCTAGCACCACTTTTGAAGTAATGAGAAGCTTACATGAAGTCAGGAACTGCTGCCATGGTGATGGCTCACTGCAAGGGTACAAAAAGGGGAACCCCGTACCTCTAGGGATTTTCTAAGGAAAGGCACTAAACGTACATTATGTACCAGAGGCTGTTGTTGCCATGAGTGCTGTTGCCCAGAAGAGGAGAGTTGTAGGTAGAGGCAGCTGGCAGGAACCTCTGGGAAGAGAAGGTTGCCTAGGGCAATCAAATGTCAACCACAGCTTTGTGCAAGCAAGTGATTTCCAGAATATTTGCAATTGTCTAATTCACTACATATGCCCAATTCATCCTCTAAACACCATTGTTTCATCACAGGTGTTGTTTCTTCTGGAAAAAAGCCCAACCCAATACTTACCATTTATTAGAACGTTTTGCACCAACACATACATCCCAAGGAAGTAGAATTAAAGTAACCCATGCAACCTCAATTTCAGCATTTCCCGGTTCTAGTGGCCTGGTTTTGCCCCCTTAACATGTCTTTTAAAATGTATTGTGTATGTGCAAAGTTTCTTCAGCTTTAGAGGGGAAAAAAAAATACACCAGGCAAACTCCTTTTTTTTTTGTGGAAAAAAAAGACAAGTGCACACCTGAGAGACAGTAAGAGTATTAACACTCAGCTCTATGGCTTGAGTCAATCGAGAAACCACAATCAGCATGTGAGTATTATCTTTAGCAGTGTCCCAGGCAAGAGGAGAAAGAGGAACCCAGGGATCTTGTGCTCCAGGAGGTATACAGGAAAGCAGCAGCATCCAATAGCTAATGACTTCTCCCTGTCTGTCCCCCACCTACTGCCATCTTGTCCTCATTACCAGCCTGTCTTAATGTTTCCCTTTCTGGTCTTCAGAGAAAGTCTGACCCTATTTCTTGTCTGTTTTGCCCCTTCTACTTGACACGTGAATCAGAACCGCAGACAACTTTCACTCACCCAGCTACCCCTGCTGCACAGGGCTTAGGAATATGTCAGGAGCATGAGATATTCTACCTTGTTCATGCAGCCCATCCTCCAGTTAAATCAATGGGACATGCTGGTGCATTTAAGTTTAGACGTGCTAATACAAAGTCGTTCTCATACAGTCTTTCTTCAACCTCATGCTTTTACCTTTAAAAAGACTCAGATCCCTTTATTTTTCACCTATTTTCTGCCCCTTTCTGACATTTAGAAGATACTTGGACAATGAAGTAACTTCATATTTCCCAACATACAGATTTGGGGGGTTTTTTTAGGCAGAACAAAAGCAATAACTTCTTCCAAGTGGTGCACAGAGCAGTAACTGAGGTCAGGTCTATTGGGCCTACAACGGACAAAAGAAAATGACTTCATATCCCAACTGAAGAGAGCACATGGAACAAAATGTAATGTAAAAATGACACAGCTGAAAACAAAAGACATGCCATTTTCATAACAACACAGATGTTAAGATATTGAAAATATTTTTAGCATGTACTAGGGAACACAAAAAAGAAAAAATCTATTGGGAATAGCAGTCCAGATCTACATTGTTCCCCTATTTTTCACAACATATACAATAGTGTGATTCTCCTACTTCTATGAATTTAAAGACTTAGCTCTGAATCAAACTCTTTTTTGTTTTTCAGAAAACTATCTAAATATTCACTATTTTAAAATATATTCTACAGAATTTTACCTGAAGCAACCCACTCAGTTCTCTGCATCTGGTTTACTGCTTTCAGAAGCTTTAACAGTCTGTAGAGGGACCTCAGTCACGATCATGTCTGAGCTTTCACACCCTCACTCCATTTTTAGTTTCAAGTTTCTAGTATGCTGCACATCTAAGCCTCAAAAACTCAAAGTAATGTAACTAGAAATTTGCATCTTTAATTTTGAAGTCAATTTAACACTGCAGGAATTGATCATGTAAGCTTACTCTCGATTGTTATCATCTTTTTCCACTGTCCTCTCCTCTAGAAACTGAGTTTTTCTACAGCTGGGCAATTCACACATCCTTCAGTTGCTGAGAATGGTAACTTCTTTTCCTTTGGAAGTGATCCAGCGTTTTGCATATAAACTATACAATAAAAGAGGAAGACATACTACACCACAACAGAACTGCTACAATCCTGAGCCACAGTAGACTGTAAGACTTTGTGCCTTTCTTTAGTGTCACTCAGGGCCATCTCGCCTGAACATGCCTTGCACAATGCATTTGTCTTTGTCCCTTCCTAGCTTTCAATGACAAGATCAGTTTCCGGTATTGCAACTCTGCTCCCTTTCCCCAAAGGGCGAAAACAACACACAAATGCAGCATGTGGGGAATTCTGAATTCCCCCACCCATCTAAAAACTGGTTTGCTAGGGTAAGTAACTTGATATTCCAGGGGGACAGACAAGGGAATCTCAGTATTCGCACTATAACTTGATTCTCCAGTTTCCAATGCTTCATCAGGATCTGGTGTTCTTGGCCACCTAACAAACTGAACCAGCTAAGGAGCACAGACAGTGCCCTCAGCGTCTCAAAACTCCACTCCACACTCAAAGAGATGTGACAGCATGGCACTGCTAAACACTGGCTCCTGTCCCAGCCCTGTGTATGTCTTGTGAGACTCCCAACAGCTCCATCTTTCATTTGCACATGGAGGCTCTGTACGCAGAATCATAGAATGATAGGGGTTGGAAGGGAACTTTAAAGATCATCTAGTCCAGCCTCCCTGTAGAAGCAGGTCTACCTAGGTCAGGTCACATAAGGAACATGTCCAGACAGGTCTTGCAGAGATCCAAGGAAGGAGACTCCACACCCTCCCCGGGCAGCCTGTGCCAGGGCTCCCTCATCCTCACAGTGAAATAGTTTTTTCTTATGTTTAAATGGAACTTTTTTGTGTTCCAGCTTCCTCCCATTACCCCTTGTCCTGTTGCTAGATACCATCAAAAAAAGCGATACTCCAAATTTGTGCTACATCTTAGCACCACAAATTTACAGGAGCATACAGTCTGTGCAAATCCTGAATGCTCCCTCGAATCGTTAGACTTAATGAATGTACATTACAACATAGTCTGTATCCTCAACTACCCTCTGGGATGGGAAGACAACTGCCAGGAATGGGAAACTACTACTTAGATAATTTACATTTCTTATAAGCAGCCTCAGTTATCCCCAGCAATAACTTGTGCATAGAGAAGGAAGGGACTTACACAAACTGAATTATCCTAGTGGTGACAACTCATATGCAGGCACAGTGTTTCTTGAGGACCAATACATAGAGTGAGCAACAGAGGGGCTGCATTGAAAACAATGGCAGTAACAGGCTGCTGTCTTCAAATCTATGGCCTCCATTAAAGAAGCCTTTGGCAAAGAGGATTATATGAACGGTTCTGTCAAGCCATGTATAGACTTCAGCAGCTGAGCAGCCCTAGTCTACTTTCTACTGGATAGGAATATAGAATACATTTTTATATGAAAACGTCTTTAGACTGAAACACTCTACCATCCTTTTCCTGGGAGCATAGCTTGTCACAGGGAACCACCACATGCCAGGAAAATCCAGTCGCTGTCAAAACTGATTATTATTACAACCTGCAAGAGGCTGAAAAAAAGGCATTTAAGTGGACAAAAAGTGCACAAATAGGGGAAGCTGAGCTGCTTTGTGATCACAGAACCACAGATTATTAAGGGTTGGAAGGGACACTGATTCTAACTTGTCAGTTGTCCAAAATAGATCAATCCAACTTTATTCATACAAAATCCAACATTTCATATCACTTAGTAAGGGAAGAATTACTGTTTGCATGTCCTCCTAGCTTTGTCAGGCAGCTTTGCTAGACCTTCTAGAAAACTGCACAGTTCAGATTCTCCAGTACGTATTTACCTACCATTACCACCATCCACGAAAGGGGCTGTGTAAACATACGAGACTACTTATATGAGAGAAGGAGCTTTGGAAGGTCTGGTTTAGTCTGTGCCTGTTTAGTTACAAACTACCAGACATGAGTTTCAGTAAGATCTGCCAAGATCAGCTAGGAGGTGGAGGACCTGCAGAAGTGACAAATGTCAGCTTTAATTTAAGATGCCATTACATTTCCTAAGTCATTTCAATAAACCAGAACTTTAGAAAAGAGTCATTTGACTTGTAAGCAGCTCTGAGAACATTTTGAAAGGCTTCAGAAAGTAGTTGTATATACAGTATAACCTTGGTTTAGTACAAGGCACCAGATACCATGGAGTTAGTTAATAAGACAGCATCTCAAAACATAGCCTACATATCAGATATGAACAGAAGGCATGAAATGCCAAACAGGCATTTTAACTCTCCCCCTCCTACAGTCAGGAGACGGGGCCTGAATTCCAAGCACTGCAGCTCTCATCCCTTCACTGGCTCCAGATAAACCTGCTTTTGCAGTCAACCAGACAGGCTAGTACCCATATTCTCCAACAAAGGCACCTCAGATATGCGACTGCAGATGGTCAGGATCACAGAAAAAAGTAACTGTAGCCTGTATGGGTGTTCTTGGGTGAGTGTGGGATGCTATCTCATTTAACTAAAAGACAGAGGCAGATTGCAAATGGGCAGGCTGGGAACAGGGGAATTCCCAAGAGCTCCTAGAATTGGTAAGGGGAGAAAAAGTAAAATTTTTCTACTTTTTCCCTGTGTAAGAGGAAAGATTGGTTTGACTTAACTGTAAAGCATAATTTTAAATGTCAGTAAGCATGCATGAAGACAACTCAATTTTAAATAATTACAAAATGCAAGGAGTTAGAGACTACAAAGTTTAGGACTGTCTTCTTACTCTTAAGGCTCATATGGTAGAATGAGGTCTAAAGGAGTGCTACAAGACTCTAGATACCTTATATAAGTAAGCTTATGTCAAATAAGACTTGGTATTTCCCCAAATTCCTAGCTGCATACCCAAACAACGCACACTGAAGGCAAACTAATGCAGATGCAAGGTCATTCTCCTCTAAGAACACAAAAAGGTGGTGCATGTCTGAAACATGGGACTATAATCTGGACAGCAGCTACTTTCATGGAGGTGTTAGATCACTGAAGAAATCGCTTAACATGTGCCTTGCAGACAGTGTTATGGCCAAAAAGGATTAGGCAATCCCTAGACACTTTATAGAAATAAGCTTCCCGGTCTTGTTTTTTCTATGTATGGTGACATCAGTACTAGAATAAATCAGATCAGACATCAGAATCATATGCAGATGGTGCTAAAAAAAAAAAAAAAAGTGGAAAAGAAATAGAAATAGCCCCAAGTGATTTAAGGGACAAAAATAAAGTGTCTTCAAGTGAGACTTAAGGATTTAAGTTTGTATAAATTATCAGTGGAGATAATTTGTTTGAACAGAGTACCAAGTCAAATGATGGATTCTCTCACCCTCTTAAGTTTTTGCAAGATACTGAACACAGTAGAACCATTGTTGAGCACACTGTTGTGACTTTTTACATGCAAGAGATTTTAAAGATAGCATGAGAATCTTTCTGTTCTTGAAAAGAAGATTCTGAAGGCTGTGCTAAAGCAGAAGACTGAAACCTGAAGAAAATAATTCTCAAAGATAATCACTTTTGAAGACTAAGAATTCAGAGTGGGAAAGCACAAGCATTTCCAAATGCCATGTTAGCATGACAGAAATTTTGAGAAATACTTTAATTTCTATGAAATGTTTTGTGCTCATTCTGCAATTGGGGAAAATGCAAGTGAATGTCAGTCTCACCTCCTACCAATTATGACCAAAATACTGCCTTTTACTTCCCATCAGTGACACATGGGTAGTAGCATTTTTATTTCAAAATTTGTATGCGAGGACAAAGTGAACATATTAGTAAAAGGCTGTGGTTAGGTAGGTAAACTCCGTGTGGTAAATGTAGTTATTTCCTGATCTCACAACTTAGTAAGACAGGAAAGTCGTCTGCCAGTCTCTGTCTTCTCAATACATGGCAACTCATTTCAAACCAAGATGAGATACAATAAAAGCTGCCCTTTTTCAATAAAGTAATTAATCACTGTCTGTTAACATTCTTTCCTACATTTGTGTCACTTTTTAAAGGAATTCCCCATGTTCTTCCAAATATAGATTTTCAGTATAGTATTAAGCAAATTATTAACATCAAATAAACAATTTAATTCTATGCTCCAAAATACCACGGTTCTCTGCACATCTTCAAATGCTTCTGCCACCTTCAATCTTCTCCCAGAATGTGCAGTAAAAATTAACACAGAAAATGAAAACATTAAAAAAAAACCCCAACATACGTAGAAAGGGGAGGGGAGGGATCTGTAAAACAACAGCAAGATCAAGAAGTGCAAATATTAAACTCACATTAAAAACCAAAAAATGCAATGAAGTTAGTCGACTTATCACTCAGGTTTCAACAATAGGTCTCCACATGAACTACATTGAGATAGAAGTAACAGAAATATTACAAATGTGAGTTTGAAGTCTAGCTTTAAAAAGCACAGCTATATACATTGTAGGTAAAATTTCTGTATGGGATTAGAGAGACAGCTGATAAGATTGGGAAGAAAAAATAATGAATTAAGAGAAAGGAAAACAGCACATTGCAGATGCTTTATCTGTTGTCTAGTGTATTCTACAAAATGCTACTTTAGAGCAGGGACAGTGTTTTCTTCTACAATTCCCAAAATCTGTTTATTCTGTATATCCTTAGTAGCAAAAAACAATTGTTGCTTTAGTAACAGTCCAGAAGGAGACTTCATACAATGAGGGTCTCCATGGTAGCTTTGACTTCATAGAAATCTCAACTTTTTCCAGAGCAAGAACGAAGATGGGGACATACTACAAGAACTAAATTTCTGGAGTTAAAATTAATTCATTAGTGAAAAGTTTGTAAAAGCATCACGTAATATTTTGGCCACCTATCAACTTCAAAAGTCTATTCAATTCAGGTAAGACAAAAATACAGTTTTCCGCATGGCAAAACAGGACTAATTTTTTAGACCTATGATGAAAATCAGTGTTAAGAAGGAAACGACACCAGCCACTGAGTATTTGCAACCCAATTTTATGAGAGGTATCCTGAAAAAAATCACAGCTAAACTGGATTCTCTTATTTTGAAGTCACTAGAAACTGAAATCCTTGCAGGATATCTTTTGTATTAAGTATACACAGATGAAAGCAACATAAAGACCCAGGCTTAACAAAAAGGTGGAATTCTCAATCATTCATCTTGTTTTGCCTCTCTTGATACATTCGGCTACCATGGGCAGGGAGATAGAGCTCTTCACCAGCTGGTGAAGAAACCTACAGCTACATAAGTTGGAAAGGAGCTTCTGCCCTTCACTTTCAGGGCTCCAGAAACAACAGAAAGGATACTTCAGCTGGCATCCTCTGTAAAAACTGTGGCTGTCTCTGGAGGACAATGAAGAAAAAAAAAATAAAATAAAAAGCCTAACTTGGAAACTCAGAATTGCCCTAGAAACCCCAATCATTTCCATTAGCCAGGGAAGAAACAAGTCAGTATTCCCACTAGACTAAAGACAGACAGTGTGAATGTCCCATCAAAGGCATGGAAGCTAATATTCTTCAACTAATACTTCAGCAGAAATCAACACTGCCTAAAAGAGAGGAAAAAAGTCTAACCCGATAAAACAGGATCATAAAATGTATTTATCAAAGGGGGAAGAAAAGGGTTATAATAATGAATATTTAGTAAAGCCTGTTTGAGAAATTAACATTCAGTGTTAAAAAAAAAAATCAAATCACAGTAAAGTGATTGCCTTGGAAGAGAAAAAACATGCTACATTTTCAAGGTGTCATGCAGGCCAGATGTCTTTATCAGTAAAACTGATGGAAAACATAGGTAACTAAATGATAACTGAGTAACCTGCTTGTAAAACAAGCGAAGAGAAACTTCTTCTTAAGGTTCTAAGATTAATACAAGGTGGAGACAGGAAAGGTAAAAGAACATTTGAGACAACTACAGCAGGCAATGAAAACATCTATGAACTTTAATAACAAGACAGCAGCATTTTTTTCATCAGATAACCAAGAAAACATGCAACTGCTACTCAAGGAAAGTCTTGTACTGTTTCAAAAACATTTGTCTAAGAGATCAAACTTTTTATCAGTTCTGATACGCTTCTACATAAAATATAAAATTTGAGGGTTGAAGATCCATAACATTTTCCGAATAAATCATTCCTGGGTTCAAGCGTGGACAATTAGATGGGCATATTTGTCAGTGCATCAACCCCGAAGAATAATAGGAAAAAAACTCTTGCCAAGCAGGTAGCAGTCAAAATTCAGATGCAAAGCAGGAACTGCATAACAGGACTCATTTGACAAAGTTACTGTTACATGGACCTTTTTAATAACCACTTCACTAGTCCTACTGGCCACACTATTTCTGATACAAGTCAGGATGTTATCGGTCTTCTTGGCAACCTGTGCACATTGCCAGCTCATATTCAGCAACTTAATCTTGCAATAGTTTTCTGGCTTTGTAGGACAATGCTAGAGCTCAAACGTGAAAATTATTGGTTTTAAATAGATTTCTTTTTCAACAATAGAGCTGTGTATTTCATTAAAAGAAACTGGTCTTGACTTAATTTAAGAGCACTGGAGGAAAAAAAAAAAAAAAGGTATGCAGAGCAAATGCCACATAACTCTTTACAGAAGTCACCAAGATTTCAAGCCCTGAAGAGTCTTATTTGCATATTTATCTCCATCTACCTGAATCATAATGTCTCACTTCATGTGAAAACTCAATGGCTCTGTGCTGGAACAGGACAACTTTTGCATGTTACGGTCTAAAACTATAGCTAAATCTATAGCTAAGAAGTGACATTTGCAAAGTTGTGAAGTACATCTCTGATTTTACCAGATACAGCCCTGTATTTTAAATGAATAAATAAATAGATAAATAAAATATCACACCTAGCCAGTCATTTTTCCTTTTGCAATATCCACATATAGACCACATTTGAGTAGAAAGGGAGGTTACAATTCTGTTCTTAGTCCTGTTCTCAGTCACCTCTTACAAGTTCTAATGTGTACTGATGAAGTACACCAAAAAGTTATTACTGTGACAGAGTTAGCAATAGCCATTTACACAAGATTACAGCAGATCTCAAGTTTCAGCTGGGCACAGCACAGAGATGTGAATTACTGGTAGTCTTCAGGAGTTAGATGTTAAGAAACATAAGGCTGTTGAAAAAGGATGAGGAAGCACATTGCCTCAGGACAGCTACTGTCTCTGGATTTTGAAGCCCCCTGAAATCCCACCTTGCCAACACTGATCTAAACCCTAGGTGAAATAAAAGGCTCAGAGATAAATCATACACCACAGCTCCTAGCTGATGGCAGACTGGTCCTCAAAGCAAAGCCTGAATCCTGGAGTAGATAGATGGGCTCCTTATTGAGGCAATGGGAAGAGCTAGGTCTCAGAGGACAAACTAGAGTGCCTGGCCAAAGCTGGAAACAACCCAGCACTAATCAAGAGTAGACACTGATCTAAAATCCTACCTTAGCCTGGACCTTTAACCTAGGATCTTACTTTCATCTGCCATCCAGAACTCAGAATCATCTCCCAGAATCAGTGATCGGTGTTCATTCTTTCTGCAAAAGAGCAGGAATCTTTCCAAATGGTCTGAAGGGAAAGTTGGGTAACTCACTCAGGTATTTCCCTCACAGGATGGCCTTGTGACTACAGTACACTACAGTCCTGTCCCACGTCTCTAAAGATGCCAACCTAGCCCTCAGGCTAGCAGTGGAGTAAGCAGCTTTGTCTTTCACTCAGTGCAGGAACTATACAGCAGAAAACCAGATCACAGGAAGTGAGAACAAGTGGAGCCATGACTGGCACTAATGCGGAGAAATCAGAAGATTCTTGTGATCTTTGGCTTTTTCCAACAACTCTATTCCCAGTAACATTTTACAGGAAACAAAGTGTACAACAGAGTTTGAGCTACTCATGCTACAGTTTTACAAATCACAAGCCATTCAACAGAATCCCCCTGTTCAAAACCATCTTCACCATACCCAACAAAAGCTTACAGCTTTACAGATTCCTCATTTAACACGCGAATTCCTGCATCAGCAAGCATTTGAGATAAAATGGTTTAAGAAGTTGCCAGTACTAGCTTGTTCTCTGTAATTGATCATATGCCTGTTTATAGGTGAGGTAAATTTGTTGAACTGAATAATTCTCACAAGGCATTTGCTATCAGAAAATGGATGCAGTGCACTACCACTTAAGGTGGTTCAGCTTGTTCCAACTGATAAGTAAAATAAAAACTTCTTTCAACTTCCTAAAAGTACCAGCTTTGGGTCAATAGAGATAGCACTGTTACATCTATGTCTTTAATATGCTGTTACAGATTCATTCCAATTAGAAATTATTTGTGCATAGAGTAAAGGAACAAGGGAGACAATAACTTTCAAGAAACATGGAGACAGGTCATTTTTTTAAACAAAAGTCTATAATATTTGTGCATTTGAGTCACAAATAAAAGTAAAACCATAGAGAAGTAAAGAAAAAACCATAGAAACAAAAGCAGAAAATAGGGGATATCTAAAAGGAGAAAAAGCATTTGGAAACAGCTTCAGTCTCTGAAATTAGAGGATTTGCAATTTCTTTGCATTCTCAGGAGCCAGCAGGATGCAAGGCTGTGGGAGGTGATGTCAGAAGTACATCTGGTCCCTGGCCACTGAGCTCAGCAGAGACCTGATAAGGGGTTTCTTATTTTGCTTTGGACTCTGGCTTCCATTTTATCAAAGATTCTATAAGAATTTACAACTTTATTTATGAGACATACAGACTTCATATAACTGAAATCTGAGTCAAGGACAGCATGTGACTTTCATTTTGACTTCAGAACTATTACTATTTTTATTATGGAGTGCACAACCACCTCAATTATCAGGAACACTAAGAACCATCCAGATAAAAACTAACAAGTATAATGAACTATTTGTGAGGCATTAGAGACTAACTATGGAGTCAGCCATCCTCCTCAAAACAATAAGAGAAATATACCAAGTCTAGTTCATATTAAAAAAGGAAAAAGATACATATGCAGAGGTTTTATAATACTGAAATATATAACATGTCTTCTCAAGAATTTTACATTAGAAAAATACAACTGAAATAGTTTCTAAAAAAATTGATTTAATTCAATTTAAAAAAAACCACAGTAGTGTCCACTTCCTGAGATAACAATGGAATAAATATTGCTTGATAAGTGTGCTATGGCTACTGCATTCTCTTATCTAAGACCATGTATTATGGTTTAAAGTATGGTTTTAAATAGATACGAAAGTCTGATCCTCTGAGTACATTACTAGCAAAGCTCTATTCCGTGGTGTCTGGTACCAAATTACTCAGAAAAAAATTTAAATTCACTGTCACCTGTGCCGACCAAAATCTCCTTTAACGTGAAACTGACAGTGGCTCAGCTTCATTACAGAGTCACAGAATGGTAGGGACTGGAAGAGATCTCTAGAGATCATCTAGTCCAAGCCCCTGCTAAAGCAGGTTCACCTAGATGAAGTCACACAGGAACATGTCCAGGCAGGTTTTGAAAAATCTCCAGAGAAGGAGACTCCACAACCTCCTATTACCTAACTATATTAATTACCAAATAAAGAAAAAAATCCAAAATTTTTCATACTTTCTCTTTCTTTAGTATCATATTCCATTATAGGAAATTGAAAAAAAAATACTCTTAGAATTATGCTTTGGTTTTGTGAAACAAATAGGAAAACTCTAAGGAGCATTCAAGGAGATCATCAAACTAACTGAGGTAACAAGAAGATTGATTCTTCTCCTATTCTTGACAAAGAGGAGTGAGTGTGTTGAGGGTTTTTGGTGGGGTACATAATTAACCCCTTCTTTCAAACAGGCTCTATTGCCTAACTTCTGCAATCTAAAAAACTCCATATGATCTCTCTTTCTATGATTTATCTTTTTATTTCAGAAAAATCTTTACTTTTTTTTTTCTTAAATAGTAGTATTTTAGTCTTACTTTTAAATGCAGCTCTTGGCTTTGGCATATAAGTACATAAAACTTTGTGAGACAATCTGAATTTCAAGGAGTATGAAATAGGCATTTTTTCATGAAATCTTTAGACAATTTACACAGTATTGTCTTGCTATGTGGTTTAGGTTTTTTTTCCAGTGATACCAAGATAAAAAGTGACCTACTAAAACCTCCATAAAAATCAGGTACAATGCTAACACATAGAATGAATATATTTAAAGGCCAGCTTTGACTTAGAGGGGCCAGTTGTCTTTATCTTCCTTGTCAATCTGTAGCCAGTGTGGACAAGAAAGCCTCCTCTAGAGGGTAATTCAGAGCAGAAACTGGCTTGGGGTACTAATCAATCCTGTGATTGTTATCAATCACAGGAACCTAAGACAATGAATTTTCCTGGGTTAGAGTTCACCCTTGTATATACTCTGATTTACACTCCTCTAACTCCTTACAGGACATAGCACTGTATTTGCACTGATTCTGTACCTTACAGCTAGTTATAGTCACACAAGGTCAGAAGCCTTACCACTGGGAGACTCTTCTTTCATTTCATTTGTTATAGGGTTAGATGACTACATAATTATTGGTTTGTAACTTCTACATCCTTTTAATATTTAAATGCCATTTCATGTCTAAGAGTCAAGTCATCCTTTATTCTTAATAAGCCATTCTCTCCCTTATTCAGTCCAAATCTAATATAACTTTAGTCCTTGTGCATTTGGATACGGAAAGAACCTGGGTGTAATCTCACCATGTATATATGAAAAGAAATTTCATCTTCCATGTTTGTGACTCAAAACCTGTATTTTTTCATTTTATTATATAAGCAAGCATTTCATTCTATGGTAAGCCTGCCCCAAACTTTTCCAGTTTATTTTTGCATTTAGGTTTTTAATTCAGTCCATATGAAGATAAACTACAAGGAATAAAATATGACCAACTTTAAGCAAGCACGGAATCAGAGCTGAGTACTGACACCTCAGAACAAAGAATCTCATCTCCCTTGTATAGTCTCTAAACTTCATGTATCAATGTGGTTATAATAATGAGGGCTGGTACAGTCTTCAAAGAAAACTGACTTTTTTTGTCTTCAGGAAGTTATTAGGCCCAAGAAAAAAATAGTCCTTCCAACACATTTTCTTCACCAATAATTGTTATGCATCTGGAGTGGCATATGGTCGGCATTTTCTTCAGGAGACTGCAATTTGTCTTCATTTTACATACAAACGGCCTATTGCATCAGACCAAAGATACATCTATCCCCATATTGTGTCTTTAGACAAGACTGAGAGCAGAAGTCTGGGGAAGAGCATTAAGACAAGGAAAGCTTGAATGGACACACCTCAGGATCCCTCCCCAGTCCTCAGAGACTGAGCTTTGTGTTCTTCTAAGCAAGAAGTGATGCTTTTGCACTGAAAGCCCACACCTAGAGAAACTTTCAGGATGTATAGCGGCTCACAGTTAAACTACACACTACGAAAAAGTACAGCCTCTTACTTGTTCTGAATCTGTCACTCGATAATTTTATTTGATCCCCTCTGGGTCTTGTACTACAAGAGACAGTTAATGAGCATTCCCTGTTCATTTTTTCCATTACACTCCCATATAGATTTTTATCATTTTAATCTTTAGCTATTTCTTTGCCAGGCTGAAGATTCTTAATCTATTTAATTGCTCTTTATCATCACTGACACCCATTTCCAGTTCTATTATCTCTCCATTTTTTCCTCGCCCTTCCTTTAAATATGGAGATCAGAACTGCATCCAGAGGTCAAGATGAAAGCAAAGGCAGATTATAGACTGGCATTGCAGTTCTGTTCACCATTCTTCCCCAATAAATTGAGAGGGCTGACCAGTCCTAGCACTTAACCAATGTTTGGATTGACCATGGGAAGCTCTCAGCAGCAAAGGAAATGACGTTGTAAATAGTTTACAGTCTCAGTAATAGCAAGATTGTTCTCCTCTGCATGCATTACTTCATAGTATCAGAAGCAAGCTTCATTCCTAGTTAATAAGCATCACAAGATCCCTCTTTGGTTCTTCATAATTAGCTTTCATTTTTGCTATCCTTATTAACTTAGAATCAGTCAGCACTCACTTTTCCAGATCACCAATGTATACATGGACTAGTGTTAAACCTGCCACAGCTCTACTAGTGATCTCTGTCCCCTCTGTGACAACAGGTCATTTATTCCTACCTCATGTTTTAACCAACTACAAGCCAAGGAGAAAACTTTCCTCTTATGTCAATGCAGTTTCATTTTGCTCAACATCGTTGATGAGTAGTTCTCAGACTTTCAGAAACCCAAACATACCACATCAGCTAGATCACACTTACAGCCTCAACAGTGTCTTCAAAGAACTCTACCAGACCTCTGAGGCTATTCTGATACTTTTCTTGTATGTCAAATTTGCCCCCGAATCCATTAGTTTTCTTCTTCACTATATTTACTAGCAGATTGACTCATGTGAATGCCAGTCATACTTGTCCTTTCTTACATGCTTTCTGGAAGTCTTTTTACAAACTTGCAACACCCTTGGCAGCCTCAGTTTCATTGTTACCACAACAGTATTGTGCTGTAAAACACCAACAGAAACAGTTCAGTAATTCCATACTGGGATAAAGATTTTGGGTACATCCTGTATGGGTGATTTGCTGTACCTAATTTTTATTGCTTTATTTAATAAAAAAACATGAGTATCATACTTTTACAGCTACAGTGCTGAAAAGATCCTTTGATCAATTTTAGATCTTAGTTAGCTATTGGTCCAAAAGCTTTCCTGTTTCTGATATTTTTCAAAAGAGTACTTATGACAAACTTTTCTGCTTTTTTACAAATAATGCATCAGGCTTTAACTTGTTTTACTGTACATTGTATGTTTAATTTGACCGATTTTCACCCTTTTTTTGGATATAATTTTTTGAAGGATATATTTATCTTCCTTACAGTCCACTCAACCATGCTAAATGTTTATTAAAATCTTTTTAAGGAGTCAGAGAAGCAGTTGTTAGGGGACACATCTTTGTTCTGAGTCTCTCCATGTTGGCTGCAAGCATTTTACTCTTTTGAGTCTTACCAGGCTTTGCACAGAAACTCTAATTAGTGTACTACTAGCTACCTTCTCTGTGGTAGACCTGCAACATCAATAAAGTACTTCAGAACTAGGTATTCAGTCCCTCCAGCTTCTCTTCTAGTCTTCCAGAATTTGCAAAGAAACACTTGTATTTCAGTCTGACTGTCAGGCAGTTCATCATCTTCTACATGACCTCCACCAACTTCTGTCCTATGTACAGCAAATTCAAGGACTTCCACCTCAGAGTCTCTCATCTTGACCTATGTGCCCTCTCCGCTTGCACTGAGGCAGAGTATGAGAGTTACAGTTCTGACTGATGCGGAATAGATCTGTATTCTTAAGCATCTATCTAGCAATTTAAATGTTGCTTCCAACACTATCTTGGTAGTCTTTATGTCACTAGAACTTGTCCACCAGCTTCTCCAGCACCAAAAGATGGTCCAGACTCCTTTTGTTGTAAGTCACCTTGGCATGTAGTTGGAAGGTTATCATATGCTCCCTTACAGCATTATAAATCCAGTTAGTTGAACTCCACTTAAGTGGAGAACAACTCCAGCATGGTAGGAGGTATCCTTCTATCATTTAGAATCAACACCATGCAAGGGCATTCATAGAGCAAAGGGACACTTGGCCATCACCCAAGAGGAATGTCTCATCTACAGGATGTAATTTCAGGATCATTTTTCCTTTACAAGTTTGATGTCTTCCTATATTAGGACTCACTTCTCCTAGAAGCCCACTGGCACCCTGCCCAAAGATAGCAGTGGGACTCCCTGCCTAGATGTCTATGTTACACATTTGCTAATTAAGGATAATTTCCTTGCATATATGCTTAACATGTTGTGACTTCCTGAAGAGTCCACTTCAGTTGTAGTAATCTACAATGGGTATCTTGCAATGTCTTAACTATCCCTTTGGTTTAACAGCTGTATTAATACTGTAGAAATTAAGAAAATGGCACTTTCTAAGTGGAGATCTGGCATCAATCTCTAGCCTGAGAAGGCAAGGCATCTACGCTCAATGGCCTCAGACACAATGCTTGTGTTTTACGCTTACTCTCAGTGTTTTCCACCTGATGTTTTTAACTTGTGCCTCCCCCTCCAGAAACATTGATTCAGACCATAGACAATCCATTGTTTTTCAAAAGATCTGTCTTTGATACTGGACTGATTGGTGACTGTTAAGTTTCCACAAAATAACTAAACACAGGTCAAAAAAGAAAAAAAAAAAAAAAGAAAAGAAAAATTTCTCTGTCTTCTATTTAGGATCATTAATCTACAAGCCTAGTACATTTCTCCAAGTTCTCACAAATCATTTTCCAAACAAACCTATACAAGTACTAAAGAGCAAGATTTTATTTTCCTTGTACCAAGTGTAAACCCTGGTATCATTAACAGATATTTTTGATAACTGCCAAGTAATCATCCTTTATAATTTACCAGATTACAGACAGCTTTATGATAGTGTGAAATGATTGATTGTGCAAGCCCTTAAACAGAGTTTTCTTAAGTCAAGGGAATGTGTATTAAGCCACAGCTTTCAGTTCAAACCAGAAGCACAAGACAGACTTCTGAGATACAGCATCTGTTGCATGGTTAATGGGAACTTACATCCTGCAGTAAA
Source organism: Colius striatus (assembly GCF_028858725.1). NCBI lineage: Eukaryota > Metazoa > Chordata > Aves > Coliiformes > Coliidae > Colius > Colius striatus. Next base: position 89,768,242 of record NC_084759.1, read on the forward strand.
TTAAATTGCATTCTATATAACTATGACTTCCTGATTCAAAATGAGACCTTACAAATTCAGATTCCAAACTTAGATTTCTTACTATGAATTCTACTTTCAGTTAGAGTAAGTCTACTATATTTTATTAGTTATAATATACACAAATTTCAACACAAAAGAAGTCTTCAGCATTTCACACACACATGCTGTCAGTGCTATATTTATAGGCAGGATGATTAAACATTTGTGGTTTATTGTAAAGGATAAATTGTACTGTACAGTAAAGAGAAATTCAATGCTGATTAATCAATTAATAAAACAGGTTTGATTTTTCAAGTTGATAGAAACCGGTTCTCCTTCTCTCTCCACCATCAAATCTAATTTAAAGTAACCCAGTGTAGTGCAAATATATCAGATACTTAGTAATCTCCAGTAATGGCAGAGGAACTCATCACAAATTGCTGAATGTTATGAATCATCTTGTGAA